>NC_062575.1:7526387-7828137 GCF_022837055.1 Prionailurus viverrinus
CAACACCCAGGATCATCTCCCACCTGTGGCTCCTTAAACTCAGTCACATCTGCTGTGTGAACTCACACATTCACAGGCTCCGGGCACTAGGACAGGGACACCTTGGGCGGCCATGGTATTCTGCCTACAGAGGGAGTCAGCGTCCAGTGAAAGGAGAGGTCATGGGGAAAGACAGAAGGAGCAGAGGTCACACAATGGGAACCCACAAGATGATCCCAGCCATGGGACAGGCTGCCCTTTCTCAGCATCGGAGTGGTTTCTTCATTTTAACAGGTATTCCTGGATTTGGATGCCCAACCTCCGACACGCCCCATCGCCTCACAAACACAGCACAGGAGGAACAGGGAGGAGGGCCCCAGACTGATCCAAACAGGATCCCAGCAGAGGGTCAGGGAGCTGAGCCCGGGTTTGCTCCCCCGAGGAGGCTGGCCGTGTGGTCTCTGACCCTCACAGCTCCGGGGCTTGTTCGGTGCCGAACCACACTAAAACAACCGTTTGCAAACCTTAAATACAAACCCACAGCAGGCAAGGAAGCGCGTGCCTCAGAGAAAGCAGGGGCAGCACAGCGCTGTGGCTGTGCTACGCCTGGACGCCAGCCTGGAGGCGGGTCACACACCCTCCAGCCTCCGGGGAGGAAGACAGAGGACGCCTCTGCAGCAGCCACCCCAGACACAGGGGCTCACGGCCACCTGCCCACACAGACCCGAGCTCCAAGGCCCAGCCCCCGGGGCAGCCCGAATGCCCCACGTCCCTAACTCCAATCAAATGTCTGTCTGAGTCAGAGGATCAAAAACCTACACGTGAACAGAGGTCCTATCATGAACCACAGTAACAAAAGCCTAGCATGCCAGGCTTCCTTCGGGGGCTGTAACAAATTGCCGCAAGCTTACTGGCTTACTCTCTTCCAGTTCCAAGGCCACAGTCACGCGGGGCTAAAACCAAGGTGTGAGCAGGGTTGGCCCCTCCTGGAGGCTCGAGGGAAGAGACTGGTTCCACCCGTCCGTGAGCAGCCTGGCTGGCTGCACTCCTGGGCTCGTGGCCCTTCCTCTACCGCTGCTTGTTTTCTCTGGCCCTCCTGCCTCTTTCCTGTTAAGAGCCCTGGGAGGACACCAGGCCTGCCTGGACCATCCAGGATGATCTCCCCATCCTCAACTTAATCCCATGCGCAGAGTCCTTTTGCCAATCAGGTAACACATCTTCAGGTTCCAGGGATTAGGACGTGGACATCTTTGGGGCCATGCTTCACGCCTACCATATACGCCTCTCCAGTGACCCGCAGGCAGGAGTGGATTACTTCAAAGACGGTTTTGGAAACACCTTCCTAGGAAAGCCAAAGCTCATCCGTCCCCACAAGTCTACCTAATGGAAACAGGCACAAGTTCTGGGACAAGGAAAGAGAAGAAGAAGAAAAAAAAGAAGACAATCCCTATTTGCAGCTTCCCTACCATGTTTCAAATGCAGTACAAGGTACTTTGCATACACACTGGCGAGCCTGAGCTCATCTTTGCCGGTTAACACGGGGGAAAACTGTGGCTCAGAGAGCTTAAGGAACTTGCCCAAGAGCACACAGCCTGCACATGCAAGATCTGGGATTTGAACTCAGGCTGGTCTAGCTCTCATCGTGCTGCTCTGAAAAAACAACAACAACAACAACAACAACAAATAAACAAACCTAAACTAAACTAAAAAACCAACTTGGATCTTCTGGAGGTATTTTTTTCTTTTGATCTCAAAAAGTTGTTCACAATAAAACCTTTCCTTCTGGGTAAGAAAGTATGCAAAGCATTTGCCGCAGCCCCCACTGGCCTGGGGCCTGAGCAGAGAAAGGTCTATTTTGGAGCCGTGTGCTCCAGTGATCTGCTCACTTGGCCGACGGCTCACTACCCGCTGCTCAGGTTTTTTCTTTTTTTTCTACAGAGGCCACTTCCTGAGGCTCAAATGAAGCAACGGGTACGTCTACCCAGAAAGACTAGAGCCAGACTCAGAGCAGGACACAGGGCTGAGCAGATCAGAGCCCGAGGACCCACCTCAAAACCAAACCTGACCATCTCCGCAACGGCTGCCCGTTAGCCGGTCGCCAAGACGCACGGTACCCGAGCCCACGATGAAGGCAGAAGCCACGAAGGCTGTCCTTTTTGACTCTCTTGTTCACTCATCCACGTTATCTGCAAGGGCCCAAGCTGGAAACTCCCATATCCGCCACTACGTTTTGGATGCCGTTTGTCACACAGAAACAGACAACCGAAACCATCGTTGTTACCAGCAACAACCACCACCATTTTACGAAGCACCTGCTGTGTGCCAGGAATTCTTCTAAGTTCACTGAATCCTAACCATCCAATAATGTGGGTACAAGTTCCCCCTGTTTGACAGAAGGGGAAACTGACGTGCCCCAGGTCACCCATTAGGAGACTAGGGTAAAATGGAGGGCTACAAATGACCGCCACTCCACGCCAGAAAAGAACGGACCACCCATACCCCCAACAGCACGATGAGCCCCAAGAAGGTTACGCTGAGCCCAAGAAGCCAAACGCACAAAAACACATACCGTGTCATTCACGGATGTGAAATTGTAGAACAGAAGAATAAGCTGAAAGTTGTAGCAAGCAGGTCAGGGGATGCCTGGGGAGAGGGTACTAACCGGGACAGGACGGAATTTCTGGGTTGATGGACGTGTTGTCTTGATCAGGATGATGGGTATGTATGCATCAAAGTGTACTCAACTTCATACTTAAAATGTGTGCGTATCATTGTATGTAAATTATACCTTGATAAAGGTCATTTGAAGTTTAAAAATAAAAATATCAGGTACATCTTCCAGCTCCCTGAAGATCAAAACCCTCAAAGATGAAATTCAATAGCATATATATATATGTATATTTTTTATGTTTATTTACTTTTGAGAGAGAGAGAGAGACAGAGTATAAGCAGGTGGGGGCAGACAGAGAAGGAGACACAGAATCCAAAGCAGGCACCAGGCTCTGAGCTGTCAGCAGAGCCCGATGTGGGGCTCGAACTCATAAACCGCGAGATCATGACCTGAGCTGAAATCAGATGCTTTACCGACTGAGCCACCCAGGTGCCCTGAAATTGAACATATTTATAGAAAAGCAATCAAATTCCATTTTGGTTCCAGTGATCCCTGGATGGTAGGCCATGGGAGAGATTTTTCTTTTATCTGTGTTTTTCTGTATTTTTCCAAATTTTCAACAACGAACGTGTATTCCTCTTGTACTGCAAAATAAAACCACAGCCCGAGGTACCTGGCTGACTCAGTTGGTTGAGCGTCCAACTCTTGATTTCAGCTCAGATCATGATCCCAGGGTCGTGGGATTTGGCTCCGTGCTGAGCTTAGAGCCTGTTTAAGATTCTCTCTCCCTCCGCCCCTTTCCCCCACTTGCACGCACGCATGCACGCGCGCGCGCACACACACACACACTCTCTCTCTCTCTCTCTCTCTCTCTCTCTCTCTCTCTCTCTCTCTCTCCGGAAAAGAGAAGGGGGAGGGGGAGGGAAGAAAAGACTGTAGCCCATATAATTTTCAAAAACTAAAATAGCAGGGCATCCGACCGGCTCAGATCATGATCTCATGGTTCGTGGGTTTCAGCCCCACATCAGGCGCTGTGTTGACATCTCAGAGCTTGGAGCCTGCTTGGGATTCTGTGTCTCCCTCTCTCTCTCTGCTCCTCCTTCACTCACTCTCTTTCTCGGTCTCAAAAACAAACAAACATTAAAACTTTATAATAAATAAACTACAATGGGACACAGTCCAGCCTTCCTGAGGTAGCCCAGGTGACTGTCAGGTGACTGTGTCCCCCAAGGAAGGGTAGAAGAGCACTGGACAAGGAGTCAGGAGATGCACCTGGCTGGGCCTCAGGCTTCCTGGGTGCTTGGGCACAACCGTTAGCTCCTCTGAGCCTGTCTGTAAAGGGGACTCATGAGTCCTCCTGCCAACTCTGCCTTGTCATCTGGCTCTGGAAGGGACACAGAGCAGACTCCTCCCACCCCATGCACCCCCTCAAAGCAGCCTTCAGCCCCACAGGGGATAAATGTCACATACCCAAGCCTTGTCATACCCCAGCAAATCCTAGAGGCCGGCAGACCAAGTTTTGGACCCCAACTCTCCCCCTTGCTGGCTGTGTGGCCTTGGGTGACTCACTGGGCCTTTCTGAGACTTGGCTTCCTCAACTGTCAATCAGGAGGTACATTATAACCCACTGTAACGGTAGGGGAGGGGAGGCTGGGAGAATGAAATAAAATGATGCTACTGGGAATGGCCCTAACTAGTATTAGTTTTTCCTTTTCCTTTCAAGAGTCCCCCACCAAAACTTTAAAAAATACTAGGACTTCCCACTAATTTATGGAAGAGGAAGCAAACCTTCCCCATTCATGTTCCATCTAAACACCAGCCCCCATGCCTTCCACCCTCCTCCCTGACATCAGGGTGATGGGCTAGGCACCCCTCGTCTTCCCTGGAAGTTCACAAGGGGCACGTCACAGAAGCTACTCCAACCATCCCCCACTGCCTGGGAGTGCCAACCAGGCCTGCCACGTGTGACGAAGGCTGTGCCCGGATGAACGGCTCCGGCTTGGCGGTCGCCCAGGCCCTGGGGGCCTCCAGAAACACAGCCCTCTCCAGACACATGGTTCGCGAAGCAGAGGCCCCCAGAGCTCTGTTTCGCTGCAGCCAAAGGGTATCCCTGGCCCCAGGCAGGGGAAGAACGATGTTCGCCCCCTCAGACAAGTCTGCAGTACCCAGACGGGCCGGCCATGGCGTGGGGCACGATGGCACAAGAGACTAACAGGGACATACACCTGATGCGGAGACGGGAGGGGCTGACTGGAGCTGTCGACAATCCAAGCCAGAAACACCCTCACCAAGGAGGAAACCAAAGGCGACGCAGAGGGTGGAAGTGACCTGAACAATTGTGAGAGCTCACACACCAGCTCATTGAATTCTCACAGCAACCCTATGAAGTCAGTACTAGTCTCCACACTTCACAGATCAGAACCCAGGCCACAAAGAGGAAGTGACTGAGCCCAGGTCACGTGGTCGGAAGCAACAGGGAGATGACAGCCAGGTCCCTCTATCTTGCACCCTCCCTCCCAGACTCGGGACTTCTCCTTTGAGTTCTTGACCTCAACCCCCCTTGCGGTTCACTTACCCCCTCCCCCTCTCCCCCAGTAATAAGAAACCAGACCAGACGCTCTATGACAACAGGGAGCGTGTCTGGATTTTGCACATCGCGGCCTGAGCCCTACATGTCGGGGGTCCTCGATAAGTGTGTTAAGTCACAGAATCACCACGTATCCTCTGATATTCTGCACACACGTCTGACGTCTTCACGAAGAGCAGGTACACCGTGAGCACTTGTCTTTTACCAACAGCGTTTACTGGTGCTGTAGTCACATGAAACACAGTTGATAAAGGGAGCTCAAAACCACTCCAGTGCCCTGCATGCAGGAGTGGACGGTGCCCCTCGAGATGACGACGAAGAATGAAGAAGGCACTGTGGGACACTGACAGGCACGGTCATCACCCCTCACAGCAAGAAGAGGGGTCTGCCTCCCTCTCCTCGGATCTGGGCTGGCCTCGTGACCTGCACCTCGACCAGTCAGATGAGGCAGAGGTGACAGCAGGTAAGTTCCGAGGCTCCCGTCTTCTGCCTCTTCGAAGGTTTCCCGGAGACCGCCACGTTAGGAAGTGGGACCAGCCTCCCGGAGGAGGGGCCACGTGCAGAACAGAGGCCCCCAGCCAACAGCCAGTACCGACTGCCAGCCGCGTAAGCCGGGCGACTCGCGACTTCAGCCGTCCGAGGGCACCCGCACGGGAAGGCTGGTGAGAACCGCCCATGGACCGTGCAGAGTAAGAGATGGCTGCAGTTCTAAGCCACGAAGTTTGGGGGCAGTTGGTGACATGTCAGTAAACACCTGATACCCAAATCATCACTTGTCACCCACCACTGTGTGTTCAGCACTCACCGCGTGCCATTCTTCCGGTCACTCAAGCATTAACTCCTTTAATCCACCCGACGTGATGACGTGGACACGGTTTTCCCCTCTTTCATTTAAATCCAAGTGAGTTAACATGTAGTGTAATAATGATTTCAGCAGAATTTAGAGACCCATCACTTACATACGACACCCAGGGCTCATCACAAGTGCCCTCCTTCATGTCCATCACCCATCTAGCTCCTCCCCCCACCCAATATCCCTCCAGCATCCCTCGGTTCGTTCTCTGTACAGTTTGCCTCCCTCTGTTTTTATCTTAGTTTTCCTTCCCTTCCCCTGGGTACATCTGTTTTGTTTCTTAAATTCCCCATGAGTGAAATCAGAATATTTGTCTTTCTTGGACTTATTTTGCTTACCATAATACACTCCAGTTCTATCTGCATTGTTGCAAATGGTTAAGATTTCATTCTTTTTGATCACCAGGTAATACTCCATTTTGTGTGTGTGTGTGTGTGTGTGTGTGTGTGTCAAATCTTTATCCATTTGTCTGTCAATGGACATTTTATTCTCCCCTATTTCCATGGTTTTTTTTAAGAGACTATTCTCCCCTATTTTCATGGGTTTTTTTTTTTTTTGAGAGAGAGAGAGAGAGAGAGAGAGAGAGAGAGAGAGACAGACAGAATGCAAGCAGGGGAGGGGCAGGCAGAGAGGGGGGACACCAAATCCAAAGTAGGCTCGAGGCACTGAACTGTCAGCACAGAGTCTGACACGGGGTTCGAACTCAAGAGCCACGAGACCATGAGCTGAGCCAAAGTCGGATGCTTAACCGACTGAGCCACCTAGGTGCCCCTATTCTCCCCAATTTTAAATTAAAGGGTAAACTAAGTGAAATGACTAACCCAAGGTCACCCACCAATGAGCATTTGAATGCAGGCTATCTAGCCCATGCCCATGATCTTAATCTCCTACAAATAATAGCTTACATTTATTCAGCTTTTTGTTGTTGTTTTTTTTTTGGCTAGTAAAATTTTTAATTCATTAGAGTCAATGAAATACATAAAATCATGATAAAATTAGTGTTGTGCTTATTTTTTTTTTACAAAATATGAACACTTTCTTTTGAAAAATACATTTTCTTGGGGCGCCTGGGTGGCGCAGTCGGTTAAGCGTCCGACTTCAGCCAGGTCACGATCTCGCGGTCCGTGAGTTCGAGCCCCGCGTCGGGCTCTGGGCTGATGGCTCAGAGCCTGGAGCCTGTTTCCGATTCTGTGTCTCCCTCTCTCTCTGCCCCTCCCCCGTTCATGCTCTGTCTCTCTCTGTCCCAAAAATAAATAAACGTTGAAAAATACATTTTCTTGATTCTTGCAGTATTAATCAAAATGAGAAAATAATTAAAATATATGTTAAATATTTTAATTTAGGCTATGATTCAAAATTTTAATTTAGCTATACGGTATGCTAAATAAAAAATTTTTTCATGGGCGCCTGGGTGGTGCAGTCAGTCGGTTAAGCGTCCGACTTCAGCCAGGTCACGATCTCGCGGTCCGTGAGTTCGAGCCCCGCGTCAGGCTCTGGGCTGATGGCTCAGAGCCTGGAGCCTGCTTCCGATTCTGTGTCTCCCTCTCTCTCTGCCCCTCCCCCGTTCATGCTCTGTCTCTCTCTGTCCCAGAAATAAATAAACGTTGAAAAAAAAAATTAAAAAAAAAAAAAAAGATTTTTTTCAAAGCCAGCTGACATATAAATTAAATGCTGCCTCAGTCTTATCCCCAAATGACTTTCTCTAGAATTCTTGTGCTTATAAAATTCTATAATTTGTATGAAGGAGTAAATACCAAAATACAGTATCAAATTATTCTCAAATAAAATTTTTAAAAGAGGCAGGAGAGGGGAATTGCCCTACCATATATAAAAGTGTATGATACATCTTTATAAAATACTGTGATCTTGGTGTTAGGTTAAGTACACAGATCAATGGAGTACAAATGGAAATCCAAATATTGTATAAAAAGGTGGTATCTTAAATCTGTACAGAAAGACTATTATCCAGGAATCATCTTTCAAAACAAAACAAAACACTGTATTACTGAGGTAAAAAAAAAAATCATGTCAGTAGCTCAGATAATTTTCAAAAAAATAACTTTCTAAACAAACAGAACCTTAAACAGATAAATAAATAAACCTGAAATTGTAGAAAATAAATAGACAGGGGCGCCTGGGTGGCGCAGTCGGTTAAGCGTCCGACTTCAGCCAGGTCACGATCTCGCGGTCTGTGAGTTCGAGCCCTGCGTTGGGCTCCGGGCTGATGGCTCGGAGCCTGGAGCCTGTTTCCGATTCTGTGTCTCCCTCTCTCTCTGCCCCTCCCCCGTTCATGCTCTGTCTCTCTCTGTCCCCCAAATAAATAAACGTTGAAAAAAAAAAAAAAGAAAAGAAAAGAAATAGACATTTATTCAGCTTTCTGGATGCTAGGAATTGCACCATGTACTTCACACGAATTAACTCACTAAAAATTTGCCACGATCTGCAAGGCAGCTCTGATTATCCTCATTCTGTGGATGAAGGGAAAAAAAAAAGTCCAGAGACGTGAAGTCACTCGCCCAAGGTCACAGAGCCAGAGAGAGGGCACTCGAGGAGTGGGACAGGGCGGTTCCAGTGGGCTGGTCCTTAACCACTACTCGCCACGTGCCTCTTTCTGTAACAGCAAAATCCTTGGAGTCTCCCTAATGGACACTTTCGTTCTGCAGCCACACAGCTGTCTGCCTCCTCATCAACGCTGCCCACTTCTTTAGCCAACACAGAGAACGCACCAGGCACCCAACGTCCTACAGCTCACCTCCAAGCTTAATAAAGAGGCTAGAGCACCATTCGTAGTGTTCGAGCTTCCGAAGAACAGAATCCATGAACTGTAAATCTGGAGAAGGATTTCACGAAGAGTCCATGTGTTCTCAAATGGAGACAAGAAGATTGTGTTGATTTTTAAATGGATGTGATGTTCCGGTGTATATGTCCATTTGTGTGTGTGTGTGTGTGTGTGTGTGTGTGTGTGTGTGTGCGCGCGCGCACGTGTGGTCAAGTGTGCAAGCTCATGCCTGTGCGGAGGGGCATGAAGAACAGGTTACTATGGAGGCACCCACATGGCAGGGTCAGTGGCCCGGCATGGTGGGAGCGTGTCCCCAGAACCTCTGTCAAAGGGGTGAAGGGCACCCTTCCTTCCTATAAGCCTCCGGGCAGCACTGACCTGGACAATGGGAGGAAACACACCCCCGACAGTCAGGGGGATGCATGTGTGGGCGTGTTTTCACACTCACACACACACACACACACACACACACACGCACGCATGCACATGGAAAAGGAAGACTCCCCTCGAGCCGGCATAATAGTGAAACGATGACATTTAAAACACCTTTTTGTTTTTAGGGGAGGAGAGATGCTTTACAGACAGTAATTCATTCCATCTTGCTAATTGCCTAGTGACCCAGGTTTTACTATTGTTCCCATTTTATCCACAGGGAGACTGAGGCCTGAAAGTGCCCTCCTCAGAGAGGCCCTTTGCTGAGCATCCCTAAGGAGGGTTCTCCCCATCCCCCTTGAGTTGTCTTCATCAGGCAGGACAGCCTTCATCTTCCTCCTGGATCATCCCTCTCTTCCCACCAGCCTACAAGGTTCACAGAAAGGACTTTGTTGGGTCATTTGCCTCCGTTTATTAAGCACCCAACACATCCAGTGCCTGTTGCCTTCTAGGCCCTGACTGCGGAATTTTGAAATGGGTAGAGAAGCAAAGAAACCCGGCTCCGAGAAGCCCCATCACCCATCCAGGGAAGTCACAACTGGAATGTGGCCCCGGGCATCCAAGGAACAGTGCCCCTCCCTCCCCCGTCATCTCCGGAGTAAGTCATCATTTCTAGCAAGGAACAAGGTCCCCGTCTCAGACTCGGGAGGTGGCCCCGTTCTTAGCCCCAAACTGGGGTAACCTTCCCAGTGCCGTCTCTGAAGAGTAACTTGAACGGCACTACAAGACGGTGCACTGATGACCTACGAAGATTCCCACCAAGACAACCCAGAGAATCCAAGCAGACACGTCCACAGACACCGGAACACCAGGCATCAAAACCGGATCCCCCACAACGAGGTGGATCCTCAGTCTTCCAGACGGCTTTTGAGCCCCAATGGTCTTGAAAGAGAAAGAACCCTCGAACAGGGTAAGTGAACAGGAGGCAGGCAGGGGTGGAGCCAACCGCCGTGGCTATTCTCAAGATGCAAATTAGGAAGCCGTCCAGGGTGGTCTCGCAGCCCCCAAAGCTTCCTCCTGGAGGGACACATCACCCAAGGACTCGATCGTCTGCCCCTGGCATTCAGAGCGCTCGGCCAAGTGTAAGCACCTCGTTGTCCTGTGGGGCCCCCAACCCGCTCAGGTGGAGCCCCCCGGATGAGGGTCAGGAGGCTGGGAGGCCACACCCTAGCATGGGCCCACCAGAGAGAGGAGAGACCCCTCCCCACTCCCTGTCCAGAAGAGACAGAAACTGCTCCCCCTTCGACAACCTCCTGCAGCATTAATGGTCATCGCAGGGAGTGCTGCCACAGGCAGCTTATTCTAAGCCTTCTGAATTCCCGAACTGCTGACAATGACCACACATTCCTTTCCTAACTGGGAGGAGAGAAACACTTACAAATTAACCTCAGCAATCGGAAGGTTTCCGTCCTAGAAGGAGTTAGGTCAGGTTGAAATCATGACTGCGACAGCAGCCCGGGTCATAAAGGTAACCCCACGTGAGCATCGATTTCCCTGCAAAGGTAACCCCACGTGGGCACTATCCGGACAGGAAAGAAGGTAACACGCTGTGAGCGTTATTTCGAGCAGCTGACATTTTCTGAGCACTTACTCCAGTCCAAAACCTGGGCTATAAACCCTGATGTGCATTAGCTCACCCCAACCGTAAGGGGTGAGACCATTATGATCCCCTCCGTAGAGACCAAGAGACGGAGGGTCAGAAGGGCTACATCAACTGCCCACGGTCACCGGAGCAAGGAGCAGTGGGCCCAGGACAGGAGCCTGGATCTTTGCTCCCTCTCATCTCCCACTGAGCATCTGGCAGGGCAATTCCTGCTACACCCCCCCTTGTTGATCCCGAAACAAGACTCTCACTCCTAAATGCTCTCCCTTGAAGACTATATCCCCATCCCCTGTCTCCGCTAAAACAAGCAGGTCCCCTCAGAAGACTTGATTTTCCACTCAGGGGAACCAACAGTGGACAGAAAACCAACAGCAGAGAGAACTTCCATCCCTGGATCTGACCCCATTCCTCCCACTTTGTGTTCCAGTCCCAAAGTTTGGCATAAGCACATAGATCCTGGCCTGGGTTCCCCATCCCTTCCCTCTGTCTGTCTTTGTGGAGGGGACCCCCTACCAGAGCTGTTTTCTAGACCTCTGGATACATCCAAGCTCAAGACCCAGAGAGGCTGAGAGATGCCTCTGGCTACCATGGTCTCTGTCACTGGTGGACCCAAGTTGGCCACTAATTCTTCACCACTCTTGCCATTAGGGGATGGAATCTGCCTCCCCACCCTTGAGGCTGGGCTGGCCTTATGATGTGCTTTGACCAAAAGAATGTACAAGTCACACTGTGCCAGTTTCAACCCCAAACTAGCGATGTGGAGGGAGGCAGAAAGAGGCTGCCGGAAGGAACACCAAGGGGCAGGCAAGGGAGGAGAGCCTTGGTGGAAATTCCCACCCAGCCATCAGCTGAACTGGCTGGACTCGAGGACTCCAGCCAACACTGCATAGGACCTATCACCCATCACCCAGCAGAGCCCTGCCCACATTCCCGACCCACAGAATTACTGTTTCAAGCCCTGTGTTGTGACACGGTTTGTTATACGGCAATAGGTAATTAAAGCACCATCCCAAACCGGCTTCCAGGCATCCACTTCTCCGAAGGAGACTGACATCGGGAAAGCCCTTCCTGTTCACAAGCCCTGGACCCCCAGTCAGCAAAGCCATCCCCTAATGCTGATACCGCCCACAAAAGCACTCAATTAAGCCCGAGCTCAAGACCTCACATACCAGTGTCTATGCTGCCCACCAACACACAAGGTAGACCCCAACGCTGTGTCCGTTTTACAGATACAAATACTCAAACGGGACGTCTGATACAGAGCAGCACAGCCGTCAGTCAAGCCCAGGCTCGTCCAAATCCAACCTCTTACGTGCCATGTCACGTGACCTCCACAGCACATCAACCACCGCAGGATCGCCCCCAGGAATGCAGACCCTTGCCCTCGGGGACACAGGTCAGATGCAGCTCTGAGCCACAAAGCATGCCAGCACTCTGCAAAGCCAGACTGCTAGATCAGTCTGGTGGCCGTTCACTGGGCTCCCATCAGGTACAAAACCTCCCAGAGCACTCAGGGAGCAGGAAAACTCACCTTCGTTTTTGTTATAAATGCATTCACGTCCATATTTAACCTATGTTTGCCCCTCCCCAGCACCGTCCATGAAATTAAAGATCATGTCCATTTTTCTCAACAACTGCCCTTGGTTTCTCGATAAGGTTACTAAATGAATGAACGGGGGGGATGAATGAAGCAATGACAAATGAATGCAAAGAGGTGACCAGTTAGTGGCCCCCGCGTGTGACCAGTTTGATAGGTACAGCCTGATGTGTTCTCCTGACCACACACCTCCAACACCAGCTCCCCAAAAGCTTTTACTACTTTGCAGTAGAAGAGGCTAATGCTAAAGAAACAACCTTCTTCACTCTCAAACCTGAGGTCTGGCACCTCCTGGGACTGTGGAAGAGTAGGTGGAAAGTTCTGGAAGCAGGACTTTGGGTTGTGTGTTTCACCATGAGACTTCCAATATGTGGCTTTTGTGGCAGGAGACGGTCTCTCAAGCCTGAAGAGGAAGCCAGATGCACACTCTCCCACCTGTCTTCTGGCTAGATCTGATCTTGTTCTTCTAGAATTCACATCCCTGGTCCAAGTGGTGGGCACCTCACAAAAGCAGAACCCGAGTCTCCCCCATGGATTGACATACAGTCTATCATTCATGGTGGTTATATTCTGTAAAGTCACCATCAACACTGAATTAGAAAATACTTGGGGCGCCTATATGGCTCAGTTGGTTGAACATCTGATTTTTGATATTGGCTCAGGTCGTGATCTCACAGTAGTGAGATCGAGCCCTGCATCAGGCTCTGTGCTGAGGGTGGAGTTTAAGATTCTCTCTCCACCCACCCCCCTCTCGTGCACTCTCTCTTTCTGAAAACAAACATTAAAAAAGGAAAAAAAAAGAATTAGCAAACATCGAACCAGTGCTTTTAAGGAAATACGATCAAGCCTCTGGTCGTGATATTTTTATCAAATGTTCAATACGTAACCTTGTTTTTTGTGTGTTTTTGTTTAAAGACACCTTATTTAATATATATCATTGAAGGGTGCCTGGGTGGCTCAGTTGGTTAAGTGGCCAACTTCAGCTTGAGGCATCATCTCATCGTTCATGAGTTTGAGCCCCGCACCGGGCTCTGTGCTGACAGCCTGGAGCCTGGAACGTGCTTCAGATTCTGTCTCCCTCTCGTGCTCGTTCTCTCTCAAAAATAATAAATATTGGGGTGCCTGGGTGGCGCAGTCGGTTAAGCGTCCGACTTCAGCCAGGTCACGATCTCGTGGTCCGTGAGTTCGAGCCCCGCGTCAGGCTCTGGGCTGATGGCTCAGAGCCTGGAGCCTGTTTCCGATTCTGTGTCTCCCTCTCTCTCTGCCCCTCCCCCGTTCATGCTCTGTCTCTCTCTGTCCCCAAAATAAATAAACGTTGAAAAAAAAATTAAAAAAAAATAATAAATATTAAAAAAATGTTTTTTAATATATATAGATCATTGATTCATTAACACTGAACTCACGACAGCACTGTGTACAACTCACGCCTGAACAAAGCTTATCTAACACCTAGTAATTTCTCCATAAGTCGTATCACAGCCTTCTTGTGCTTGGGAACACCAGACTGCCCTTGGGGGGTATTGTAAACAACAAAAACACCCCCAAAAGCCCCAAACTGAGAATAAGATGGCACGCAGCTGTCTGAGAAAAGGACAATTATTACCAGTGTAAGAGCAGGACGCCTGGGTGGCCCAGTCAGTTAAGCATCCGACTCTTGGTTTTGGCTCAGGTCATGATATCAGGGTGTTGTGCTGTGCCGACAGCATGGAGCCTGCTTGGGATTCTGTCTCCCCCTCTCTCTGCCCCACCCCTGCTCACGATCTCAAAAATAAAAATAACATTAAAAAAAGTTTAAGAGTGGACACAAGAAGGAAGCCAACTAGGAACACACATGTCGGGTGACTCAAAAATTTTCCCTCCATGTCTACAAAGTATTACCAAAGTGCACAAGATTTGGTTCAGGGGTTACAAATAAATTTTAGGGAGGAGGCAAATTTGGGTCTATAGAATCCACAAACACAGAGGACCAACTGTGGATGCTGAGAGAAAGCAGCACCCTGGGCCACACGATCTGCTCTACAGATGAGGTCTGTGCAAGGAGACAGAAAGGAAATTCGATGGGCCGAGGAAAGATGAATGCCAGAGGCGGTTCAGGCTCCTGCTCCTCAAGGCCCTGGCCCCTTGGATTCCGTGAGTTATAGAGCCTTCTTCTCAGCCACACATTCTAGGAAGGCAGCTTCTGACCCCACCAGCCAGAAGACCCTGACTTGTGCACTGGGCAGTGGTAACTGGGCCGTCAGATACACTCTCTCCAGTTGGGACAGGGGAGGGACAGACGACTGGGAAATCAGCAGCCGGAGGGGAAAGGCTTGTGCCTGCGTACTCCCCAGTCAGCAGGCTGATCAGTGCCACCCAGCACACAGGCCACCTCCAGAAGAACGTTCTACCGGGGCTACCCAGTAATTTGCAGAAGCCGCTGGCCCCACGATCAGGTGTCACATCTAAATCTAGGACAGACGCCCAGGCAGATGGCAAAACCAACAGACACACGTGATCCCACATGTTCGGTGTCTGTGGGGAAGATGAAGCCACCTGTCCTCACGAAGCAAGATATGGATTTGCCATCATGATCACGATGGCAGCTGCCACATAGACAACACTTATGTTTCTCCGGGGAGAAGGAAGAGTGTGGGGATCATAAAGGAAGTGGGTAATGCAAAAAAGGAAGGAGGAGGTATATTCCAGAGCTATGCTGTCCGATACAGCAGCTACGGCCAGATGTGGCTATTGAGCAGGCAAAAATGAACTGGTCCAAACTGAGATGTTCTGTAGGAATCAAATACACACTGGATTTTGAAAACTCAGACCAAAAACAAAAATGTAATATATTACATGTAATAATTATATCATGCCCATGTTGAAATACTTTAGATACACAGTTACATAAAATATAATAAAATTATTTTCACCTCTCTTTTTTCTCCATACCTTTTTTAATGTGGTAACTGGGAATTTAAAACTATAGGGGCACCTGGGTGGCTCAGTAAGTTAAGCTTTCGACTTTGGGGCTTGAACCCACAAACCACGAGATCATGACCTGAGCCAAATCAGGCTCTGTGATGACAGCTCAGAGAGTGGAGCCTGCTTCGGATTCTGTGTCTCCCTCTCTCTCTCTGCCCCTTCCCTCTTGCATTCTCTTTTTCAAAAATAAACTTTTAAATAATAATAATACTAAAGCTATACACATGGTTGGCATTGGCAGTTCACATTTTTCTTTTGCACAGCACTGGTCTAGAAGTAGCCCAGTTCAGCTACAGAATGGAGAGGTGGGTGGGATGGGAGGAGAGCAAATAAAATATCTGCTCAGATCTTTTGCTCACTTTTTAATTGGGTTTTTTTGTTTTCTTACTGTTGTGGGGTTTTTTTTTTTTTTTAATGTTTATATATTGTGAGCAAGCATGAGAGAGTATAGGGGAGGGGCAGAAGGAGAATCCCAAGTCAGCACAGAGTCCAACATGGGGCTCGATCTCACAAACCATGAGATCAAGACCTGAGGCAAAATCAAGAGTCCAATGCTTAACCAACTGAACCATTCAGCCATCTCCTTATTGTTGTGTTTTTGAGAGTTCTTTGTATATTTTGGAAACAAGCCCTTTATCAGCCATGTGTTTTGCAAACATTTTCTCCCAGTCTGTGGCTTGTAAGTTTTTAGAGCACCTGGTGATGGGGGAAACTGGCCCTATGTTGTTCCTCTAAAAAGCTTGATAACCTTGGGCCAGTCACCCAAGCTCACTTACTTCACCGGCACAAAGGCATAAGTCACGGGCTTCGTGTGATGACTGCAGACTATACGTGAATATCCATACACATGATCACACAGACACACACGTGCTTACAGTGTTCAGCAAGGGCAGTAATTCCTATGCCAGTAGTGCCTCCCAATTCCATTTCCCCGTAGGGGGTGGCCACTGGCCAAACAGCAGGCCAAGAGGCTCAAGTGGCCAGTTGGGAAGTCAGAAGCAAAGTGGACACCCTGAGCCAAGGCATTCAACCTTTAAATGAGGGAAAATCTATGCCACATCTCACCCACAGCACCCAGGTGATCTTGAACATTTACTACGGAGACTTAGGCTAAAATGGTCCTTTTGTCCCCCAAAAGCCAATGTTTAAAATTTATAGTTCTGGACTCGAGCCAGGAATCACATCCCCAATGATCAGCACTCATACCTGTGTGCTCCTCGCTAACCTGAGTTTCCTTACTTGCTCCCCCATGGGAAGCACCCAGGTGTCAATGCTGGACCCAGTAGAGTCAAAGTACGACTGGATGCTGCCACAGAAACTAAGTGTTTGATGGAAAAACACTGCATCAACCAAAAACCGTGTAAGGAGTTTTATTTAAAATAGAACAAGGAGGGGCACCTGGGTGGTGCAGTCGGTTAAGCGTCTGACTTCAGCCAGGTCATGATCTCGCGGTCCGGGAGTTCGAGCCCCGCATCGGGCTCTGGGCTGATGGCTCAGAGACTGGAGCCTGTTTCCGATTCTGTGTCTCCCTCTCTCTCTGCCCCTCCCCCGTTCATGCTCTGTCTCTCTCTGTCCCAAAAATAAATAAAACGTTGAAAAAAAAATTTTAAAACAGAACAAGGATCCATCAGGGAAATGCTAATCAGGACCACAAAGAGATAGGACTTCACCCCCACTAGGATGGCTATCGTCAAAAACTCAGACAGTAACAAGAATTGGTGAGGGTGTGGACAAACTGGTGGGAGTGTCGAATGGCTCAGCCACTGTGGTAAACAGCCTGGCAGGCCCTCAAACAAGTCAATACAGAGTTACAAGGGACCCAGCAAGTCCCCTCTTAGGTACATACACAAAGAAGGGCAACTTATTTCCGCAAAAATCTGTCCACAAATGCTCACAGCAGCATTCCTCATCCAGCCAGAAAGTGGGAACATCTTGAAGGTCCACCAAGTAATGAAATGGATACACAAAATGTGGTGTCTCCTAACAATGAAACACTATTCCGCCATAAAAAAGGAATCGATCACTCATAGACACTGCAATGTGGACGAGCCTTAACATATGTTAAGTGAAAGAAGTCAGACGTTGGGGCGACTGGATGGCTCAGTCGGTTAAGCATCCGACTTCAGCTCAGGTCACGATCTCTCGGTTGAGTTCAAGCCCCACACCAGGCTCTGTGCTGACAGCTCAGAGCCTGGAGCCTGCTTCAGATTCTGTGTCTCCCTCTCTCTCTCTGCGCCTCCCCCACTTGCACTCTGTCTCTCGGTCTGTCTCTCTCTTAAAAAAAAATAAACTTTAAAAAAAAAAAAAAGAAGTCAGACACAAAAAGCTACATATTGGGATTCCACTTCTATGAAATGTCCAGAGAAGGCGAATATAGAAACAGAAAGTAGATTGCTCCTTTACAAGGAAAGAAAAGGTGGTGGCTCAGCAGCGTACATTTATTGAGCGCCTACTGGAAACTCCTGGCGTCACAAGTGCAGAGACAGACAAGACGCTCCCTGCCTCGGGGAACTAGAATCCAGCCCCTTCCCTGCAGACAATTCTGGGGCAACCCTATGCAGTTGCGCAGATTTTTGGAAGCAATTACAAAATGAAAGGTCACGCAAGGTCTTCCTCTCAAGAAAGGAAAAGGACACCCAACTCCTCCCTGGAGACAGCCTGACACACAAATGAGCTGAGCCATCAGAATAACTGGAAGTATATCCAGGCTGCCAACCTTAGACGTTACTAGACTTGCCTCGACATCAAACTTCTCATCCAGCAGATCAGGAAAATATCAACCTCACGGGGTTGCTGGGTGGGTTAAGTGGGGACCTATCAGAGGCCTTGGCCCACAGTATGGGTTCATACGTTTTCCTACCACCATCCCAGTTGCTCAGGTTTTTTGTTTTTAATGTTTATTTTTGAGAGAGAGAGAGAGAGAGAGAGAGAGAGAGAGAGAGAGAGAGAGAAGAGGGGGAGAGAGAGTAGGGAGGATCCAAAGCGGGCTCTGCGCTGACAGCAGGGAGTCGGACATGGGGCTCAAATTCATGAATCGTGAGATGAGGACCTGAGCCAAAGTCGGACACTCAACCAAGTGAGCCACCCAGGTGCCCCCCCACCCAGGTGCCCCTCAATCGGTCATGTTGATGCCACAGTGAGATCCACGGTCTTCAGCCAAAAGAGGAGTCGTGCTTCTGGTTTCACATCCTGGGACAGAACAACTACCAAACGAGGAAGAGGAACCACAATGCTCACAAGACCTTTCACTGCCTGTGAATTTAACATCTGTGAAAGATATAAAAGCTGACAGGTGCCCAGATGCTAGCAAGGGGGGGCGTACAAGTCGGCACAGCCTTTCTGGGGACCATTGCACCCAGAGCCCAGGACACAGCCTTTCCTTCCTCCCAGAAATTCTTCTAGCAATTCATCCTATGGAAATTACCAGGGATGTGCCTAAGAGTTAGCAATAAAAATATTCCCAGGATCAATGTTAGACATAGCAAACTAATAAGCTACATGATACCCAAAAATATAAAACGGATTAAAAAATTAAAAATAAAAGATAAAGGGCTAAAGCTACAACCAGTTATAACAAAACAGAAGGCGTATGCTCGGAAAGATTTCCACCATAGGAAATAACCTAAATTACCATCATCAAAAGAACAGGTGTCCTATCAGGGGCCCTTATGGAATGAAACCTAAATGCAGTTAAAAGAAAGCCACTGATATCAATATGGATGCCTAACAAGAGACTGTATGCTAATTAAAGATGCAAGTTTTCACAGTGTTAGAAAATGCATGGGAGTAATTATCAAAGTGACATCCTGGCTTCCCTAGGGAGGAAGGCGTATACGTGAGGACTTAGCTATATGCACTCTCTTCGTAAAAACCAAGATCCAAAGCAAATATTATGATTTGTCTAAGTTGGAAAGGAGGCTATAGTCATTTCCAGTGGCTGCTGTAACAAATTAACCACAAACTCAGGGAGTTAAGACAACACACGCGATCTTACTACTTTGCAGGTGAGCAGAATGGGTCTCCCTGGGCTGAAACCAAGGTGTCAGAAAGGATCCCTTCCTTCCGAGGGCTCTACGGGAGAATCTGCTCCTGTGCCTTTTCCAGCTTCTGGAGACGGCTTGCATCCCTTGGCTTGTGGATCCCTTCCAACGTCAAAGCCACTCATTTCACCTCTCTGCCCTCTGCTTTGTCATCACATCTCCTTCTCAGACTCTGACCCTCCTCCCTCTTTCACTGATAAGAACCACTGTGATAACACCACTCCCCCATCCATAATCCAGAATAATCTACCGGTCTCAAGATCAAGTTAATCACATCTGTAGAGAGCCTTCTGCCATAGAGGAGAACCTAGTCACCAATTCTAGAGATTACGATGGGAACCTCTTGGGCTGGGGACTTTGTTCTACTTACCAGAGTGCACCGAAATAATAATCACCACCCCCACCATCACCAGTGATGGTGTTACTGAGTGCTCTGGGATACTTGTGAGGCACTATCCCAAAGTGTGCAACATGTTCACCTAATCCCCATGAGAATCCCCTAAGGAAGGCACTACTGTGATCCCACTCTATAGATGGGATCTATACAATGGGAGGCTAACTTGTCCATGGTCACCAACATTTTAAGTGACGGGGCCAAGATTTGAACCCAGGCTGTCAGGCCTTAAGAGGACAGCTTATAACAAGAAGTGGTCCCATGGGGTGCCCGGGTGGCTCAGTCGGTTAAGCATCCAACTTCCGCTCAGGTCATGATCTCACAGTTTGTGAGTTTGAGCCCCACATCGGGCTCTGTGCTGATAGCTCAGAGCCTGGAGCCTGTTTCAGATTCTCGGTCTCCCTCTCTCTCTGCCCCTCCCCTGCTCACTCCCTGTCTCTCTTTCTCTCTCTCTCTGAAAAATAAACATTAAAAAAATTTTTTTAAGTGGTCCCAATGTAGCACTAAATGGAAAAGGCACGGTGCTAGAACATTGCGTTTTATAAAAATCATCTATGTCTTGCAAAAACAAACGAACAAAAAAACCAGAAGTGTGGAGACCAACTTTTAACACACATGCCTCTGGTCAGGGGGGAAGGGGCTGTTACCCTCACCCAGTTATCGTTAAAAATATGTCTGCTGGGGGGCCTGTGTGGCTCAGTCAGTTAAGCACCCGACGCTTGGCTTCAGCTCAGGTCACGATCTCACTGCTGCGGGTTCGAGCTCCACATTGGGCTCTGCGCTGGCAGTATGGAGCCTGCTTAGAATTCTCTTTCTCCCTCTCCCTCTCTGCCCCTCCCCCCCCCAATAAATAAACTTTTAAAAACATGTTTCTGCTAATGAATACATGTTACTTCTTCAAGGAAAACGAAGTCAGAATTAATCAGGGCAAACGCAGGTCAGAGGAGATCAGCTCAGAGCTGTCTTCAACAGGGAAATGGCCGTTCACGCTTGGCCACCCCTGTTTGGGGCCTCCTTAGCTCCCCAGGGACACAGGCCCTCCTCCAGCCAGGCCCCAGGCCCTCACCCGCAGAGGCTGACATCACACCCCGCCCCCACCATGAGCCCCGCGGGGGCTTCTCTTCCTGCCTCTCTCCCGCTGTGCGGACACTAACTTTGCCAGTCTCCCTTCTACAAATTACCAAGTGCCACGTTCTCCCTCCTTGAAACAGAATCCTTCACACACTAGACACCTCACCCCGGCCCCCAAGCCCACTCCCGCCCTTGGCTGTGAGTGCAGCTTGGGTCACGTGAAAGCTTCTTCCCGCCGTGCTGGAACTCGCATCATCACTGTTGCTGTTTCCAAAACATCGCCACGGCCCTGTTGACACTCCTCTTCTCCAAGGGCAGGCTACCCCAGCCTCCAAGGACAGAGGCAAGGGGCGGACACGCTGGCCTGCCCAAGGCTCGAACCCAAGGGACCTTAACCCTAAAAGGCCGTCTGCGTGTAGGGGCCACACCACAGCCCCTCGAACACTTCCCGGAACACACAAATGCAGGCAATGACGAGCCATCAGGGCAGCATGAGCACGAGGCACCCCGGTCAAGTACAGACCAGGCGATTACGTGCATTTACAAATTTAATCCTTGCACAGAACCCACCAGCAAACTCTGCCATCATCCCAGCTCTCACTCGAGAAGCCTGAGGCACAAGGGGGCCTGGGGTGCTCAGGGTCACGCTGCCAATAAGCTCAGGGCTGTGTGTGTGGTTCAAAAGGAAGTTGTCACGGAGATGCTCTACCTTAACCCAAGATACTGCCATCTCTGGGGAGAAAACGGGGAGCACAGACTGCAGGGGGGGGCATCGAGGTCCTTTCCCTCATGTGTCCACCGGTCACCCCGGGCAAGGTGCTGGGGATCCCACACTGGAAAGCTGAACAGACCTGCCCCTGCCTCCCGGAGCCCACATTCTGGGGTGAAGGACAGCAGAGGGCCTGGCTCCAAGTCAAGCGTTGCCGGGCGGCAGGAAAAGCCACCACCAGGATTTCTAGCTTCAAGTGCAAACTGCACAGCACTTCAGTCTCTTCCAAGACAAAACAAGACCTGTCACTCTGCTACCCTGCTATGTGACAATGCACGCTTATCTCTAAGATGCACTGGGTGGCAGGCGGTGGGGAGGAGTTTCTTCCTAAAATCAATCACTGAGCCATCGCTCTTAACAGCTCCCTCCCTAGACATCCACAAGAGATCTGATTTGCACCAACTATTCAGGAGACTCTAATGACACAAAGTGGGGTACACACCCACCCCAGGGCTTACAGAGATGCAAGGGACAGACGCTCCCTGCACCCGGCTCCCTGGCTTCTCCCAGGGGGATGTGTCCGCACTCCAGCTGCCTCTCCTGTCCTCACCAACAGCCCCAGATGGAGCTCTGAGCTGGGACACCAAGTTTCCCAAGAGCCGGATGAAAAAGACCCATGTCCACACCCCACAGCCTTGGGAGCACCAAAGGGACCAACCACAACTAACTCGACATGCACAGCATCCTTCAAAGGGGAGGCTTGGTTGCTGGGAGGAGAGAACTCAGGGTATATACTTGCAAGAGACAGGAGAGAAGCCTGAGCGGTAGTAACAAGAGCAAACCTTCCCAGGTACCTAAGTGGTTTCCTACAGGAGCACATCTGACCCTCCTAACAACTCTTTAAGGCAGGCACTACCATTCTTCCCATTTTACAGATGAGGAAACAGAAGCACAGACAGTTAAGTCTCTTGCCCAAGGCCACACAGCTAAAAAGCCATGGACTCTGGATTCAAACCTAAGCAGGCCGGTGCCACAGTACACACAATTATCCAAGACCAATGGCCAAGACAAATGTAGCCAGGAAGGAAGAGGACGGTTGAAGGAAAGCCAGGGCCCCTCAATTCCTTCACGGCCAACTGCACCTTGCCCAGAATACCTGCGGCCAGATGGACACCTCAGTGGCCGTGCTCACCCCACTGCCGTTCAGTCCCCTTTTAAAGGGGAGTGTATTTGTGGGGCGCCTGGGTGGCTCAGTCGGTTAAGCGCCCGGCTTCGGCTCAGGTCATGATCTCACAGTTCGTGAGTTCGAGCCCCGCGCCGGTCTCTGTGCTGACAGCTCAGAGCTTGGAGCCTGTAAAGGATTCTGTGTCTCCCTCTCTCTCTGCCCCTCCCCAGCTCACTCTCTGTCTCTATCTCTCAAGAATAAATAGACTTAAAAAAAAAATTTAAAGGGGAGTGTATTCGTTTGCTAGGGCTGCCGTAACAAAGGACCACAGACCGGGTGGCCTAAACAGAAATGTACTGCCTCACAGTTGTGGAGGCTGGAAACCCCAGACCACGGGGTGGGCGGGGTTGGTACCTGAGGGCTGGGGGAGATGATCTGTTCCATGCCTCTCCCCCATCTTCCGGCACTGCCGGCCACCTTGGTGGTCCCCTACTTGTCAAGGCCGCACTCCCACCCCTGCGCCCCTCATCGTGGGACCTTCTCTCCTTGTGTGTCTTCTCCAGCACACGGTTATATTGGATGAGGGCCCCACTGGACACCAGCATGACCTCACCTTAATACGTCTACAAAGATCCAATTTCCAAATAAGCTCACCGTCTGAGGTACAGGGGGTTAGGGCTTTGATACAGGAAATTGGGGAGGAGGTCACAACTCAACCCATTACAGGGACCCACCCCTGCCTGTAAGTCCTGAAGCTTCCAGACTATGCCCCCCACCAGGAGAGGCCAACTACCAAACCAAAGAGGGGACGCTGGCTTCGAAATAGCCAATCCCCATGCACTGGCTCAAGAAGACCCAGCCAATCACAGGCCTCCCTCAGGAGTCCACTCTTGGGAGGCTGGGAAACCACAGGCTTCACGGAAGAGGCCACCCAGGGAGTGAGGATGGAGAACGGCTTTGCTGGGGAGGACCCAGCCATGGCTGCGGGGAAGCTTAACAGGGGACAGGAGGCCCGACCATAGAGAGAAGCCACTGCCTGCGGCTCTTGTCAGATGGCAGAGTCCTCAGTGCCACCATCTCCCCTTCCCATGAGGCCCACTTACCGGGTAAAGTTGTCTATTTTCTTGGATTCCCACAAGAACTCCACCTGTTCCCCCCCCCCCCCCCCCCGCCAAGTCCCTACAATCATTCTGTTCTCTAGCCATCAGTTGGGTTCCTACAGCCACCTCTGCCCCCTCCACAATTAGGGGCCACCAAGAGCCCGGAAGATGCCAACCAAACCCACCTCTCATTCTGAACGGCACACAGGCTGGTCACATTTCCCAGCAACCTTTGCAGCATGTCACATGCCAATTCCTTGTCAGTGGAAGTTGGGAACCTTCCACCTTGCAGGCCCAGGCCATAAACACCTCTTAAGGCATCCTCCACTCTCCCTCTTCCCCCACATGCTGGCTGGACACAGAGGATCCTGAGGCAGCCTCAGAAGTCTTAGAGGGTACCTAACCACCCCACAGCAGAGCCCCACCCCTCAATCCCACTGTTTCAGTGAGATTGTATGAAGACATCTTTTGTCTTGTATGAAGACATCTTTTGTGAGAAACTTGGTGAGAAACTTGTATGCAGACATCTTTTGTCACTGCACTTCGCCCCTGATGAACACAGAAGCTTTGCTGCGGTGTCCTCTGCCCGGACTGCTCTCCCCACAGAGCCTCCCATGGCTCCCTCCTGCTTACCCATCAAGTCCAGGTCAAGTATCACCTCCACAGAGAGGCTTCCCCAAGATCTACTCTACTAAAATAGTGTTCTTCCCTGGCTACTCTGTCACAGTGCCTGGATTCTTACCTTCCTAGCATCCATCACAATCCCAAATGCTTGAATGATTAGTTTGGCTTTTTCTGTCCTAGGAAACTGTAAGTTGCTTTATGGATCTCTGTGGCCCTATTCGACACTTTAATCCCAGTGACAAGTCTAACACCAAACACACACTCAGTCCTTTGAGTATTTGCTAAAATCAACAAAGGAACAAATCCTAAGAACAACAAGTAATCGTTATCCAGGACAGAAAACAACCCATGAACAACCACAGGAATCAATTCCCTAACCATCCAGCAGCCAAGCAGGTCGGAATCAAGGTCAAGAATAAAAAGGTCAGTTCTGTTTTTCGTACCAGCGGTCTCTGTCATGGAGAATATATACGCCAGAAGGCGATCAGGAAGGAAAATCACTGTATAAATGGAAGTTCTATTATTTATCTCATCCTTTCTCCAGTACCATTTCCCTTTATGTTTGATGAGGACAATGACAAGGATCATGACAAGGATGCCAAGAGCAGCCAATACTTGAGAACCTGCCTCTGCTGTGCTCAGCAGTGTCGAGAGCACTGCCTCTGTATTACTTCAGTTAAGGCTCCCAGAAGTCTGATGCAAGACATTCTTTCATTACTGTTTTTACAGGCGAGGAAACAGAGGCACAAAGAAGTGACAAGTGGCCCAAGATCACACCCCAGTGAGGTGGCAGCGCTGGGAGGAGATCTAGGCACTCAGACTCTCAAGTCCCTGCTATTGTGAACCATAACCACACATCTAAACCAACAAATAACTAAGTTTACCGACACGGAGGGCACTGGCTGAATCTCCTTTCTGATGGGATGTTTGACTGAAGGAGTGTGGGGGCCGCTTTCAGACAATGCATTTCTTTGCAGGCGGGGGATGATGCCGGTACAAAAACAACCACTTCTCCACTGTTTCAAAAACATTTCGATAACAACTTTCAAAAATAATCATTTTTTTTTAATGGCTTCGAAGCCCCAAGATGGATTTCAGAACTAGCGGGGATAAGAACCACACTGTTTCAATGGGCCTGGCTCTGTCAGCAGCTGTCCACACTGTGTGGTCTCCCGGCACGCCTGTCTCCCTGCTAACCAGGGCACTTCAAGAGTCCTCTTCCTCCTGGCATCTCCAGCACCCAGCCAAGCGTGTCCTCTGCACAAATAAGGAATGGACGCATTTCCCTCCCATTGTAAAAATGAAAACTTGAGTGGAACTGCTGTTCTTGGGTCCCCAACAATGTGCTTCTCCATCACACACAGAACTGAAACATCAGAGATCACCCAGGAAGAGAAAGGAACACAGCAGGAAGAAGATATGAGACTCCAAAGGCAGACAGCATGAATACAAATTATAGCTCTGCCCGTTCATGGCTGTGTGGCCTTGGGCACGTCACCTAGTCTCCACAGGACTCCGTGCCCTCATACACAGAGCTTCCCGGGGCCACTGTGAAGAATTAACGAGCTGTTGTACGTGATGTGCTTACACAGGCACCAGTACACAGACAGCACTCGTTAGAGGCGGCTCCCGTCATCGACAACGTCATCGTCATCGCCAGGCGGCCACGCCAAGGACCCAAACCAGGGAAACAGAACAGCTCCTATTTTTGAGAATCCCTCATTCACCAGCAGCCGTAACTTGCCAAAAAATAAGCAGATGGAAAACACATGCGTGCAAACTTCAGGATAGGAGCCTATTCAGTAGAGATGGCCATGGTCCACACCCTCCAAGGTGGCCCATCGCCCCACCAACTCTATCCAGACTCCACAAACGGGTGGCCCTGCATCAGCTCCCGAGGCACATTCCAGGCCCCCCAAATGCAGAAGATGTAGCAGGGCCCTAAATGGTGAACTCAGAAAGGCCCCCGAGTGGGCTCCTTTCTAGCTGGAGACTCAGCTGATGCCCCTGGAAGTGAAGAAAATGCACACACAGCATCTCCCAGCTGGCCCATGGGCTCCCTCCCTATATTCCAAGGATCTCCAGGAGGCCAGGGTTGGAAGGAAGCCCGGTCAGCATCTTACCATCACCCTTGGAAAGTAAAAGGGAAACTGACAGCCAAGAGGTGAGTGGCTTAAGATCTAGTCTTCTTTAGAAGCCAGGGCTTGGGGGCATTGGCAGGGGAGGCACGCCTGGGTGGCTCAGTGTGTTAAGCATCTAACTTTAGCTCAAGTCATGATCTCGCGGTTTGTGGTTCAAGCCCCGTGTAGGACTCTGTGCTGCCAGCTCAGAGCCTGGAGTCTGCTTTGGATTCTGTGTCTCCCTCTCTTTGCCTCTCCCCCCACTCATGCTCTGTCTCTTTCTCTCTCTCAAAAATAAACATCAAAAATTTTTAAAAAATACTTGTTAAAAAAAAAAAAAAAGAAGCCAGTGCTTGGGACTCCCCACCAGTTTCTTTTTTCTTTTATTGTGTTCCATTTCAATTATGCAGTATTTCCCACGTATTAAAAAAGCACACTGGGGCACCTGGGTGGCTCAGTTGGTTAAGCATCCAACTTCAGCTCAGCTCACAATCTCACAGTTTGTGAATTCGAGCCCCGCATCAGGCTCTCTGCTGCCAGCACAGAGCCTGCTTTGGATCCTCTCTCTCCCTCTCTCTCTGTACCTCCCCCACTCACACTTTCTCTCTCTCAAATATAAACATTAAAATCTATTTTTTTAAAGTACATTAAATAAAGTCCACTTAATTCTTGCCTATCTTAAAATTCATGTAATTCATATTAGATAGGATCTATCACCTCATTTTGACAGACAGGTAAACTGAGGCACAGAGTGGCTCAGATCACATACTTAGCAGGTGGCAGAGCAGGGACTTGAGCTACAGGTCTGGATCCAGAGTCCAGATGTACTCACGGTGGCCTGGCTCCAAGGTGGACAGCCACTACCAGCTCCTTTCCACCCTGGACATGCATGCCACCACTCCTCAAGAGGGGAGTCCCCATTCCTTGAACCGGAGTTGGCCTTGATGACCTAAGCTGGTGCAAGTGACGCTCTGGGACTCCTGATGCTAAGCAGCTTCTGCCTGGGACTCTTGGAACACACCCTCTGGGGGGATGCCAGGCACCATGTAAGCCCAACTGCTCTGGGTCCAGCAGCAATAGGCACTCATTTATCCCAACTAAGCCTCATCTTCCAGCCATCACCACCAAGGCCCCAGACATGGGAGTGAAGATTCTGGAAACTTCCAGACCAAGTGACGGACCAGTTGAGTATCACCAAATGACCTCAGTCCAGGTCACAAAGAATAGAATCACCCAGCTGAGCCCTGCCCAAATCTCTGACCCACAAACCTACTCGCTCATATTCAATGCCACCTGCTGATCCTGCTTCAGGACAGCCATCCTGCAGGCCACCCAGCAATTCCCTCCTCTAAGTCACCACCCAAGAAGCTCCTCCGGGAGAGGCCTCCACCTATTCCCCCTCCTCTACACCCAGACCAGTAAGAACCCTCCTTCCTCACAGGGTACCCAGCCTAGACCCTCACTGTGATCCTGCACTGGCCGGTTGCTAAGTCTGCTCCCCCCAGGGCAGGGGATCCATCCTTCCTCCTCTCCCCCCGCAGCCCAGAACCCAAGAGGACAGCAGATACAGGGTGAACACATGAAATCGCTCCATCATGACAGGGTCCGAAGAGAAACCCTATTCCGGCTCTAAGCAAACCAACGCGTGACGGGAGACCAGGGTTTCTCTACCTCAGCACCACTGACACTTTGTACGGGATTATTATTTGTGGTACGGGCTATCCTGGGCATTGTAAGATGTTTATTTAGCAGTATCCCTGGCCTCAATCCACTAGGTGCCAGGAGTACAACACTCCCAGTTATGATGGCTAAAAGTATCACCCAGGGATTGCCAAATGCTCCCAGTGGGCCAGGGGAGGAGTGCCCTGCTGGAGACAGCAGGACCCATGTGTACCTACTGTCACCCAGGCCTGGGGGGCCGGGGGGGACTGTGTGATTCATGTCCAGAAGTCACACACCACTCACCAAGTACTCCCAAACCACATGCCTGAGCTCCCCCGTGCTGGCCGGCAGACCTCACAGTCACCTGCAGGTTCATGCTGACCAGAAGCCCAGAAGGAACGCTGCGGCTTGGAGATCCCCCTCAGGAGGTCACCCTTCTGACAGCACACCAGAGCCACGGCCTTGAGAGTCTCCCATCAGGGACCTGAAGGCTTGCTCTGAGCGGTCAGGGAGCACCATTCCTGAGCTCTCTATCCCAGAACGGGCTTTTTCTGTCCCTTTACCACGAACACATCCATCTCACACAGGACTGGCCAAGCAGGTTCCAAAATGCAAATGTGATCACCTCATCCCTCTTCTGGAAAGCCATCAGTGGATTCCCGCTGACCTCCAAAAAAGTCCAAGCACCCAGGCAAGACTCTGCCACCCCAGACAAGCTGGATGCCACTCATCAGCAACAGCAGTTGCAAAAATGCCGCAGCAATTCCCACTGGTTGTGGGCTAATCCCCTGTTAGTGACCATGTTGACCCCCCTCTGATGTATTAACTCATGTATTCACTCCCAACCATGATTCTGCAGGGTTATGGACACCAATATCATTCCCTTTCTAGACCTAAGAGAATTTAATTTTGGAAAGCAGATGTAACTTGCCCATGGTCACGCAGCAAAGCCTCTCAAACGGTGAAGTCAAAGCCCATGCTGCTCGTGCCTAATGAAACACTGTTAGCTCCATGTGGATTAGAATCTAGTTACAGCCATGTCTTCAGTACCTAGGACAGTGCCTGGCAGAGAAGACATTGAAATACGGAACAAAGGAAGGTTAGGTGGTGGTGTCTGGAGCAGCATACACCAAACCTGGCTAGTTACCAGGACCACCTGTGGTGGGGTTCTTTTAATGTTTACTTATTTTGAGAGAGAGAAAGAGAGCAGGAGCAGGGGAGAGGCAGCGAGAATATCCCAAACAGGCTCCACACAGCACAGAGCCCAATGTGGGGTCTGATCCCACAAACTGTGAGATCATGACCTGAGCCAAGACCAAGAGTTAGATGCTCAACTGACTGAGCCACCCAGGTACCCCTGGGGAGATTAAAATACTGAGCCCCAACCTACCTAGTGAATGATAGTCATCCTCAGCCTCTCCAGGGAGAGGGCAGAACGGCGTTTAGTTAACAGAAGGAAAACCTACAGGCGTGGATTTCAGGTGCCAAAATCTGGTCTTGTGCCCCTTAGAATGAGCTTCCCAAGAATGTTCCAGTAGGTTGTACTTTTAAAAGCCTCCCACGCTCAGTCAGTTGAACGTCCAACTTTGGCTCAGATCATAATCTCATGGTTTGTGGGTTCGAGCCCCACAAAGGGCTCTGTGCTGACACCTCGGAGCCTGGAGCCTGCTTCAGATTCTGTGCCTCCCTCTCTCTGCCTCTTCACCCACTGCACTCTGTCTCTCTCAAAAATAAATAATAAACATTAAAAAAACATTTTAGGGGCGCCTGGGTGGCGCAGTCGGTTAAGCGTCCGACTTCAGCCAGGTCACGATCTCGCGGTCCGTGAGTTCGAGCCCCGCGTCAGGCTCTGGGCTGATGGCTCAGAGCCTGGAGCCTGCTTCCGATTCTGTGTCTCCCTCTCTCTCTGCCCCTCCCCCGTTCATGCTCTGTCTCTCTCTGTCCCAAAAATAAATAAACGTTGAAAAAAAAAATTAAAAAAAAAAAAATCTTTTAAAAAAGCCCCCCAGTGGATTTCTAATGATCAGCCGGGCTTGGGACCCACTGTGCACTCTCAGTATGGCACCCTGCATTTACCATCAGTGCCCGTTGCACACTCCCCAGGTCCCCACCTCCACCCCAGCTGCAACAGGTTTCTGGGCCACTTGGGAGGTGGAGTGTGGCCAAATGCAAGCAAAACTGAGGGGAAAGTCAGCTGCTTAAACACACGGGTGTTTTCAAAACAGGGCTCAGGTTCTGTGCCACCGGAGACATACCTGGCTACAAAGCCAGGAGAAAATTTTTGGAAAGCTGTTTAATCGAACTCACGGTAAGAGCCATCGAATGAAGAGCTACGCCAAGCTAGCAGAGGTGACCTGTGAACGGCCAAGTTCAGAACCCCGCTGAGGTACAGATCAAGGCTTGGGAACAGGTACCGTCCTACCTCATGGGCTTTTGTGGGGTGCTGCCAAACTCCCCCCGAAGGAAGTCATCCTTCAGATACACCCTCTAAGAATACAAGGAGCAAAGACAGCCCCCACACACCGCTGGTGGGAATGTAACAGGCTGCAGCCACCTTGCAAACAGTCCGGCAGCTCCTAAAATGGCTACACAGAGTCACCAAAACAGGACCCAACAACTATGCTCCTAGGCACAGACCCAAGAGGAATGAAGACACACACCCTCACAAGAACTTGTACACGAACGCTCCTGACACGATTCACTGCAGCCATGAAGTGGGGACGGCCCAAAGGTCCATCAATGAGTGAACAAATTGTGGAAAATCCACACGAGGGATTATTATTCAACCGGACAAAGGAATGAAGCGCAGACACGCTACAACGTGGATGAACCTCAGGGTCGTCATGCTAAGGGAATGAAGCCAGACACAGAAGGCTTCATATTCTAGAATCCCACTTACAGGAAGTGCCCCCAACAGGGAAATCAACGGAGACGGGAAGGAGACTCGCAGTCGCTTACGGCAGGGGAAGAGGGTGAGGGCGATAGGGAACAGGTTTTCCTTTCGAGGTGACTGCAAAGGTTCGAAACATGGTTGGTTGTGCAGATGCATGAATACACTAAAAACCACTTCACTGTTCGTTTTGAATGGGTGAATTGTATGGTATGTGAGTTATCTCAATAGAGTTTTTGCATAAAAAGGAGAAAAAAGAAGAAAAAAGAAAAAGAAAAAAGAAAAGAAAAAAGAAAAAAGAAAAAAAGAAAAATTTGCAGCAGCTGATAACAAAAAACTTGAAATCGCCCAACTGTCCATCTGGAGTAGGCGTGGGGGGGTGGGGGGAGGGTCAGACCATTTCACGAAGCCAGATGTTATGAGGCTGTGAAAGCAGCAGTTAGACCAGTGGGATGATCAGAACCCACCTCCAAATGATCTTTAAATTAAAAAAAGAAATCTGAGGGTGCTTGGGTGGCTCAGTTAGTAAGTATCCAACTTCCACTCAGGTCACGATCTTGCGGTTCATGGGTTCCAGTCCCGCGTTGGCTGTGTGCTGACAGCTCGGAGCCTGGAGCCTGCTTTAGATTCTGTCTTTCTCTTTCTCTGCCTCTCCCCAGCTCACACTGTCTCTCTCTCTCTCAAATATAAACTTTAAAACATTAAAAAAAAAATTTAAATTAAAAAAAAAAGAAAGAAATCAAAGTGCAGAAGTTTAAGTAGTAAGGACCCATTCCTGGAAAAAAACATGACCCACGCATTTCACAAGCATAGAATACTCTAGAAGACAAAAGAACTTGGTAATGAGCTTGACCACCCCGGGGGCACAGAGTGGGACTGGGGAGGAGAGACATTTATTTATGAATTGTTTGATTTTTCCAAGCATATTTTAATTTTTCAATTGACATTAAAAAAAAAAGAGTCCATACAAAAAAATGCCAATTGAAGCAAGTCTCTGCAACTGAAAATTGCTTAAGTCTCCTCACTCCGTTTGTTGACAACAGCCTTAGAAGCTTTAGGAACTGAGCCAATTGCCCAATCTGAGGCGGGTGGGGAACGAAGACACCACCTCCCAGGACTGGAGCTTCATTTAAAAGCTCCAGAATATTCTGACACGCTCTGTCCCCGCGGAGCGAAGAGCGAAGGCCTCTCGTTCTGTGGTCCATAGTAAAACAAAACAGGCCTATCTGCCTACCAAGCCAGGATTCCTGCAGTTCTGTCACTTGGTCCTTATGAGGGCAGAGCAGGGCAGGGCGCTTGACCGGCAACAGAAACCAAAAGGTCCCCAATGCGGTCAGGCAGGGAGCACACCCCCGCCAGCCCAGGTGAGCCATCTGAATGTCATTTCCAAGTTGGCCCCTGGGGCCTCCGTTCCTCCCCTCCCCCCACACCACGATTCTCTGGCTCAACTTCCCCCACCTACTCTAAACCCCAACAGAGACCCAGTCAGAACGGCCACGCTTCCATTTCCAGAAGAATAAGACACCAAACCAACAAGCACAAGAATAAGTGAAGGCAGGAAGGGCTACTCACAGAAGCCTTCAATCTTGTCAGCCGTCTTGCTCCAGGCCACCTGCCGCGTCTCCATGATCACCTGGACAGTCCTCCGCTCGGGGGTAGACTTGCGAAAGCTGAACACGGTCATCACCGTGCCCAGCTCCAGGGTTCTCTTGATCTGACTCTTCTCATATTCAGGAAGGGTGTCCATGTTGACCATGGCGGTCATTTTTGGCAGAGGACGCGGTGGGAGGCGTGAGCGAACAGGATGCTGGAAAGGCAGAATGAAGGAGTGAATTGGGTTTGGGGAGGAGGAATTCGTTAACTAACGGCCAAAATCCTGTCTCACACCCAACAGGAGGGGTTTTGGAAGATTCTCCAGGCGGGGAATCGTAGACCACTCAGCACAGACAGGACGCACAGAGGTTGAAATACACGTGGAGGTATGGGAGGAGCCCCTCTGACCTCAATGACTCAGCTGTCATCCCGGCTTTGAATAACCAAATCACTCCAGCCTGGCAGGGAACCCGGCCCTCCCACACTCTTCCAGGCTGTAGAGTTTTGAATAGCCAAAGCAGTCCAGGCTGGCTCCACTCCCCACCCCCAGCATCCTCTTCTCTTCTGCCTAGATTTCCCTCCCCATCTAAGTGAACTTGAGAAGAGAAAAAAATACTATTAACTAAACCACTTCAAGAATGCGTCTGTGGAGACCTCTGCACGGAAACGGAGCCACAAAGACAGAAAACATCGGGGCCCAGCAGCCTCAAGTTCAAAGTTCAAGTCCTGGTGGGGCTTTCGGCCGAAAGTGTGGCCTGGGCAGGCTGCACGACCTCTGAAAGCCTCGGTCGCATCCCTTCTAAAATCGGGTCGTGGGGACAGTGAGGAAAGCCTTCACTGCGATGCCACCAGCAGGACACTGGCCTTCTGCTCAGCACGCGGGTGTTCTCGAACAGCACTGATGCCCCCGCACAGAGAGGTGCTGGGCCCCAAATCCTGGAACCAGCCGGGTCTGGTGGCATTCACACCTGTGTCCAATCCATCAGCAGATGCAATTCATCTTCCCCAGTCACGGGCTCCTCCCAAGATCTCACACCTGGATTATTCTAATCGCCCACCTGGTCTCCCCCTTCTGCCCCAGCCCCCTCCAGTCCAGTCCAGACCAGTACCTAGAGGCCCTGTTTCCAACAACATGAAATCATGTCACCCCCTCTGAGCAGCCGGCTGCAGTCACGCCCTGACCCCTCACTCTGCAGAGGGGAGTCAGATGGAAGGCTCTCTAGGGGCAGACCCTCCCCACCCCTATGCTGTACTTCCACACTTGTGAAGGTGGAGACATAACAGAATCTCGGAGGAAGTTCTTGGATTAAACCAGGTAGAGAGATCTTGGAGCCCTTACAACAATGACACAAGTCAATGCTCCCCAGATTTTGCTACTGCTACGACCGCCATCAATTTTTCCGTCCATCTTCATTATTCACCACCCACCCACCCCTCCACCCCCGCCCCAAATCCCACAGGATCAGGAGCCCACAGCTGTTACTCTGTAGAGAGGCAGGTGTTCAGCCAGGGCCATGCGGGCCTTCCGGAGGCCTCCTGCCAAGCCACTCAAAATCAGGGCCTCCGTTCCCTCATCTTAAAATGGAGGTAATACCAGCCTCAAGGGGCACTGGAAGGACTGGAAGCTACGATGTATGTACAGCCCCCAGCACTTAGCAGGGCCTCATAATATTCACCAGTCAGCTGTTCAACATGTGGAGTGTCAACTCTATGCCAGGAACTGAGCTGGGGACTGGCATGCAAATGAGGCGAGGGGGAGTGGGGAGTGGCCCAGGCCTTGCCCTCTGCCCCCTTCTTCCCTCCAGCTCACGCCCATAGCCAAAGGCAGCTCCACAGGTATCTGGCAGCTGGAGATCAACTCATGAATTACACCTGCTCTCTGCCCACTTAGAAGCAGACCTGTCAGCTCAACCCCTACTTAGGACAGAGAAAGCTTCTGGGAGAGGAAGGGATCTGAATCCAATCTTTTCAAAAGGTAAAGCAGAAGGGAATAGTGTTCTCATCAGAGGAACAGCCTTAAGCAAAGGCCCAGCAGCAAGACAAGTAGGCCACAAACTCCGCCCAAAATGAGCCTCCTGCCCCGTCACCCTGTAAGCCATGAGGGGGGACAGGGAGACCAGGTGCCTGGGGCCAGTCTCGTCCTGGTAAACCAGCTGTTTATTGGCTTTTTCCCAGGTCCCAGCACCTGCTATACCTGGTTTATCTCATTTATCTCAATGAGAAATACCAGAGGTGAAAACACAAGTCCTGAGAGCGGAAATTACATAATCAAGGTCACACACAAATGTGGCAGCACCAAGGGCAGAACCCTGGTCTGAATCCCACACCCTGACTCTGTTAGTACCCGTCTTGTGGAACTCAGAATCCCGTGGCAGAATCTGGCTAGAAACAAGCTAATTTGGTAGCCCCTCATCCCTCTCAAGTTAAAGGACTTGTCCAAGGTCACACAGCTAGAAAGTGGCAAAAGCGGGATTTACACCTGATCCCAGCTCTCACCATGCTGACCACCCTCAGCCATGCGCCTCCGGAGCTCCCTCCCAGGGCTCCAGGCCACCATGCGGCGAAGCATAAATAGGAAACACACCCCTTCACACCTCCACCTCTGATTACACCTGCCGGCCAGGAGCCACCAGGGCCCTCTGTTTTTTCTGACTCTGGCTCTGAGAAGGGCTTGGACTTAAACATTCCCGGATTCTGGTCACTTCCAGCTCGGAAGCCCAGTGGACTGGCACAACTGTAAACATCAAGTCTCCCCTGTTGCCTCTCGCCAGGAACTGGAAAAAGGCTCTCATGGCCACAACATCCTTGGACTTAACCGACAAGATCCAGCCAGCTCCCGACTCAGGCTCCCAGAGTTTGATGCTTCAGCAGCTAAGGCAAGGGGGTCTCCCAGGCCTTCTCCCCAAAGGAAGGCACCAGGCAGCAAGGACAATCCCCATTTTTCTTCTGCTTTCAAGAAAAAAAAAAAAAGAAAGAAATAGCCTTGAAATCCCTTTTTCCTGTTTCTCATCCTCCCCGGGTAACTTTGCAAAAGGACTTACGGTGTCTGAGATTTAATAAGAGGTTTTGCCATTTCTACTTTCCACGTCCTTTCCATGCTTGAAATAAACTTCCGGGAGACAAGGACCCAGGACTAGGAAGCAGGGAAGTTTTCTTCTCTTCCCTGAGCTCAGAAGAAACGTTAGGCCCATAAAGGATGTCGTATAAAATCCCACAGGGCAATTCTGTTGAGCTCTGCACACATTCCTGAGAGGTAGCTGCCCCTCTCCTGCAGCTCAAAGGAAGGAAGGTGATGCCACATCTCACACCCACCATCTCACACCCACCCTGCAGAAACTCATTTTCACTGGAGGGGCGGCCACTGCACCTAAGTGGGAATGAGCTCAATTCTCTTTTTTTGAGGAGACAACCTGTGAGCATCTATTAAAACATAAAACATGCATACACTTTGAGGAGCAGTCACCTGTGTGCAGAAGGAAGCACAAAGATATTCGCAGAAGCATTATTTGTAACAGAAAAGAAAAAAGAAAAAGAACACAACTGGGAAGGAGGTCCCTTAAAGAAATAAGGGGACATGCACACCAACGATTACTCAGTAACTATCAGAAACCATGGGGAAAATTGATAAGCAATTGGATCCAGAAAGATTCATGAAATAGATGGGGGGGGGGGGAGGGGAGTTGCAAACCAGTAAGCATCATAGAATCATTTTTTTTTAAAGGCTGTCTGCTTATAAATCCAAGGAAAGTGGTTCCTTTGCGGGGAGGGGGGGGTTCCCTGACTTTTTATTAACTGGTAACATAAGGATGAGCTTTTTCTTGTGTTTTGCTGTTTTCCAAATTAATAAGTGTTTTCAAATTTTCTTACCGGCCATTTTCCACCAACTGCACCCAGCCAAAGGGCTATGCGTGGGGTGCCCGTTTTGCCTTTGGTAGAGAAGCCTCAAGGGCTCAAGGTGGGGGAAGGGGGAAGGGGTGTAGGAGGGGGAGATAGAGGTGGGGTGGGGGGACGGGTTGGTGGGGGCGGCAGCAGCGGCACTAGGCAATTTCGGCATCAACGAAATCCTCAGGGAGTACCGTCCCCGCGCTGGTACACACCTTGGTAGCAGGCTAACTGCTGGGCCTGGCACGGGCTCCAAACTTGGTAAAGCCCTCTCTGCAGAAGCGTGGCTAAGGATAATGGCCAAGCCCCAGGCAGGGCCCTTAGCCAGAGGGTCAACCACGAGCCAGGCACCCTTTTCATAGACAGGCCTCAATTTTCCACAGCCCTGGAATGTACGTTTGGGCAGCCCCAGTATCCAGGGTAAGGAAGTTCAGAGAGGTTCTTTAACGTGCCCAGGGTCACACAGCTGGAACTGCAATTCAAATTAAGGTGATTAGCAAGGCCACCTGTTTCCTTGCGCCACGTCACCCCCCTCAGCCCACCAGACTCTTTCCGCGTAGTTTGAGATCGGGGTGCTAGGAGAGACCCTCCCCGTTCTCCGCAAGAATCCAGGCGCCAACCCCCCAGTCTAAATGAGACGCGGTTGCCCCTCGAATTCTTCCGCTATGGCGGTGATGACCTCCTTGGGATTCCAAAACGTAACCAGGAAAACGCACAGACGAGCACACGTAATTATGCACACACGCAGTTGTGGGGTGGGACAGGGAATCACGGATCCCCCCCAAACTCTCCCGGTTTCTCCTGGGTGAGGGCCGCGCCTTCCGTGGTATCGCGCCGCCAGCCACCCACCCACAGCCACCTGTGCAATACGGGGAAGTGCCTGGGGCCCGCCCGGCCGCCCGGACTCAGCGAGCCCCGGCCACAGACGCGGCCGGGAAGCGGCGCAAGACCCCACGGCCACGGGAGCCTTGAACGCCAACGCCGGCGCGACCCTCCGACCGCCAGCCGCGCCGCATCCTCCGGGTTCCCATCCAAAGCCGGGGAGGTCCCCGGGCACCGACCGGCGAGGCGGCGCCGTTCCCGGTGAGGAAGTGGCCGGCGGCCAGGCCCCGACCCCCGCCCGCACTGCCCGGGCCCCGGGCACCGCGGGCTGGGGGGGCCCCCCGACGGCACGCCCCGCTCCTGCCCGCCCCGGCGCCGGACTGTCCCGGCGCGCGCGTCCCCCGCCCTCCCCGGGCGCCCGCGCGCGCTCCCGCCCGGCCCGGCCACTCACCTGGCCGAGCCCCGGCCGCGGGTCCCGGCTCCGGGCACTCCCTGCGGCGCGCGCCCTCCAACGCGGGCGCTGCTACTTCTGCTTCGGCCGCGGCCGCGCGCCACGTGACTCCTGGGGGCCGCCCCCCGCGCCCCGGCCCGCCCCCCGCGGCCTCCAGGCGGCCCTGCCCCGCCCGCCCCGCCGCGCACCCCGACACCGAGTCGGCGCCGGGAACCGTGCCTCCGCGGCCGGGGGAGAGGGAGCGAGCCGCCCCAGGCCACCGGCGAGCCGGAGAGAGGGAGCTTGCAGGCGGCGGCGTAGCATTTATGGAGCGCCTGCTGCATTCAGGTGTTCTCCGTGCGTTTAACAAACTCCTCTTAATTACCTGGAGTGGGCTGTTCCCGGCCGAATTTGAAATCGTCACCGAGGCGGCGCTGGTGTCACAGCACCTCTTACTACCCTGGGCAAACCACTTAAATACAGTCGGCCTCAGTCTCCCCATCTGTTTTAGATAGGATCAAAACAGTTGAAGAAACGTAGAACCGGAAATGATCTCCCAATTTCCCAATGAGAAGATTTTTTTTTTTAATGTTTATTTTTGAAAGACAGTGAGCAGGGGAGGGGCAGAGAGAGAGGGGGAGACACAGAATCCGAAGCAGGCTTCAGGCTCCGAGCTGTCGGCACACAGCCCGACGCGGGGCTCGAACCCACAAACTGTGGGATCATGACCTGAGCCGAAGTCAACCGACTGAGCCACCCAGGTGCATCGAGAGTTTTTTTGTTTTTTTGTTTTTTTAATGGCTCACTTTGTAAACTAAGTGTATGGAAGACGTAGTCAAATGCCTAATTACTGTATTTAGTTGATTAATTTAGCTGCACATGCCTATTTGCAGTCACAAACCGTATGATGTAACTTTTTTTTTTTTTTTTTTTAGAAATATGACTTTTCCATTCTTGGGTTTTGTGAATCCATGTTATTCAAACTTTTCGCGTGCATCTTTGACACAAGTGTCTTCTTGGCGATTCCAGCCAGCTTTAGGGTCACCTACAGCCCTGTCAGAGCACATCAGTTTTGCTCCTAAACTGTTGAGTTACAGCACTTTGTGAACTTATGGATGTTGCCCCGAGGGAACATGGTGTATCTGAAGTCACGGGTCACATTTACCAACTTCAGAAATCCATAGATTCATTTCCTTCCCTGCCCCATCTCAGGAATGTACCAATTACTGTTCACGAACAACTTAGTGCAGTTTTCTAAAGAGATCTTTGAAAGACTTGTTACGACGTCAGCCACTTGGAATCATGGGGCCAATTTCCAAAAAATAATGGCTAACTCTAGGTTAAATTTCTTTGCCTTTTTTTTTTTTAAGTACTTCACCTTATATTTATTTCCGTCAATCTTTCTGGCACTTGTATTTTGGTACCTGTTATATAATGTGCATGAGCTATCAGTACAACCGCACATATGTGCAATTTATTCTTACAAAATCCGCCTGTTATAGGGAAGCGTGTTCAAGCTCCTGCTGATGAAATGACACTGTGTGCAAGCAGCAGTTTTGGAGGCCACTCCTGGAGCCCTTGCTCCTAACCTCTGTCCAAACAGATGCTAATCCTGGCTGGAGCTTTCTCTGGTCCCCTGGGGTCAAGCAACGAAAGAACATGTAGTACATGCTTAAAGTCAAAGAACTCTCTTTTAACCTGATTTGTGCGCCTACAGTGTCTTTGGGGTTCAAATACCCATGGTGTGTGAGATGATGGTCATAGTAGATGGCAGGTTGCTTTTTCATATTTTTAATTGTCTGTCTTCTTCGTCTCAATGTTTACCTTCAGGCGAACAGGAATCCAGTGCAGGGGCGCCTGGGTGGCTCAGTCGGTTAAGCATCTGACTTCATTCAGCTCAGGTCATGATTTCACGGTTTGTGCGTTTGAAACATTAAAACAAATTTTTAAAGGAATCCAGTGCAATGAATGGGAATCTCTGGAGCTTCTCACCTCTTTTTCTTAAACCTCAGCTTGTTTGTTCAAAATAATTGACACATGGGCCCCTTCCTGCTTCCTTCTGGGAGGACTCAAATACAAAATGACATTTCTTTTCCAAAGCACAGTAGGTAGGCGGAGAATCCACCCGGTCAAAAACAAACAAACAAACGAACAAACAAACAAACAGTGTCCCATGTAGGACTCACAAGTGTTCAGTTGAGGGGCAGGGGGGGAGGATTTAAACCCAGAACCCAGGTCTGTCTGGTGCCAGTGCCCATGAACACATAGGCCCACTGCCCACTCAAAGCATTAACAGGAGGCATTCAGGCAGGGAGAAGTGAGTTTGCAACCACCCCACACAGATTCTCAAACTGGTCAGGAAGTGACCTCAAAGGGTGGAGGGAACTTTCTTTTCCTTTTCATATAAAAAGAAAGAAGAAGGGGCGGTGAGGGTGGAGGGGGCATAACCCAAAAGAAAATGGTCTTTTCATCAGAATTGTCTCAACTTTTTATCCTGTGCTCCTCACCCGGCCTCAATATGCACTTGTTTGTTGTTGTTGTTGTTGTTTTTCCCCGAGGAAAAACCTCTTCCATTTACTAGCAGCCACGGTGCACTGAACCATTAGGCCCTCGGTGTTTCTGTTTCCCTCTCTGCAAAATGGGCATAATTGTACTTGTCTCCCTGGAGAGATGGCAAGGATTAAATACAACCTAAAACAGGTATCCTGGGTTCCACCAGCAGAGCTGACCATTCTTAATATTGTGATGGGAAAGAAGAAAAGCCCCGTGGTGCAGTGGGAAGGTGTGGCCTTGAAGAATAGGGAGATCTGGGTTCAAGTCCCAAGTCTGCCCCTTCCTTAGCTGTGTGACCTTAAGCTGGTCAGGCACCCTCTCTGAGCCTCCAGCTTCCCCATCACACCATCCTTTGAGATGTCCAGAAGAGGCAAATCTGTAGAGACAGCAGATTCGTGGTTGCTTGACCTCAGGACTGAGGTCATGCGGGTCCTGGAAGGTCCAGGGTTTCTCTCTGGAGTGATAAAAAAAAGTTCTAAAATTTTGTGAAGACAGTAGAAAAGGTCCGTGAATACACCAAAAGCCATTGAACTGCATATTTTTAAAGGGTCAACTGTATGGTATGTGACTTATATCTCAATAAAGCTGTTAAAAAAACAAACAAACCCTACCTTAGAAGGTTGTTTAAAGAATTCAAGGTAATGGGCAGCGGAGGTTATCACAACACAGCTTCAATCAGTAACACCTCTTGTTCTAATAATCATTGGTGTACAACGGGCCTTCCCGACCTAGGCCTCTTCCTTACCCCAGCCACCAGTAAAGCCCCTCACCCCACCCCAGGGAGCACGCTGACCTACCCGTCCACCCCCAGTGCCAAAAAACGATCAGAAAGTCCCTGAGAGCCTTTGGTTTGGTTTCCTTTCCTGACATTGTTCAGAGAAATGCATGTTCCCTGGGGACAAGCCCAGTCCCAGCTGCTGGCTGGCAGGCCTCTGTGAGAGGAAGTACCACCCAGAAAAGCCCCCCAGACCTCGGCAGGGTTAAGCGGGCCCAGCAGATTGGGGGTGGGGGTGGGGGAGGGGCAGGAGGGGGAGGGGGCAGCTCTTTTGCTCTTCAGCTTGAGGCATAACTGTTATACAAAAAGTTGTGCTTAATTAATAGATACAATTTTTATTTATTTATTTATTTATTTAATATATGAAATTTATTGTCAAACTGGTTTCCATACAACACCCAGTGTAATAGATACAATTTGATAAGTTCGGACCTAAGCATATACCCATGTTACCATCAAAGGTCCCCCCCCCCTCCTTGTCGCTTTGTCATTCTGTTTCTTTTTGGGTTACATTTTGGGTGTGCATGTGTGGTAAGAACACTTAACACGATGTCTGCCCTCTTAACACATTTTTTGATGTGCGATACCGTCTTGTCAAGTGTAGGCACAATGTTGTGTAGCAGAGCTCTTAGAATTTGCTCATCTTGTGTGGCAGAGACTCTGTAACCATGGAACATTGCCCCGTTTCCCTCTTCTCCCAGCTCCTGGCAGCCACCATTTCTGTTCTTTGCCTCTAGAAGTTTGCCTTTTTTTTTTTTAATGTTTATTTATTTTTGAGAGAGAGAGACAGAGAGAGAGTGGGGGAAGGGCAGAAAGAGAGGGAGACACAGAATCCAAAGCAGGCTCCAGGCTCTGAGCTGTCAGCACAGAGCCCGATGTGGGGCTTGAACTCACGAACCAGAGATCGTGACCTGAGCTGAAGCCGGATGCTTACCTGACTGAGCCCCCCAGGCGCCCCTAGAAGTCTGCCCCCTTTAGATGTGTCCCAGGAGTGGAACCATGCAACAGGTGCCCTGTGTGACTGGCTTACTTCGCTTAGCATAATGTCCTCCAGAGCCATCCACGTGGCTGCAGACGGTCGGCTTTCCTTCCTTTTAAAGGCTGAATATCCATTGTATGTACATATGACATTGTCTTTATCCGTTTACCTATTGATGGACATTTAGGTTGTTTCCATGTCTTGGCCGTTAGGAATGATGCTGCCATGAATATGGAGTGCAGATATCTCTTCATGGTCCTGTCTTCGATTTTTTTTTTTTTTTGAGAAATATATACCAGAAGTGGAATTGCTGGATCATGTGGCAGTGCTGGTTTTAATATTGTGAGGAACCTCCTTGCTGATTTCCAGACAAAAGTGGCTGCACCAGTTTGCATTCCGACCAACAGTGCAACCGGGTCTGCTTCTCTCCACATCCTCACCAACACTTGTTACCTCTTTTTTTTTTTCTATACTGGCTACTCTAACAGGTGTGATGGGGTTTTCATTTGCATTTCCCTGGTGATTAGTCATGTTGGGTGTCTTTTCATATACCTTGTTGGCTTTTTTTTTTTGTTTCCAATTTTTTAAATGTTTATTTATTTATTTTGAGGGAGAGCAAGTGGGGGAGGGGCAGAGAGAGACAGAGAAAGAGCATCCCAAGCAGGCTTCATGCTGTCAGCCAGCGCCTGAAGTGGGGTTCAATCCCCCCCAACCTTGAGATCATGACCTGAGCCAAAACCAAGAGTTGGATGCTTAACTGACTGAGCCACCCAAGGGCTCCCCTACCTTGTTGGCTTTCTGTGTGTCTTCTTTGGAGAAATGTCCGTTCAAGTCCTTTGGCCACTTTTAAATCCGGTTATTTGTTTCTTTGCTACTGAGCTGGAGGAGTCTGCTGTCTAAACTGAGGCCTGCTTGGAAAAGTTTCTGGTCCCATGGCTTTTCTTTCAGCTTCTCAAGCCTCAAGTTCCTGCTGAGGCTCATTTATTCATTCATCAAACACTTGCTGGGTGCCTTTGTGGAGCCAGGAGCTGCTGGGCTCCAGGGAGACAGCAATAATCAACGAAGTCCCACCAGGTGAGAGTATATTATAGGTGGGGCCTCCAGAGTGAGACTGAGAGAGTTCGAAACCCTGTTCTGCCCCTCACTGTCTGCACGGTTTTGCACAGAACTGCCATCCCCTGTGAGGCTCAGTTTCTTCATCAGTGTTAGGGTTGCCGTGCAGGAGTGAGTCAGCTAATGTGTGTCCAAGTCCTGGGCACCACTCCTGGTTAAGTGGGACCCCGGAGCCGACAGGGCAGTCATGCAGTCATCGCTTTGTTATGGACACACAACACACTGTCTCTGCTGTGCCGAGAACTGGCTGCAGGTGGGCCTCTCCCAGGCCCTAGGCCTCGTGTAAAATCAAGAGAGACAGCTTAAATCCAAGAGCAACTGTGGAGAAGCTGCTGAGAACGCAGGACATGGAGACAGGCTGCGGTGTGAATCCTGCCTCTGCCACGTTCCTACCTTGTGTCCCCAGTGCAGTGACTTAGTCTCTCTGAGTCTCAGTTTCCCGATCCTCCCTCTCATGGCTGGAGTGTAAGTTAGGATGTGCCCAGCTGCCACAAAAAGGCCATCTGGAACCTCATGCCGCTGGAAGCCCGGGAATGGTGGGGGGGGGGGGGGGGGGGCAGTCAGGGAGCAGTCAGAAGTTCAAGTACATCAGCAGGACCAAGATCCTTTCCATATGTGCCTCTCCTGGCAGCCAGACCCGAAAGGGGAAAAGCCAGAAAGAAGAACATTTTCCCCCAAAGCCCCCAGCATGCCTTCTCTTCCGTGTCATTGATTAGAAGTGGGTCACAGCCCATTCTGCCTCAGTCATTCTCCAAGGAATGGGATTCCACATCTGGCTGGATGCAGGGGACAGGGTCAGCTTCCCTCAAATCACGTGAGGCTGCCTTGAGGGTGTGTAGCAAAACAGGGGAACTGGTGGTGGTGGCGGTGAGCGTCAGAGAAAGCTCAATCTGAGGATGGGGCTTCCCTTTTGTCCCCACTACAGGCCAGCAAGCCCCCAACCTGGTTCTTGCTCAGTCCAGGGGCGGTGCTACAAAGTCCCATAGACTGGATGGCTTCAAGCAACAGAAATGTATTCTCCTGCAGTTCTGGAGGCCCAAAGTCTGGAGTCCCAGTATCAGCAGGGGTGGTTCCCTCTGGAGGCTCTGGGGGAGAACACACCCAGGCCTCTGTCTTTGCTGCCAGTGGCTGCCCGCCATCCCCCCCCCACCCCCCCGCATTCCTTGGGCTGGGACTCCACCCCTCCCACCTCTGCTTCGTCTTCAGTGATGGTCTTTCCTGTATCTGTGTCTCAAAGCTCTCTCTCCTTTCTCTGGTGAGGACACTATTACTGGATATAGAGTGGGCTCTAAATTGAGATCCTTCATTACGTCCTCAAAGACCCTATTGCCAGCTTCACAGGTACAAGGAGTTAGGACTTAGATCTTTTGGGGGGGAGGGTCACGATTCAACCCATTATACCCTGTGTTATGTAAGGCAGGGAGAGACATTTACTACTCTCTCCAGGGAGAGACAGCAGGAAGAGGCATTTACTACTAAAGAATGAGGAGAGCTGGGTTAGAGGAATAAACTGAGGGGCTGGGAAGACTTCTTGGAGGAGATGACCTCCGAACTGGGTCTCGAAGCATGCAAGAGAGCTTTCCAAGAGCACCACAGAGAGACAGAGAGCAGCTTTGTTATACTCCAAGCTGGTTAGGCAAAGCTGATCAATGCCCTTAAAGTCAGAATAGTGTTTCTTTTGGGGAGGGGGCAGAAGGAAGGGTCTTGGCAGCTGTGACATTCTCAGTTTTGATCCTGTAGTTACAAGGGCTGGTCACTTGATGAAAATGAACCTTACACTTACAACTTGTGCAACTCTATGTATATCTCAATAAAAAAATAAAGATTTTATTTTTTAAACTTCATAAAGTTTATTTATTTTGAGAGAGAGTGCGTTTGGGAGTGGAGGAGGGGCAGGGAGGGGGGGGGAGAGAGAGAGAGAGAGAGAGAGAGAGAGAGAGAGAGAGAGAATCCCAAGCAGGCTCTGTGCTGTCATCTCTTGAGACTGTGAGATCATGATCTGAGCCGAAATCAAGAGTCAGATGCTTGGGGCACCTGGGTGGCTCAGTCAGTTGGGCATCCGGCTTCAGCTCAGGTCATGATCTCACAGCTCATGAGTTCCAGCCCCGCATCGGGCTCTGTGCTAACAGCTCAGAGCCTGGAGCCTGCTTTGGATTCTGTGTCTCCCTCTCTCTCTGCCCCTAACCCATTCATATTCTGTCTCTGATTCTCTCAAAAATAAATAAACATTTTTTAAAAATTAAAAAAAAAAGTCAGAAGCTTAAGTGACTGAGACACCCAGGCACCCCCCAAAATAAATATTTTAAAATGGCTGCTCAATATGTTAACAGGTCATCTCTGACTTGTGGTTTCAATGTTTTCCAAATATTCTTTACTGAACACAGTTTAGTTATACTGGAAAACAAAAACTATGTGAGCTAACTTTGTGTGTGTGTGTGTGTGTGTGTGTGTGTGTATAAACTGTTTGAAAATTAAGGCTGTCGTCCAGCAGAATGGTCACTTTAGAAGATGGTGATGTAGGCACCTAGGTGGCTCAGTCAGTTGAGCATCTGACTTCGACTCAGGTCATGATCTCGTGGTTTGTGAGTTCGAGCCCCGCGTTGGGCTCTGTGCTGACAGCTCGGAGCCCCAAGCCTGCTTGGGATTCTGTATCTCCCTCTTTCTCTCTGCCCCTCCCCTGCTTGCACTCTCTCCCTCTCAAAAATAAATAAACATTTTAAAAAGTAAAAAAAAAAAAAAAAAAAAAAAAAAAGAAGATGATGATGAGAGGTAAGCTGAGGGGGGTCCCAGGGGTGTGCCACATTCTGTCTATGTGACACTAGTCACACCAATGTGTTCCATGTGTGAAAACTAATTGAACTGTGCACTTATATTAAGTGCACTTTTCCACATTATGTTATGCATCAATAAAAACATTAAAATACGAGGTAGTTAGCTGAGGAGTGGAAAAAAACATTTAAAATCTTTGCGGTTTACCAAAATCAGTAAAAATTTATTTAATGCCTACCTTGCGCCAGGACCTTACATTCAGTAAATGCATTTAGTCGTCACAACAAAGCTGGGAAGCTCGATTATTTCCGTGTTTATTTTACAGATGAGGAAACTGAGGTTCAGAGGCATTAAATGACCTGTAGAGTTGGCCTCTGAAGGCACGGGGCTTATTTCCACTGGAGTTATTTCCACGCCTGCAGAGGACTTGGGTCTCCCCTGGGGAGTTCTCAGGGAGGTCTGAGATGCACCCAGATATGCCGCGCCTCATGAATCAGAACCCTGGGGGTGGAGCCTAGGGATTGCATTCTAAACACCCCCACCCACCCCATGATTCTTTTGTACTCTCTAGTATGGGTACCAATAGCTCCCACTGAAACAACAGTGAAAGAGACAACATGATGAGCCTTTTCAGAGATGGAAAGCAGTCTGGGCACTTTGGGCAGATATAGAGAGGTGTGACCCATAAAGATAAGGAGGTTTTGCCAGCAGATTCCAGAAAGACCACCTCATAATGAATTCCCTCGGGAGAGGGAACATTGATTAGCCTTCCATCCATGGAATCTGAGACAAATTCTCCTTAGACACCAATTCAGTAGATCACCCATTCAGCTCACAAGCATTTACGAAGTACCTACTATGTGTCAGGCACTCTCCTAGGCTCTGAGGACAAGGAAAGATTCATTCTCTATCAGGAGGTCACAGCCGGGTAGGTAAAAAGAAAAAAAAGGTTACAGAACTGTTAAAATGGCGACACTACAAACAATCGACAATACCCTGCGCTGGAGAGCATGTGGAGTGGCTGGTGGGAAGCCAAACCGGGCAGCCTCCGCGGAAAACAGCTGGGCAGAAGGTGCACGTATGTTCACCGCACGACCCGGGAAACCCACATCTAAGTATTCACCCAAGGGTGATGAAAACAAATGTCCGTGTGAAAACCTGGATGCCAAGGTTTACAGCAGCAGTGCTCATAATCACTGAAAGTAAGAAACAACCCAGATAAATGCCTTTCACAAGTGAAAGAATAAACAAAGTATCCAGACGCTGAAAGGGCACTCATCGCCAGAGGGAACAAACTGGCAACACCTAGGAGGAACCTCCAATGCACAAGGCTAAGTGAAAGACCAGAATCAGAAAGCCACAACAGTAAGATTCCACTGATTCGACATTCTGGAAGAGGCAAAACCACAGAGAAAATTGATCACCCAGGCGCCTGAGTGGCTCAGTCTGTTGAGCGTCACACTTCAGCTCAGGTCATGATCTTGCAGCTCAGGTCATGACCTCATGGTTCGTGAGTTTTGTGAGTTCAAGTCCCATATGGGCTCACTGCTGTCAGCGCTGAGCCTGCATCGGATCCTCTGTCCCTCTCTCTCTCTCTCTCTTCCTGTCACCTGCTCCCTCTCTCTCTCAAAAATAAATAAATAAATGTTTGAAAAAAAAAATAGATCCCTGATCGCCAGGGGCTAGGAGCTGACTACGAAAAGTACAAAGCAATGGGGAGAGGTGATGAAATTGTTTTCTAGTTTGACTGTCATGAGATGACACAACTATATGTATTTGCCAAAACTCATATACTATATACCAAAAAGAGTGAATTTTACTGGGTGTAAATCATATTTTACTTAAAAAAAAAAAGGATACAATACAGATAAGGGCTAGGTGGGGTTTGAGGGAGAAGGAATAATTAAATGCAGGTTTGGGAAAACGGGGTCAGCAAGGCTTCCTCAAAGTAGTGAGTTTCCCTCTGAGGCCAGTGACAGGCGAGAGCAGTCAGCTGAGTGGGGACAGGGGGAGGGAGGGCGGGTCTCTGCAGACAAGCATGGGCGATACACTCTGGTCAGGGACTCAGTTCTGCCTGAGTGAAGGGTGTATGTGCCCGGAAGGAAGGCAGGGCTTGAGACAGGCTGAGTCTTGCTAACACATTTGGACTTCACCTGGGGGCAATGGGGAGCTACTAAAGGTCTTAGAGCAGAAGAGTGACCTGGATGATTTCTGGCTTGGAAAATCCACCGTGTGAGCAGGGGAGGGTGGGAGGAGGGAGCCAGGCTGAAGGCAGGAAGACTGGTCAAGACATTCTCTCCATGCGGTTGTGCATTCTAGGCACAGACATTTTTGCACCAGGCACTGTTACAGGAGTTGGGGGTGGACCAAAGAATTCCTGTGGCTCTTACTTTCTAATGGGGAAGACAGACCGTAAACCAGGAAACAGATTACCAAGGTCATTCATTCCAGATGGCAGGGACAAAGTGCAAGGGCTGTGACAAAGCAGATGGGTATAACAAAGGAAGTGAAAGGGAATTTAGATGTGGCAGTCACAAAGTCCTCCTGGAGAAGAGGTCATCTGAGCAGGACCTGAGGAGGAGGAGAGGCCGGCTAAGTGAGCATCTAGAGAAGGAACTTCTCAGGCACATGCCAAGTCCCCAAGAGGGGTGCTGCTTGCTTTTGAGGGGCACACAGTGGGTGCATCCCTGAAAGCCATGAAGCGGGGAGCAACTTCCCCCTCCCAGGGGTCTCCCTTCTAGCAAAAGATGCACAGAGCCTTCCTCCATGAGTGGCTGTGTTTCACGCCCCTGCCCCACATCCTCTGTATTTTGGGGGAATGACAGTTTATGGTCCCAAGTGTGGACAGGACAGCCTGAATCCACGAGGGAAATTTTCCTCTTGGTTCTAAAGGTCACAGCTGCTGCCACTATAAACAGTGCCCATGTGGACAGAATCACACCAGCTCTGGAGACACGGAACTCAGGACGCACCTGGAAAGGCCATTCTGGATTTTCAAACTTGAAAAAAAATTCTAAAAAGCCCCGAGCAAGAAACACACTTCAGCGTCTGGTGACTCATCTGTTGCTGAATCCTCGCAGGTCAGCTGGGCCCTGTCCAGCACCTCCTGGCACGCCACCTCCCTCAGCCGCCCATCAGAGGTGTCCACAGGGGACCTTCTGTCACAGACCGAACCTTTGCATCAGGTCTGAATTAAGCTGCCAACCAGCCAGCAGACTATGGACTTGAAAGAGACCGAAGTATCACTGATAAGGTAACTGCTTAAAACCACAGAAATTGATTCTGTAGCTTTCAGGAGGCCAGAAGTCACAAACCAAAGTGTCAGGGAGGTTGGGTCCCCCTGGAGGCTCTGAGAGAACCTCTCCATGCCTCTCTCCTAGCTCCTGGTGGCTGCCAGCAGCCCTTGGTGTCCCTTGAGGAGTAGACGCATCCTTCCGATCTGTGTCTCTCTTGCCACATGGCGTCATCCCTGTGTGTCTGTGTCTTCTCTTCTTTTAAATTTTTTTTTCAACGTTTATTTATTTTTTGGGACAGAGAGAGACAGAGCATGAACGGGCGAGGGGCAGAGAGAGAGGGAGACACAGAATCGGAAACAGGCTCCAGGCTCTGAGCCATCAGCCCAGAGCCCGATGTGGGGCTCGAACTCACGGACCGCGAGATCGTGACCTGGCTGAAGTCGGACGCTTAACCGACTGCGCCACCCAGGCACCCCTCTTCTCTTCTTTTTATAAGGACATCAGTCACTGGACTTAGGGCTCACTACAACCCAATATGAATATCTTACCTTGATGACATCGGCAAAACCCCTATATCCAAATGTGACATTTTGAGGCTCCTGGTGGACATAAATCGGGGGAGGACACTATTCAACCCAGGACACCAGGCAAAAAACGAGATGGAGAAAATTGGGCTTGCCACAGGCCTCTTAGAGAACTGGGATTATTGGAGAGTTCAGCGTGTGGCTGGAAAGGTAACTGCCAGGGGTGATGATGAGACCCCCCCAGGACCCCATGTGCCTGGGTAATAACAGGTGGTGGCTCAATGGCCTTCTGAGGAGGGGGAATCCATCCAAAAGCCAGCTGTGAGAGACTGTATTCTCCAAAGACACATCTGCTCTACATCTCCATTCCATCTGCTCTATCATGTGACATGGATGTTCCTCCACGGAACTGGCCGATCTTTGTAACTTTGCATAACTGCTCAACAGAACGTGGCAGAAGAGATGGCGCGTGACAGCTTGTGCTGGCTCGGGACATATGCCTTAGGAGCCCCAGGCTGACTTAAGAAGGCCAGCCACCCTGAAGCCACCATGCTAGAGGGACTGCATAGAGACATCATGCAGAGACAGAGTCCCAGGGAGCCTCATCTGCTCTGGTCCCAGCCCAGGCAGCAGACACAGGAGTGAAGAAGTTTTTCAGACAACCCCAACCCAAGTCAGCATCTGCCTGCAACTGTACGGGAGACTCTGGGCCACAACTGCCCCCCGCTCCCTAATTCCTAACGCATAGAAACCGTGCTAGATCATCAATGCTGTTTTAAGCCAGTAGGTTTTGGAATGATGCATTCCACAGCAATAGATAATGGATACAATTGATATAATTGTCAAGTGGGCTTGCAAGTTTGGGGCAGAGCAGAATTGTCCAGGACAGTGGAAGAGAGTCATATCTGAACGAGTATTTTATTTTTTTATTTTATTTATTTATTTTTTTTAATGTTTATTTATTTTGAGATAGAGACAGAGCATGAACAGGGGAGGGGCAGAGAGAGAGGGAGACACAGAATCTGAAACAGGCTCCAGGCTCTGAGATGTCAGCACAGAGCCCGACGCGGAGCTCGAACTCACGGACCGTGAGATCATGACCTGAGCTGAAGTCGGACACTTAACCGACCAAGCCACCCAGGCGCCCCTGAACGAGTATTTTAAATGTCCATTTGAAGGGACACTGTTTGATCAGCCTGTCGGGGTGGGGGGCGTATTCCAGTGTGGCTGTTCCCACTGTCAGGAAACCCCTGCTCTCCCTCTCACTATTCCCTCTACCTAACAAATTCTGTCTCACCAAACAGGACTCAGGCCATTGTGTTATGGGGAAGGACAAGACAAACTACACACACATATTATTTAAGCTAACAGTTGAGACAAGCTTTAAAAAGATAATAGCAAGGGGCGCCTGGGTGGTGCCCTCAGTTGGTTAAGGGTCTGACTCTTGATTTCGGCTCAGGTCGCGATCTTGTGGTTTGTGAGTTCAAGCCCCACCTTGGGCTCTGTGCTGACAGTGCACAGCCTGCTTGGGATTCTCTCTCTGCCCCTCCCGCACTCATGTGCATGTGCTCTCGCTCTCTCTCTCAAAATAAATAAACATTAAAAAAAGGTAATAGTGACATATATACACATTTGCCATTACTCTCACACACATTAAAATTAAGATGTGTGAACGACTGGAAAGGAACACAGATAGATACGTGTGATAAAACAAACACAGCAGAATGCTCATGGTGGAATCCTAGGTGGCATGGGTGGGATAGATGCTTGCTGTACAATTTGTTAAACTTTTCTGTGTGCTCTAAAACACTCATAATAAAACACCGGGAAAACAGAAAGAGCAAACAACTATATAGCAAATACGGTGGGCCAGGTACGGTCCTGAACTTTAACATCTGATGACTTGTTCCATCCTCAGCCCAACCTCCTGACGGAGGTTTGATTATTATCCCCATTTTACTGACAAGGAGGCTGGTCATGCAGAAGTTCAAGTCACGCCTAAGGTGAGAAGGCAGATAAGAGACAGAGGTAAGAATGGACCCAGCCAGACAACCCCAGCACGGTCCACACCTGGCCCTTACAACATACCACCTCTCACTCATGCAATGCTTTTACAATCCGAGGAATTATAATTTTATAATTAAAATACACTTACCTTCAAGTCTGATGCCGTTCTTTTTGGCTGCCCAGTGAAACCCGCCCTCCTATGTCTGGGGACGTCCCCACTGATGAGGCCACACCGTTCCAAGGTGCAAGTCAGAACTTTGCTTTCCCAGACTCCCTGGCAGCTAGGATGCAGATATTCCCAGCTGCCCCGTCAGTCAGGTGCACCAGCACCAGGCTCCTGTTCAGAAGCTGGCAACAGGAGAAGCAGGTGTCAGAGGACACATACCTGGCAAAAGCAGTGACATGGGCACCCAGTGTCCAGCAGCAGCAAGACCAGAGGCTGCAGCCTCTGAACCCAGAAGAATCAGCTGGGCTGTCTCCACTGGAGCCATCCAGTGCCTGATTTTGCTTTGCTTCAGGCGGTGTAGATGCCAGACTTGGGTCTCTGCCCTTCTGGAGAATATACAAGCCACCCAATATGCTTCAATAAATTCCTTGTGTTTGCTAACACCACAATGGGTTCCTGTGCTACCTCCTACAACTGCTGGACAGGGATCTTCAGGGTGATTCCTAACTGTGTAAAGAAAATTGTGTTGACTCGAAAGCCTGTAAAGAGGCTGTGCTGAGTGGAATGGCTAATGTCCTACAACTTAAGGGGAAATTGATTTGTATACGTATGTGTGTATAAACTTTCTCCGAAAAATCCGCAAGAAAGAGATACCAGTGGCTACCCCTAGCAAAGAGTCTGAGTGACTGAGGCTGAGGGCAGGAAACTCATATTAAACCTTTAAAATTCTGGGGGTGCCTGGCTGGCTGGGTCAGTGGAGCGTGCAACTCTTGGTCTTAGGGTGGTGAGTTCAAGCCCCACGTTGGGCGTAGAGCTTACTTAAAAAAACAAAAGTCAGTAGTCACTAATAGTCAAAGCCAAAGTTTACAGTTCTCTACTTGTGCAAATAATTGCCTGTCAGAAAATACATAATTGAATTGATTAAAAGGACAACAAAAGGAAATATGATTAAATATGAATCATGGCCTCTGGGGAGTTATTTTTCCACCTCTTTATACATTTCTGCATTTTTTAAAATATCTTAATAGTAATAAAATGGTGGGGGGGGGCGCCTGGGTGGCTCAGTCAGTTGAGCGTCCGACTTCGGCTGAGGTCATGATCTCACAGCTTGTGAGTTCAAGCCCCGCGTTGGGCTCTGTGCGGACAGCTCAGAGCCTGGAGCCTGCTTCGGATTCTGTGTCTTTCTGTCTCTCAGCCCCTCCCCTGCTCATGCTCTGTCTCTCAATCATAAATAAATGTTAAAAAAACAGTGACATAAAAATAAATAAATAAATGAAAATATGTTTCCCTTAGGGGCGCCTGGGGGGCTCAGTCGGTTAAGCGTCCGACTTCGACTCAGGTCATGATCTCACGGTTCATGGGTTCGAGCCCCGCATCAGGCTCTGTGTTGATGGCTTGGGGCCTGGAGCCTGCTTCGGATTCTGTGTCTCCTTCTCTCTCTGCCACTCCCCAACTTGTGCTCTGTCCTGTCTCTTAAAAATAAATAAATGTTAAAAGAAATTTTTTTAAACAACAATAGTAATAATAATAATAAAGTCACACTGAAAAGGAACTGGAGCCCACAGAATGGGAGAAGACACTTGAAAATCATGTATCTTAGAAGAGACTTCTATCTTGTATCTGAGAACATATAAAGGAGTCTTATGACTCAAAAAGACACATAAACCAGTTAAAAATGGGCAAAAAATCCAAGCAGACATTTTTTCCAAACATACGAACAGCCAATAAAACATGAAAAGATGCTCAACATCACTAGCCATCTAGGAAATGCAAAATGAAATCACATGAGACACCACTTCACACAGGGCGGCAAAAATAAAAAAAGATAGTGACAGGGATGCCTGGCTGGCTCCGTCATTAGAGGATACGACTCTTGATCTCAGGGTCGTGAATTCGAGCCCCATACTGGGGATAGAACTTATTTAAAAAAAAAAAAGGCAGGGGCTTCTGGGTGGCTCAGTCAGTTAAGGGTCCAACTCTTGATTTTTGCTCAGGTCATGGGTTCAAGCACAGTTGGTGGGTTCAAGCCCCAAGTCAGGCTCTGTGCTGACAGTGTGGAACCTGCTGAGGATTCTCTCTGCCATTCCCCTGCTCGTGTCTTTTGTCTGTCTCTCTCTCAAAATAAATAAACTTAAAAAAAAAAAGACAGTAAGTGTTGACCAAGATGAGGGGAAAATTAGAACCCTCATACACTGCTGGTGGGAACGTAAAATGGGGCACCTGCTTTGGAAAATAGTATGGCAGTTCCTCAAAAAGTTAAACACAGGGTTATGATATGACTCAGTCATTCCACTCCCAGGTGTTAGACTCAAGAGAGCTGAATACACACATCCACACAAAAACTTACACACGAATGTTAACATCGGCATTACTCATAACAGCCAAGTGGTGGAAACCCAAGGCAGGTGTCCACCAACTTATGAGTGAGTAAACAAAACGTGGTCTGCTTCTACAATGGAATGTATTCAGGAACACAATGAGACACTGAGGCACACTACAACATGGATGAACCTTGAGAACATCGCGTTGCGTCAAAGAAGCCAGTGACAAAGAGCACACGGCTTACGATTCCATTTACATGAAATGTCCGGAATAAGCAAATCTATAGAGACAGAGTAAGTTTGTAATTGAAGGTGGTTTCAGAAAAGGGGAAATGGGGAGTGACCGCTTAAAGGAGCAGGGGTTTCGGGTGATAAAAACATTCTAGAAGTGATTGTGGTGATGGCTTCATGACTCCATGACCAAAACCTATTGAATTGTATACTTTAAGTGAGAGAATGGTGTGGTATGTGAATTGTATCTCAGTGAAGTTGCTTAAAAATGTAGAAAATGAGAGGAAATGTCCAACAATGGCTTTCTTGTATGAGGCTTCCTCTTTTCTGTTGGTTGTGAGTTGGGTTTGGGGGTGTATGTGTGTTGTGTCCAGGGCCTGGCACAAGCTGGAGCCCAGCAAATGTTTATTGATTGAGTGGATGGACAGATGACAAAAGGATTGATGGATAGATGGATGGATGGATGATGGCGGCCTGCCTCCAAAATGGCCCCCAATGAGCCTCATCTCCTGGGATTTATGCCCTTGTGTTGCTTCATCCAACACTAAACAAGAGCTGACTCTATGACTGGCAGAATTCTGGGGAAGGGACAATGTCTGACGTGTGAGGCTAGGAAATAAAAGGCATCGCAGCTTCCACTTTGGTCCCTTGGGCTGCTGTCTTGGGAGGAAGCCAGCCACCATGCTGTGCGGACACTCAAGCAGCTCTCTGGAGAAGTTAAGGTGGAAAGGGACTGAGACCTCCTACCAATAGCTAGCACTAACTAGCCAAATATTCCCGAAATTCCTGACCCTCAGAAACCATGATAATAAATTACTATTGTTGTTTAAACCACAAAGTTTTGGGGGTGAGGGAGCAACATATTACTAATAGAGATTTATAAAGGGATGGATGGATGGATGGATGGATGAGTGGATGGATGAGTGGATGGATGAGTGGATGGATGAGTGGATGGATATGTGGATGCACGGATGGATGGATGGATGGATGGATGGATGGATGGATGGATAGATGGATGGACAGACGGATGGATGGATGAGTGGATGCACAGGTGGATGCATGGATGGATGGATGGATGGATGGATGGAGTGGATGGATGGATGAGTAGATGGATGAGTGGATGCATAGGTGGATGCACGGATGGATGGATGGATGGATGGATGGATGGATGGATGGACAGATCAATGGATGGATGAGTGGATGGATGGATGGGTGGGTGGGAGGGGTGAATGGATGGGTGGATGGATGGATGGATAGATGGATGGATGAGTGGATGGATGGGTGGGTGGATGGATAGATGGATGGATAGATGGAAGGAAGTGAGGTAGGGAGAAATTTTCAATTTGGGTCTTTCCTAGAGCTTTCCTTTTCCTTTAACTCCCCCAAAGTAAAGGAGATACACCTGCTCCAACATGATTCTCTTTTCTAAACTCTCCATCTCAGCAGGGTTCAGGCTCAGCAAACATCCACTCACAAAAGATGCGAGGTCACTACACCTCCTACCACACTTCCTCTCCCTCGCCCAAAGTAGCATCAAGTGGAAACAACTGGGATCTCTTACGTTATTTCAGAAAACATGTAGAGAGGTCTGGTATGTCTGTTCCAGGCCTGGGCTCCAGGTCCCAAGGTTCCCAAGACAGATCAGACTTGGAACAAACTGCCAAAGAAACAAGATAAGGTGGTGGGGTCACTGAAACAGCAATGCTCTGCAGTGTAGACACATCTGGTTCAAAGTGCAGCCCCCTTGCTTGGGCAACTCAACCCCTCTGTGTTTCCATTCTTCATCGCCAAAATAGAGCCAGTGACACCCTTCTAGTGACGCCTGTCACTATTCAGCACCAATCTCAGTGAAAGGTTCACGTGGGACCTGGGACCTAGGGATTACCTTCCTTCTTTCCCCTACTCAGCTCTCTGCTTGTCCTTCCCTGGCCCGTGACAGTGGATGGCATGGCCATCTGCACGGGCTCTGGCTTCAGATGACCTGGGCTGGACTCCAGGCTTGGCTCCTTCACTGTGTGACCTTGAGCAAAATACTGAACCTCTCTGTACCACAGCCTCTTCACCTATAAAATGGGGATAATAGTGGCAGCCGCCCTATAAATTTGTTGGGGATTACAGGAGGTAACCTTCTCAGTGGCACAGAATAAGTACCCCGTGAACATTGGCAATAACAATACAGACCAGCAGCAAATTCCTACCATTCCATTAAGCCTTGTCTGGAAGGCGTCAGGGACAATGGCAAGTCAGCCAGTTGGCCTCCAGGGGAAACTGTGCCCATCCACCCAGCCTCCCCGACTGCTCCACGGCTTGGCAAACCTGCTCTTTGTAACCACGGCTCTACCACTCAGCTTCAGCACCAACCTCGGAAATCCCACTGTGCCCCTGGACAAGCCCATCTTTCCTCCCAGAAATGCCGTCACCTTCCCCAGTCTCCCGGGAAACACACCGCATCAACTGGCCTGCAGTCAGGGCATGGGACAGATGAGAGTGTGGCATGGCCACAAGGGGGTCACCAGAGGAATGACCACCTTTGGGTGGACTTGTAGAACATTCTTTTCCTAATGGGCCCTGGAGAAGAGCACAGTTCTAGTGTCCCTGAGGGGTGTTCCCCAAGCCTGCAGAGATGGCTTTCAGGAGCTGAGAGCGGGGAATTCAGTTAAAGGTGTAGGTAAGGGCTTGTCTCCCACCGAGAGCTGCCGGTCTGCTCCGCTGGGCAGCACTTTCCTGGTTGCCAAGACTGGCACAGGCTTTACCTCCTCTGACCCCTGACTCCAGTAGAAGGGGAAGGGAGGATCCCCAGCCTCTCTTTACAGGTCAGGAAATAGGCTCAGAGAGGTGAGGCAGTTTGCCTAAGGACACACGGCTGGTCCTTCCCCTCCCTATACTTCCCTCACTTTGTATTGTTGCTGGGATGGTGACCTTTGTGGGTGTCACTGCTTCTGATGTAGGCCAGGAAAGTCAGCTTGACTCCCAGGGCAGGATTCCAACATTTCAGTATCCGGGACATAGTAGGTGTTCAATAAATATTGTCCTCCCTTTTAATATAATAATTATTTTTAAAAATAAAAAATGGTAACTATTTTTCCTGATAACTATAATGTGTCAGGAATTTTCCACATGTTATCCTACTTAAGCTTCACAGCATATTTTATTTAATGCCCCAGAACAGATATCAGCGCCCCTTTGGGGATGTCTGCAAATAGCGAAGACAGGACTGGTTTTGACAATGCTAGGGAGCATGTCAGGAGTAGGGGTCCCCATTAGTGAGCTCTGCCAGAGGGCCACGGAAAAAAAGCCCTTCACTAAAGCCCACTTGAGAGAAACTGAGTGCTGGCTCCTCACCAGGTTCTGGGTATTGATAAACGGTGAAGAGAAGTGCACTGCTTTGTGAATTTCCAAGTCACGTACCAGTTGGCACGAGGTGAAAGGAACAGAGAAGACAAAATAGGAAAGGAAAGGTGATGGGACAGCAAGAGAATGGGGAGGGGTGTGGGGGGCATCCCGGAGGTTTCTCTGTCCCCTCTTGTCACAGGTGGAGGTGACACAGCTGGGCCAACCTCCAGGTGTGATCGCCCAGGACCAAAGCCCTCAGCCTGCCAGGTCTTGCCTTGACCTTCCTCCAGGAATCATCCGAGGTCAGCAGAAGTAGTTTCCCGGGAGCAAGGGTGGGGGTTGGGGTGGCTGGGGACGCAGACCAGGCAAGCTGGCCAGACACAGCCGCACACCAGCTTGGCCTCAACCAGAGGTGGGACTGTGCCAGCCTCAGCCCGGGAGCCCCAGCTGCTGGCCCAGCAAGGGGGGTAATCTCATCTCCACAGCCACCCCTCACTGACCGGAACCCTCCGGCTGACTCCCCTAGAGTTGAAAGTGCCAAACCACCGCTCCTTTCATCTCAGTCCAGAGTGCCTCGTCCCCATCCCTGTAATCATGCCTGTGGGCGGTCCTCAGTGACCCTCCCAGCTCTCCTCACCCTGCCCAAAACACGGGGCCTAGACCGGACCCAGTCACCGAGAATGGCATGACCAAGGTCAAAGGAAAGAAGAAAGGGCTCCTCTTCGCCTGTGCCCATGCTGACCTGTTGGTCAGTGTCCTTGGTTTCCCCTCTGGTCCTGGCTCAGGCTCTCGCAGGGTTAGCCTGAGGCATTGCTTTCTGGCTTTTGTTTTCAAGAGCATAAGCCACACACGGACAGGGAAAGAGAAACTCCCTCAATGAAGAGAGATTCCCAGGCACCTGCAAAAGGGGGAAAGAAATTGGAGTCCTGGGGAAGAAGCAGGGCCGGCTCCAAAGGCATGTTCCATGGAGGGGCCAGGCTGGCGTGGGACCACAGAAGCGGTGAGGCTGCAGGAACAGATCTCTGGAGGAGTCCAGATGCACCACGAGGCGCAGCTAACATCTCTAGGGCTCCCCGTGCGCCAGGCACCATCCAAAGTGTGTGCTCTGAACACCACCACAGCCCCAGGAGGCGCTGCTCTCACTCCTCATCACAGCTGAGACAATGAAGTGAGTCGCCCAAGGTCACAGCACTGGGAAGTGGCAGGACCAGGATTTGAACCTGTGATGTCTTGCTCCTCATTTCCTATCTCCCTGTACACAGTATGGCCAGAGGGGCTCCCCAGTGCCTTTGGGCATTGGGCATTTCCTCAAAAAAAAAAAAAAATAATCAAACATAATTACCATATGATCTAGAAATTCCACTTCTAGGTATGCGCCCCCAAGAACCGAAAGCAGGGACTCAAACAGGTATTTGCACACCCCCGTGCGGAGCAACATTATTCACAGCAGCCAGGACGCGGAAGCAACCCAAGTGTCCACCGATGGATACGTGGACAAGCAAAATGGGGTCTAGACATAGGTTGGAATATTATTCAAACATAAATAAAAAGGATGGAGATTCTGCCCCGTGCCCCCACACGGGTGAACCTTGAGGACGCCATGCTAATCGAAAACAAACCAGTCACGCAGAGACAATTACTGCATGATTCCACTTATAAGAGGCAGGGAGGGCAGTCTGATTCTAGAGACAGAAAGTGGAACAAGGGTTGCAGCAGGTGGGGGCAGGCATGGGGAGCCATGGTTTACCGGCAACACGGTTTCAGTTTGGGAAGACGAGAAAGTTCTGGAGATGGGTGGTGGCGACGTTTCTAGAGCAGTGTGAATATACTTCGTGCCATGGAACCGTACCCTTAAAAATCGTTACAGGTGGCTCAATTCATGTTCTGTGTATTTCACCACAATAAAAAGAAACGATGACCCAAGGCTTTGGCATGACACTCGGCTGGGCGCATCCCAACGATGACTGACGTCGATGTTTTACCAACCTGGCTAGATGGGGTGGGGAGGCTACAGGCTACAGAGGAAAGGTGAAGGTCCTGTCCACCTGAACTTGAGGGCTGTACCTGCTACAAGTGGGAAGCTGGGGGCTACTGGGGCAGAAAGGAGTGGAGACAGGGTGGAGGCAGGAAACAGGGTTGGGGAGCTGTGACCTGTGACCGGCCTTCCTCTGCAGGGGCTGGGGGGGAGGGGGAGTGCATCCTGGATGGCTCAGGGCAGCTGCAGTTTCTGCCCAGTAACACGCAAGACACTAAATCCTGGCCGTGTACCAGGCTCTCTGCTTAGCACGATACATGTAGCACTGCATTTGTTTCTTCAACCTTTTGAAGTGTTATTTATGTCCAGTGCATGGATGAGGAAACTGAAGCCCAAGAAGAAAAGCAACCTGGTAAGCACAGCAGCCGACAAGCGGCAGAGCCAGGCCTGGAACCCACATTTCTCAATGCCCATCTTCTTCCCAGGCCACAGCTCCCCTGCCCACATGGGGCACTCATGGTTGAAGTGCTAGGCTGGGCCTTCTACCCAGAACTGGGGTCCTCACCTCCCTGAGCATCCTGAGGGGTGTGGCTGTCCAGGCAGGGTTCCTGAACTTGGGCCACGTCCTCCATGGAAATTGCTGGAAGCAGATTCAGCCCAGGTGGAGCCTGAATGGAGGGTGTGCAGCCGTCTGGCTGAGGGAGAGCTCAGGGAGCCCCCCACCCTCTGCTCTCTGGGTGGGACTCAGGGGAGGGTCTTGGCGGCAGCGGGGAGGGGATGGAAGCCCAGGCGGAGAAGTGCCCTCAGCCCAGCCAAGCAAGCCCTTCCAGGAGAGACTGAGAGGCCTCCTCGGCCACTGGGCCACTGCTGGGATGCCTGCCATTAGTGCAGCCACAGCCTGCCTCCGCCCCAGGGAAAAGAGGAAGTGGTCAGAAGCAGCAAGAGAGAACCTTAAAAGAGGACGTGTCCCAACTCACACCACCCCCTCCCCTCAGGAAAAAGGGGCCGAGCTTGCCCTGGGCTTCTGGGAACCTCCCACCCCGGGAAGTTAAGACCGCAACCTGCTTTAACCCCCCCAGTGATGTCCTGAAAACACTCTAGAATTCAGAGGGCCTCCGGGCCTCCAGCCTTGGGGGCCCCCGAGGTCCAGGGGACAGTGGGAACCCCCAACCTAGCGGCCAGCACTCAGCAGGCTCGTGGTCCTTGAAAATGGAGGAGCGGGGCATCATGGTGAAGAACGTGCCTCTGGAGTTGGGAGTTCAAATCCCTACTCTGCTGCTTTTTAGCTCTGTGGTCAGGGACAGGTTGCTACCCCTCTCTGGGCCCTGGTTTCCTCATCTGCAGCATGGGGATAACACAGTCCTTACCTCTAAAGGTTGTGGTATGAACTCAAGAGGCGTGAGCTGCGGAATGCCAAAATGCAGCGCCCTGGGTGCGGGAAAGATTGAGAAGCCGCAGCTTCTGTGAGGTCAAGGCAATCTCTGAGGCCCCGGGGCCCTCGGGGGACCTCCTTCTCTACGAGCCCAGACCTGCGGCTGGTAGCAGGTGGAGGCTGGGCACCAGGGTAGGTGCAGAGAAAACCCTGAGCCACGCAGCTCCACACACGGAGAGAGAATCAGAAAGAACTCAAGGACAAGAACAGTTGAGTCCCATCTGTCCAGACGTCTGCCCTCCATGGCGTCGTCTAACCCTTCCACACGCAACACAGCACAGCACGAGGGGTCTGGGGCACTGCCTGGGGAGCCGAGCCCTGACTCTGCTGCCTTGGCCCTCGTGGCGGCCTCGGTCTGCCAACACCATCTTGAGTCTAGCTCTGAAGAAACGTCCGCCACCCACCAGTGACGACTAGCCCACCAGTGCAAGGGCTGTTACAGATTTTCTGTTCTGTCATCAAGAAGCAGTCAACAGGGCTGGGACCCGAGTGGGACGTCTGGAGTGAGGGCCTCCTTAAACCTTGTGCCTCCGGAACCTTTCCTTTTAGGGTGTCCCCTGGGCACCTCACCCTCTCCAGACCTTGGCGGTCCATGTCTGCTTCCCACTCCCCCCCCCTTTTCAAACATTATAAGTAACTCCACCTTCACACCGTCCACGTCCACCGAGAGCCAAAGAGTACGCTTTGCAAGATCCTAGAATCGAAAGAAAGGAAGACATTGCAACCGTGCTTTGGGCAGGAAACGCCTTCACTTCTCAGAGCCCTTTATCCCACAGGACACCTCATTACACGAAGACTGAGAATGAACGTCCTCTGCCTCAAGTTCAGCAACCTCATTTCCAAAATACCCACCTACAGGAAGCACTGGCAATGTAAATAGAAACTCTTAGGAGACGTGGTGCCCGAAGTTTTACACCCAGTTGGCGTGACAAAAGACCAAGGGACAGTAATATTTTAGCAATTCCCACAAGAGGAAACACAAGTGGCCAACTTAAAAAAAAAAAAAAAAAAAAAAGTCAACCTCATTATCCCTGAAAAAATGAAAATTACATGCTCTTTTTACATTCAAATCAAATAATTTACACTTTTTATAAATGTTTTTCTACATTTGTTCAAACATGTAGATCTCTATGTGTATATATGCTTATAACTCGGTTTTTTTTTTCCTCGAAATGGGACCTTTCTTTAACAATATACTGTGGACATCTTTTCAGGTCAGTAAATCCAGCAACCCGCACTGTCTTTGTTTTTATTCAGTGTGGATGGAGCCCACTTGAATGAAGCAATGGCTCTGCTGGTGGGTTGTTCACAGTTCTGTATCTTTGTTTTTCTTATAAGCAATGCATTCTTCCATACGTATCTTTGAACACTTGGGTGGGTATATTCACAGAAAAAAATTAGTTTCCATTGTAAACACTGGATCACATATCAAAGCATATATACATGTTTTAAGTTTTGACAGAAATGCCAAATTGCCATTAAGTACTTTACTGTTAGACTTGGTAACAATATCCATCTACTATTTTCATTATTTTTTTTATTAAAAAGACCACTTTGTTTAAGATTACAGAGATGCGGGGCGGGGGAGGGGGGCCCTGGGTGGCTCAGTTCAATTAAGCATCTGACTCCATTTTGGCTCAGGTCACGACCTCACAGTTCATGGGATCGAAGCCTGCACTGCATCGGGCTCTAAGCTGACAGTGCAGAGCCTGCTTGGCATTCTCTCTCCCTCTCTCTCTGCCCCTCCCCTGCTTGGGCAGGCTCGCTCTCACTCTCTCTTAAAGTAAATAAACTTTAAAAAAAAAAAAAGATACACAGATGGTAAAAAGCAGCCCAGATGGGCTCAGGGAAGAGGCTCTTTGGCTGAGTTAGCTCTTGGTCCCCAAAATAAAGTCTCAAACCAGTTGCCCATGAACATGTAAATCAAGCCTATGCTTCGGATGCCCAGGGTTGACTTCTGCTTCCTGCCTGGACAGCCCCGTGTAAAAGCAACAGTGGGAAGGCAACTGGGCTGAGCTTCAGTGAGCACCCAGAGCCTGGAAGTCAACCCCACCTTTGCCCTCCTACCCTGGGCTCTCTCTTGCTACATCCAACCCTTAGAGCTTAGAGCGGTCACCTGCAGGAGGGAAGGAGCCAGGCTGGGTCACTGGGAAGGACTCAGTTTCCATCTCAGCTCTAATAGTGTCTCACTGCATGACTTCAGACAAGTTGCTAAGACTCTCTGGTCCTCAGTTTTCCTAATCTATAAAATGGGTCAAATAAAACCTGTCTGACTCACTGGGTTGTGATGAGAATCAGATGTGGGAAAGGATGTGAAACTAACTGGTTTTCCTTCCTTCTGTTTTGGGTTTCCCAACAGGTCTACAGCTGTGGAGCAGGGGAGCCTAGTCTGGGGTTTCCTAACCACAAGTGCTTTCCCAGTAACAGCCTTCTTCGAAGTTATTACTACTTTTTTATCTGAATGGACATGATACAAAATTCAAAAGGTCTAAAAGGGCACTTGCGAGAGGCAAGTCTTCCCACTTCTGACTCCACTCCCCCCACCCCCGCCCCCACCCCCAGATACCCTTCCGAGAGGCAACCTTTGTCATCTCCTTTTTGTGTCCTCAATCCCCGGGTGTTTTGTGCATTTCCACCTCTGCACCTTGCTTTAAAAAAAAAAAAAAAATCTTACCCATTTCTTGAAGCTTTTCCCCCATCAGTGCATATGGAGCTTTCTTGTTCTTTTTGCTGCCTACTATTTACTTTGAAAGTTTCAACACTATAAAAAAAGTTGCAAGAAGAGGAACATGAAAAACCATATATTTAAAGTTGGATTCAACAACTGTTAATACACACCACATTTTCTTTACCTGTTTCTCTTTTTTCTAAACTATCCAAGAGCCAAGGGTTAATATTTCAATGCTACATACTTCAGCAGATAGCTACTAAGGACATTATCCTACACAACCACAATACAACGATCACGTTCAGGAAAGTCAACATTGATACATTGCTATTATCAAACATATGGTCCACAATCAAATTTCCCAAGGTGTCTGATTAAAATGTCCTTTTTAAGAATCCAGGTTCCGGGGCGCCTGGGTGGCGCAGTCAGTTAAGCGTCCGACTTCAGCCAGGTCACGATCTCGCGGTCCGTGAGTTTGAGCCCCGCGTCGGGCTCTGGGCTGATGGCTCAGAGCCTGGAGCCTGTTTCCGGTTCTGTGTCTCCCTCTCTCTCTGCCCCTCCCCCATTCATGCTCTGTCTCTCTCTGTCCCAAAAATAAATAAACGTTGAAAAAAAAAATTAAAAAAAAAAAAAAAGAATCCAGGTTCCAACGAAGGATTGCCCAGTGCACTTAATTGCCAGGTCTGTTTAACCTCTTTCAATCTCCCAGTCTATTTGGTCTTTCACGACATCAACATTTTTGAGGGTCTAGGCCAGTTTTGCAAAATATCCCACAATTTGGATTTCTCTGAGACATTCTTCACAATATACTTAGGATAAACATTTTTGTGCAGGAATGTTACATAGGTGATATCACACCTCATTGATGTTAACGGCAACATAGCATCCCCGTGCATGGATGTACCATCATTTTTGTAACTTGTCCTCTTCCCATAGAGGCCTGGACGATTTCCAGGCATGTTTCATAAACAACGCTACAATGAATATTCTTAAACTTCTGTCATTTTGAAACAGTCTAGTGTGTCTATAGGATAAATTCCTACAACTGGAAACTTTGCACCCGCATAAATTGCCCTTTATAAAGGATGAGCCCATTAATATTTCCACTGATAACATGCGAGGACACTCTGCCCCAGAAGTTTGTCTCATTTTTTTAAAGTTTATTTATTTTGAGTGAGCGAGAAAGTACGAGTGGGGGAGGGGCAGAAAGACAGAGAGACAGAGAGAGAGAGAGAGAGAGAGAGAGAGAGAGAGAGAAGGGGGTGGGGAGGGAGGGAGGGAGAGAAAATCCCAAGCAGGCTCCCCACTGCCAGCACGGAGCCCAATGCGGGGCTGGAACTCACCAACCATGAGACCATGACCTGAGCCAAGTCAGACGCTTAACCATCTGGGCCACCCAGGCACCCGTCTCATTTTTTAACTTACATCTTACTGTGTGTTGGCTAGTAAGGTCACACGTCCTTGCTGAGTCTCTGGGTGACAAGATTTCCTTATATTTCCCCCTATGAGTTTTGGCTGGAATTTGCAGGAACTCCTACTTTGCAAAGAAAACGTCCCAAGTGCTCCGCTGAAGCACAATTTTTGCTCCTGGTTACAAAACACATCCATTTGCTCTGCACGCTCAGCTTCAAAGGGAAGAGGGGTTTGTCAAGCAAGGAAGGTGTGTTAAGCACCTTGCTAGTTACTTGATTGAGTTATCAAGGCTGCCAAGTGAGAATGATTTATCTGCCCGTTTTACAGATACGGAAACAAAGGTTCCGGGAGGTTACGCAGCTGATTTACTCGTTCGAGGGCGGAATAACTCAGGCCTGCTTGCCACCACTGAAGCGTGGATAGGTCCTATTCTCCGCTTCCGTGGGTGTTGGTGGTTGGGAGAGACAAAACCAAATTCTACGTATTCACTCTAAGTCCCCAAACTGTTAACCCCCGCCACGGCGTGGGGTTTAGGTGAACCACTCCAGCTCACGCCGCCGGCTCTCAGACCACTAGAGGACTACCTTCCCCCAAATGCACGGCTCTCACGGACTCTTCCGGCCTCTGTGGACTACACTTCCCAGAATGCAGCACGCACGCACCCGCGCTTCCGCTTCCGGCCCAGGCGTTTCTTGGGAGTTGGGGTTTTTCTGCGGGGAGCCAGACCGCGAGCAGCTCGGGGCTGTCACCCCCCCACGTGGCCCCATGGCATCTGGGGGAGTAAGGGCCACACTTATCCGCCAGGAGACACTGGGCAGGCCTGAAAGCGCTTTCTACCTTCTTTTGGCCAGCGGGCTGGCTCCGTTGGTGGCCGCACGGTCCTGGGGAGTCATCGGTGGAGACTTTCTCTGACTCACTTAGGGTTAGTAGGGGTTCATTTAGGGTCCTGGCATTCTCTTTACTGTTGAGTTTTCGAGCGGCCATGAGGTCCTGTCCTTTATCTTGTGACATCATGTTGCGCCAGAATCGCCCCCATGTTTTTCTTCCTTGAGACGCCTCCCTTCCAAGCAGTAAAGAAAGGAAAAAACAAAAAACAAAGGAGTTAGCACCTTTTAACATGCTACCTTGCTCCTGCCCACTCTTGCCCCCAACAGCGAGTTAGGCTCACGGCAGCCAGGGCAATCTTTGAAAGTTAAATCACTCAGTCGCTGTATTGCATTCCATGGCTCCCCATTGCTCCCAGGATCCCATCCAGACTCCATGCCATGTAAGAGCTGACCTGTCCAGTTTCATGTTATTCTACTTGCCACCCCATTAATCCCCTCCGGCTCCCCTGGTCCTGGCTCCTGCAATGTGCCTCGCTCCCTCCAGCCTCCTAGCCTCTGGCCACGCCATGCAGGTGCCTCTGCCTGGACTGGGCTACTTTCTCCTCTTTCCTCAGCTTGCAGCAGTTCGTTCTGTGTCATTCAGAGTCCTACCAAGGGATAGAAAGCACTCTGGTTCTTTCAACAGAGAGAAGGTAAAGAACGGTCAACTAAAAAGGTATTGTGGGTTAATAATGACACAGAGCAGCTACCACGCCCAGGGCTAGAGGAACAAAGGGAGCAGCCTGGTTATGAAAATTTAGAAGGTCGGGGGAGACCAGTGCTAGGCTCCAGGCCTCTGAGGAGCTGGCCAGCCTAACCATCACCTCCTGGGAGCGGGGATCCTGATTCTGGTAACGCCCCTGCAGACCACGCCACCCTTCCCTTCAGGACACTGTCCACAGGCAGTAATGTGGGGTTTATGTGTACTGGTGTCTCTCTGCCCTCGGTCTCTTCCCTGGACCCCCAACAGCAGCGATTAGGCCACGTTGTACATCACTGTGCTCTAAGTGCCCCTCGGACACCTTGTTGATAGAATCATTTCTCAGGGACGGTGCCTTGGGAGTTTCTGCTCTGGCTGCGGTGGGACTCCATCACTCATCTAAATTCTACTTGACCCTGAACCTGCTCTTTGCCCAGGACTTTGCTGGGACTAGAGTGACCAAGAGGGGCCCAGATAGACTCCCGGGCACAGGACTGAAGGTGGCACTCCCTCTTGAGGCTGTGCAGGTGCGGGGTGAACCCCGAGAAGTAGCTCCCTCCAAGCTCCTCACTGTTTCACGTCAAACACTGGGCCCTGCCTTGAACATTGCCAGGCACTTAGTAGGGGTTGAGGGAATGAATGGGACCTAGCCTCCTATTTTCCAGGGCACCAGGCCACTTGGAGTAATTGATTCTCTAGGTCATCTTCTGGCTGAGAAGGGCGATGCTGACTTAAACTGCTCCCCCTCCCCATGGTAAATTTTATGTTTTTACAATCAAAATGTTCAATGGAACAGAAAATCCCCCCTGCAGGTAATAAGCCATGTGGTGCATTGGGAAGCGTGCCTGCTTTGGAGTCAGACCACCTGGGTTCACACGGAAGTGATTCCACTTCTAGGCTGTGTGGCCTTGGGGAATTCTTATTACAGAGCCCCAGCACTATACGTGGCACATCAAGGTACTTTATACGAGTTTGATTCCTGTTGCTCTGAGCTCCAACCACAGCTCAAACGGAGAATCTCCCTCTGACTCCCTGAGAGTGGGTTATTGGCCTTGTGTGGGGCTGGATCAAAACCAAGGCTGAGAGGCTTGTCCATGGGAGAAGGGGGCTGCCTTGGGGGAACCTCTCTTGCTCTATGAAGCAAAAAGGGTATATGGGTCAGAACTCCCCTTCAAACTTGCCTAAGTGAAATGGGGAATTTATTGTCTCACATATTGGGAGCTAGCTTCAGGTCAGGCTGGATCCAGGAACTCAATAGACCTTCTTCAGGGTTGTCTCACTCATCAACCCAGTGACTGGGCGACAGGGTGCAGTGGCTGCTCCTTGCTTGACTCCAGTGTCTGGCAGGGCAGGGCAGGGCAGGGTTGGTGACTATGATTGACAGCCCCACTGAACCAGCTTCCCAAGGAGAAGGGCTGATGTCACCAGAAGTCTAGAGGGAAGTAAGATAAATGGTAAACCTTACTACCTGCCATTTACTGTTCTAAGCATTCCTCCTTGTTAATTCATCAAATCCTAATAACCCTACAAAGTAGGTATCATTTTCATCATTCCCAGTTTACAGATGAAGAAACTGAGGCACAGATTGCCTCAGGTCAGAGCTAGTGAGGGGCAGCGCCACTATTCAGCCCCAGACAGTCTGGCTCCAAGCCCAAGCATTGTTCCATTTCTCCATGTCGCCTCTCCCTATCAGTCAGTATCAAGAGATGGACATGACAGGGACAGCCCCAGAAGGGGTCCCAGCACTCCCTTGGAGTAGTATGGAGAGCAGCTGGGGACCACAGCCTCGGGTGGTCCGGCCTCAGGGTGAAGTCTGGCTTCAGTACCTCTGCATCTGGAAAATTCTGGGAACTCTCAGAGGACTCACCACAAGTTGAGAACATACCCAGGCTCCACTCCAGGGGCACAAGTCCTGGCTTGAGGAGCCTGATCCCACCTTGGGGCCACAAGCTGGCTGTGTGGCTTGGGGACAGTCACTGCCCCTCTCTGGGCCTGTTTCTTCCTCTTGCAAATGAGCAAGTTGGGCCTGACTCCCCACCACTGGGGGTTCTCTCTGGGGAGAAGCTGGGGGTGAACCGCTCCGACTTGTGGTCGGCCACAAACTGCCCTGTCCCCAGGTGCTGGGGAAACAAGGTGTCCCCTGTCCCTGCACATCAGTGGCTCTGAGCCCCCAGAGGGACTTGGCCTGACTGTGAGCCCAGCTTCCTCTCCCACGGCCACCCTTCTCCCCAAGCCTCACCTCAGTCATCATTGCCTGGCCTGCCCCCAGACAGCACCCCTCCCCGGCCAGGCTGGGCCAGTGCATTCCTGCTGCCTCTTCTCCATCTGGTATCTTAGTCTCCTACCCAAGTATCAGGCACTCACAGGGCAGCGGCTCTCAACTGAGGTGGTTTTGCAGGGTTTCTGGATTTAGCAAGTAAAAATGCAATCTTTAGGGCAGAATTCTACCAAAAAGTTGTGAGTCGTTTCTCTGAAATTCAAATCTAACTGGGAAACCTGCATTTTGTCTGGCAACCCTCCCCCCAGGGGACATTTCTTCATGTCTGGAAACAGTGTTGATCGTCAAAACTGGGGGGGTTTCATTGGCATCTAGTGGGTTGAGGCCAGGGATGCTGTTTAATACCCTATGATACACAGGATGGCCCCACCATGAGGAATAATCCTACCCAATTGTCAACGGAGCCAAGGCTAAGAAATTCTAGGTTCTCCCCAAAGCTAACACACATACTTAACTGTGATCTCAGGGACTTGACGGGGCGGGGGGGGGGGGGGGGGTAGGGGCGGGGGGGAGGAGAGCAGTGGGGGGGGGGGAGGGGCGGGGGGAGGAGAGCAGTGGTCACGTCCCTGAAACAAGTAAATGGCTTGTTCAAGGTCATATAACTGGCAAGGACCAAAGCGGAGTCCTCCGCCTGTCTGTGCCTTTCTCCTAATAGGCTCATCTGAAACCAGGAAGTACAGTGGGGGAGGATAGGCAGGGAGAGCCCCGCAGGGTCCCCAGACCCCCCAAGGAATGGCTCTGGCGACTGGCTCTTGGGCTCCTTACGGGGAGGGCAAGCCAGTGCTGCAGACGATCCCAGGTGCTGCCACCAGGGGGCAGCAGAGACCTGGAAATGAGTCTTCACACCCTGGCCTTCTGGAAGTAACTGCAGATTCTTGCAGACTCCGGGGTCCCCTTCCAGAGAATCCAGTTCAGCTGGTCTGCAGGTCTGTGATGCTCACCAGGCATTGGCTTGTTTTTTTAACAGCTACCAGGTGATTTGGATGCTCAGCCAGGCTTAAAAACCACTGGTCTAAGACCTCGATTTTCATCCCTGATGGGTCATGAGTATCACTCCGGAGCCTTAAAAATACCAGCGTGAAAACCAGCCCAATGTCCACCGCCGAACGACGGATAAACACAGTGTGGTCCGTACAATGAAATGCTATTCGGCCATGAGGGGAATGACACCCTGAGACGCGTACCGCGTGCATGAGCTCTGGAAGTCACTGTGCTGGGTCAAGCCAGACACAAGGGAGCCCTCTGAGGTCTAGAGTAGTTGAATTCATAAAGACAGAAAGCGGGGGTCACTATGGGCTGGAGGCGGGAGGGTGGGGAGTCAGCGTTTAAGGGGTGCAGTTTCAGTTCGGGAAGGTGAACATTTCTGGAGGTGACGGTTGCACCATAACGTGAATGTACTTCTTGCCACCCAAGTGCACACTCAAAAACGGCTAAAACGGTCCATTTTACGTTATGCACATTTTACTACAATAAAAAAATAATGTAGCGGAAACATAAACGTCACGCTTAAAGTTTAAGAGCATTCCACACAACAGGGGCGCCTGGGCGGTTCAGCCAGTTAAGCATCCAACTTCCGCTCGGGTCACGATCTCGCGGTTCATGAGTTGGAATCCCGCATCGGGCTCTGTGCTGGCAGCACAGATCCTCTGTCCCCTTCTCTCCCTGCCCCTTCCCTGCTTGTACATTCTCTCTCTGAAATAAACAAACATTAAAAAAAAAAAATTATTCCACACGACAAAACCACACATGTCCAAGTCCCGGCTCAGACCAGCTCAGTAAGAGGGGCCGGGGTTTGGACAGCTACAAGTGTCCCAGGGGGATTTCACCAACAGCTGTGGTCGGAGATTATTCTAAGATTCCAGCATCAGGGAGGAAGAGTGGGTGCACCATCCATTTTCCTGTTGTCATGGTTTTAAACTCCGTCCACAAATTCTTTGATGCTCTTCCTTCAAGACGTGGACCCTAATCTCCCTCCCCTGAGCGTGGGCTGGTCTTAGTGCCTTGCTACTAACAAACGAGCCCAAAGCAGAAGTGACGGTGGGGGTTATCAGAGACCCGGTGGTCACAGCCACCCTAGTTTCTACTTTGGTCTTTCTCTCCGATGACTCACCCTAGGGGGAGCTGCATAAAACAACACTCAAGGAGCCTTCTGGACAACCGTGTGAGGAGAAACTGAGGCCTCCCGCCAGAAGCGGTGTGGGGCACTGTCACACAAGGGGGTCCTCCAGCCCAGCAGAGCTTTCAAACAAGGCCACGGCCTCGGCTGACATCTTGATGGCCGCCATATGGGACCGAGCCGTGAGCCGGAACGACCCAGCTGAGTCACTCCGGAGTTCCTGAGCCGCAGAAACAAACACGCTCCTTTCCAGTCGCTGCATTTGGGGTGATTTGTTACGCAGTGGTAGGTAATTAATGCATCCAATTAGGAGTCACAGAATCATCCGCTCAGCCCTTTCCACAACCACCTCCCCACCCACCCATCACAGGACACAGGGCCCAGCACAAAGGAGATCCCTGTCAGATGAATGATCAAACATTTTCTCAGCATCAAGCCCATGGCACTTGCTGAGACAGGCCAGGGGACTTGGCGAGTTGGCCAGGAGGGTGGCCACCTCCCTCAAAGTAGCTTCCCCACCCGAGTCCATCCGGCCTCATTTTTTTCCTCATTTCCTCCCACAAACCCTTCAGGCCTGCCTGATAGAAAAACCTGGTTCCGTGTCTCCAGTTCTCTCCAGCTCCACCTACCCTCCCCCCCCATCCCCCACCCCCGAGGGCAAATGCTAAAGCTGCTGGCTGTGACTCAGAGGGCCATCAGCTTGGGGCTCGGCAGTCTGGGGACAGCAGCGCCTCCTGCCCCTGGGGCTGGTTGTGACAGGAAGATTTGGGCTTTTCTGGAGGCCAAGTGGAGCAGCTACAGAAAGGCCGGTTTCCTTCTGTGTGGCAGAGGCCTGTCTCCTCCCTGAGACCATCATCAGACAGCCTTGGGCCCTCCCCACCCCACACATACCTTTTTCCAGATGAATCTCTTCTTATCCCTCAGGGTTTACCTGACACGCTAGCGCCTCTGTTTTCTCATCTACAAAATGGGGATAATGAGGGTATTTTGAGACTGGATGTCATGGTGCACAGGAGGACCCTCAGCAAAGGGCCAGGGGCAGCAGGTACTGATGCATGTCTGCTGAGCTGCCGTGACAAGAGGGAAGAGTGCCAGGAAAACCCACGTCCTCCAAGCAGCTGGCAGGGCCCACAGGTGACTCTCAGCCCTCTCCACTCCTCCCTGCTTTGCTCACTCTGCTCTGGCTGCACCATCGTCCCCCGTTCCTCTCACACTCCATGCCTGCTCCCACCTCAGGGCCTTTGCACTGGCTTTTCTTGCTGCCTGGAATGCTCTTCCCCCCAAATATCCCTTGGCTCTACCCTCCCCTCCTTCAGGGCTGTGCCCAGATGTCCCCTTCCTTCTCGGTGAGGCCTTCCCTAGCCACCTTCCCTCCACTCTCTCCATCCCCCTTTTTGGATTCAACTTTTTCCCCATCACATCTCTCCTTTTAATTTTTTTTTTTCAACGTTTATTTATTTTTGGGACAGAGAGAGACAGAGCATGAACGGGGGAGGGGCAGAGAGAGAGGGAGACACAGAATCGGAAACAGGCTCCAGGCTCTGAGCCATCAGCCCAGAGCCCAACGCGGGGCTCGAACTCATGGACCGCGAGATCGTGACCTGGCTGAAGTCGGACGCTTAACCGACTGCGCCACCCAGGTGCCCCATCACATCTCTCCTTTTAAGACACTACATCTTGGGGCGCCTGGGTGGCTCATTCGGTTGGGCGCCCGACTTCAGCTCAGGTCATGATCTCGAGAACACTCCATGAGTTGGAGCCCCGTGTCGGGCTCTGTGTTGACAGCTCAGAGCCTGGAGCCTGCTGCGGATTCTGTGTCTCCCTCTCTCTCTGCCCCTCCCCTGCTCATGATCTGTGTCTTTCTGTCTCAAAAATAAATCAAAACATTAAAAAAAAAAAAGACACTACATCTTTTCCTTATTTTGTTGCTTGACTCCTCTCAGACATAGGCTCCACAGAAGAGGCTTTGGTCTTTATTCACTGCTAAATCCCCACACTTAGCTGAGTGACCAGCATGCAGTAGGTCTTTAAGGTGGATGGATGAATGATTAAGAGGGTATTAAGTGGGACTTCTCCAGCAGCCTTGAAATCATCTTCCAGGTCTAAGTCCCCCAGATTCTAGAGAAAGTCAGAAAACTGGAGACCAGACCTCAGGGCTTATTTACCAAGTGGCTGCGAAGGTCCTGCTTTGCCTTATATCATCCCAGCACCAACAGAAGACTGGGGTGGGAAGAAAAGAAGAGAGACGCTCCCCTCCCCGGGTCTCAAGTTCACCCCTGCCCTGCACGGAGTCAGGGAAAAGAGAAGTGGGAAGAGGGGCCAGGGTGGGGAGAGGTGACCAGGGCATGTCAGGAAGGTGTGAGGTTCGGGAAGTCACATGGACACCAGGGAGGAAGGAACGCCAAGAGCGATTTCCAGCATCCCAACCAAAAAGGTTGGCTCCAGGGTGAGGAGCCCCCAGCAGGAAGCAGCTGGGGGGCGGGGTGTGTGTGTGTGTGTGTGACCAGCAGCTGGGAGAGGGAGCTGTGGGGGTGGGGGGGCGGGACCCGTCCTGGGGAGCCTCACCCCACTCCACACAGTCCTCCCAAGTGCACACACCTAGGCCACAACAGGGAAGCAGCAGCGGGCAAACAAGGACAAGGGCAAGACCCGGGAAGCGCAGGACGGGCGTCCCTTCCTTTCACTCCCGCGGAGGAGGAAGGAGCTCGGAAAAGAGAAGAGGCACGAAGAGCAGGTGGAGGCGAGGCTGAAGTCAGCCAGCCTGGCCAGTCTGTTCCTGAAGGCGTCTTTAAGAACCTGGAGAGATTCGACTGAACGAGGTCTAGAGACAAAGAAAACACCGTTTCCTACGTGAGCTCCAGGGAGGGCGGCGCCAGCAGGCGGGCGGCGGTGTTAGGACGCCCCTTCTCCCTCGCTGGGTCCCCGCCGACGGCGAGCGCTGGGGACCGAGGGGGGGCGCCCTACGTGCTCCTCGAAGGAAGGAAGCGGCAGGGCGCCCAACACAGTGGGGCAGGGAGTGGGAGGCGCGGGCGGAGGGACGTGCCCCCTTGGGTGTGTTACCGTGGGGAGGGCCATGCAGGACCCTGGGCTGATTTCTGGCCGAGGCACTCCCGGACTGTCGCTCCCAGTCCGGGCGACGGGGGTGGGGGCAGGCTGGAGGGCAGCGGGGAGCCCCTCGGGGGGTCTCGGTACCCCGCCCTCTCGCTGGGCGGTGCTCTGGGGCGCAGCGGCGGGACCCAGGCCCGCACTTGCTGCTCCCCTCAACCCTGCAGAGCCTTCCCAGCCCCGGGGTCTGCGGCAGCTGCGACGCGCGCCGAGGGAAGCGGGGGTCTCCATGGTAACGTTGACGTCAGGGACCCGGGGCCCGGCACGCCGCCTCCCGCCCCCTCCCGCCGGCCTGGCGCAGGCGCAGCCCCAGCCCCGATCTGCGGCAGCTGGGACGCCAGAGGCGTTGGAGCCGCCCCCCTGCCTCCTGACCTGTCCCGTCCTGGCCACCGGAGGCGGACAGGTGTGAGCCAGGCCCGCCAGGTCTCACCTGCCTGCCAGCTTCCCCGCGACCCTTTGTCCTCCCATGGCCCTCTGCCGGCCAAACCGACCTTCCTTCCTGCTTCGTCAACAGGCAGCCCCTTCCTAGGGAGAATGGCATGTGAATCGGACGCGGGAGGTGATGAGCCCCGACCCCCTCCTCCACCCTCCCAGACTTCCGTCTGCCTCCCTCCGCTCCGCTCCACAACAGAGGGGGGCGGTTTGTAGTTGAACGACTCCCAAATCGTCATATATCCCTCCCCCACCGCTCTGCCTCCGCCCCTTGCCTCTCTCTCCTGCTGCTCCTGCCCCCCACTTCGTCTTCCTCCCTTCTGCTGGTCCGTTCCTCCCCGGTGCCAGCCTCTGCCTCAGGGCCTCCGCACCGGCTCTTCCCACCGCTTGGAAGGCGCTTCCCTGCTCCACCTGCCCCAGGAGTTGGTCATTTCCGGCTCTTGCAGGTGGAGACACGTGAGCTCGGGGCCTCCCCCTCTTGGAGGCGCTCGTTCCAGCCGCCTGCACCTCCTTGTAGCTCTCTCTGCCGCCGCGATGAAAAATGGTTTGTGGGGTTATCTGGCTAATGGCTGCCTCCTCCCTCAGACTGAATGTGGTGGAGGATGGCGTTTGCTTTATTTACTCCTGAGTCGCCAGCGTGCCTGGCGCACAGTTGGTGCTCAGTACATTAAAAAAAAAAAGAAGAAGAAGAAGAAGAAAAAAAAGCCTTGTTGAGATACAATTCCCCAGCCCCACAATCCACCCAAGTGCACAGTTACACGGTTTTTAGCATAGAGTTGTGCAGTCAATTTAGAACATTGTCATCACCGCCAAAATGAACCCCTGCCCATGCCTGTCCCCCATCCCCTCAGCCCTAAGCAACTGGTAATGAACTTTCTCCATAGATTTCCCTATTCTGGGCTTTCCTATGATCATGGCATAGGATCCCACTTTTGTGACTGGCTTCTTCCACTTGGCACAGTGTTTTCAAGGTTCAGAGCAATACGCTTTTGCTCAGTAAATGGACGAAAGGCTACGGAACCAACTCCCTCTCCTGGCCAGCTGACAGCCAGCGGGAGGAAGGACACTGGATCCCTTGTGGGACCCGCCTCAACATGAGGGGCAGAGCTCTGACAGAGACTGCGCATGGCCTGGCTGCCTGGGTACACCCTTGACTGTCTTCAGCTCAAGGCCAACACCGACTCTGCTTGCCCAAACCCTGGTGTTGACATAGGTCAGATGTCAGATGTCTCATTTCATCAGGAGCCACTTTGCTTTCTTTCCTTTGGGTTTACCTTCCTTCCATCCATCCATCCTCCCAAAACGCATGGTTATGATCTCCCGAGCTTTCTCTTGCAAATGATACTACCCTTCCTTTTTTAAAAAAATTCTTTTTAAATTTATTCATTCTGAGAGAGACAGAGAGAGAGAGAGAGAGAAAGAGAGAGAGAGGAGAGAGAGAATCCCAAGCAGGCTCTGCACTGTCAGCACAGAGCCCCATGCGGGGCCCAAACCTATGAATCATGAGATCACGACCTGAGCCGAAGTTGGATGCTTAACCGACTGAGCTGCCCAGGCACCCCTAATTTTGCCTTTTTCTCTAAAAAAATGTGGATACTAGAACAATTTACATTATATAAATGACTTGCATCCTATTTCTATATGGCAGGACTTATCCTGAACAGCCACCACCAGGGGAGAGAACCCCCAACCCCGTGCGCATAACGGATGCCTCTGTAACTCCAGGGCCAGGAGGGGCTTATGATGCATTACTGCTCTCCATTAAACCCCCCAGGAGGGAATCACTGACCCACCTCCACTTCAGCAAACCCCTGTGGCCACTGCTGGGGGGAGCCCCAAAGAGGAGCTGACATAGTGGGTGTATGCAGTGCCCCGTTCCCTGAGCCTCCTTCCCACTGGATGCAACAGCCTCTTCTCCTACCTGGCAAATCCGAGAGGACACAAAGCCTGGTGTTTTCGAGGAACAGCTTGTCATTCCTACCATTACATGGAGAGGAAACACAAACAGCCAAGAGGTCTGTTGCCAGGACTTTGGTGGAGACCTTCTAGCCAGTGCTCAGCCTTCTCCTGCCGTGGGGATGACCAAATGTGCTCCGGGCAAGGTCTCCTTTCTGGAGATGTGTCCGGAGGGCAGGTCTCCACGCACTGATGCGTGGATCAGGAACCACGAGGACTTCATCTCCCCGCCGAATCTGAGAGAGGCTAGCTCAGGCTCGCCTTAGCCAGCATTAGAGAGGGCATGGGAGGGAAGGCCAGCACTGAGGTTTTCAAGGCCCCACCCCAACCTGAATAGAGGACACTGAAAAATAAAGCAAAGTCAGATATCCCACCACATACAGCTGTGCACGTTGTGCACTGTTCGAGGATGCCACATTTAAGGGAGTGTGTGGATTTATTAGGCAAACTGGTATAATGACAACTGGCCAGCAGATGGCAGTAGAGCGTTTTTGAGGCGGGGACAAACGTTCACAAGGACGGGCCAGCACTGCGCTGAGAGAAGTCATGGTGACCAGGGCACCACTCACCCTCCCAGACCCAGACACAGCAGAGAGGAGCAGCGGCCATCTCTAAGTTAAGAGAATTCTTTTTCGATGCCGTTTTAACAAATTGAGGTGACAGTCGCGTAACATAAAAGAAACCATTTTAAAGAGGCATTTAGAGCGTTTACAGTATGGTGCAATCAGTACCTCTATCTAGTTCCAAAGCATTTTCCTCAGCCCCAAATAAAACCCCATATCCATGAGGCAGTCACTCCCCAGCCCCTCGTAAACACCAGTCTGCTTTCTTTCTGTGCAGATTTGCCTATTTTAGATTATTGCCTATAAGTGGAGTCCACCAATATGTGGTCTGTTGTGTCTGGCTTAGGTGACTCAGCATGATGTCTTCAAGGTTCATCCACGAGGGACCGTGTGTCCATGCTTCATCCTTTCTTACGGACGGATAATAGTCCATCGTCTGTAAATACACATCTATTACCTGTTGGTGGATGTTTGGGGTGTGTCGACCTGATGCCACTTTTAAAAAGGGGGTGTGTAACATAAAATAAACGACACAAATCTTAAAAATGTGGAGCTCCAGGGGTGTTTAAACACCCGTGTGGCTGCAGATCGAGCTGTAGAGCATCTTCATCATCTCAGAAGCTTCCCTCTTCCCTTCCCAGTCGATGACACCTCCCGCCCCCTGCACTATCAGTAACCACGGTTATCACCTCTGTAGTCATAGATGCCTCGTGCTCGTCCATGCACTTCACATAAATGGAATCCTCCGGCAAGCCCTCCTGGCTCCTTCCACACACGTAACGTGTGTCCAATTAACTCACGCCACTGTGGGTATCAGAAGTTGGCTCTTTTGGCCTTTTTCTGCAGAATTCCATCACACGACTACGTCACTGTGCGTTTTATTGATTCTCCTGTTGAAGGGGGGGGGGCGCTCAAGCTCTTCCACTGCGAGACCACCCTGGTTTGTTTATTCTCCTCTTAGTGGACATTTGGGTTGCTTCCACTTTTTGGCTCTTACGAATAATGCTGCTATAAACATCCTTGTCTGTGTCTTCTGGTGGACACGTGTGCTCGGTTCTCCTGGGTCTATATACCCAGGAGTGGGGTTGTGGGGTCACAGGGTGGGCTGGATGGTTAGCTTTTAGTCGATACGCTTTCCAAACCTGCCGAACCAATTTCTATGCCTGCCAGCAATGTGTGAGAGCATCTGGCAGCTTCCACCTCCACCTCTGAAAACAGGTGCGAGCTGATTCTTGGGTCCCCAGTTGCACGGTCCTTCTGGCTTGGCTGAGGCTGAGGCAGACGTGCCCGGCGACCGTGCAGTCTCCTTAGGAGGGCTTTCTCAGCCTGTGGGGGAGGGGGCTCCCCCTGTAACCTGTCCCTCTGTCGCCTAGCATGGTTAGCCACCGTCTTTGTTTGGGCTTCCCCAGAAGCAAGCTGTGGGATGAAGATTCCAGCATAGGTGGCTTATTTGGGAAGTGGTCCCAGGACGGGATGGAGGGAAAGTGAGGGCGAGAACAGAAGGAAGTGCTAACAGGCTGGTGAGCCCTGGGGACAGCAGACTGTCCCCAGGGGAAGCAGACGGGAGTCTCCACCTCCACGAGGAGGGAGAACGCGGGGGCACTGACACACCAGCCCTGCAGGCCACTGAGAAAGCTGCTGCCAGGCAGAGGTGCTAATTCTAGGCCCTCGAAGCCCCCAGTGAGAAGAAGCCAGGGAACGTGAACATTACCCTTGACTCCTTGCTGGCCTTCCCTCCATACCAGGCACCGTGTTCCGCACTTTCACTCCCAAGCTCCTCTTGAATCTTTCTTTCCAAGGTCCCTGCCCTGGTCCCAGCCCCATCCATTCACCAGCCAGCAGCGGAGAGATCTTCCCAAAATGCCTGGGTTCTAAGGTTGGCTGCGTCCCCCGCTCCCCGTGTGGCCTTGACCAAGAGACCCACCCTCTCCTGGCCTCCACTTCCCCATCGGTCAAGAGGGGTCATATCTGCACCCACCCCTTAGGCGTATCAGGTGTAAATGAGTTCAGACCTACAAGCCTTACCCTTGCTACTGTGCCTGGCACACAGGAGGGGCGGTGTAAGCATTTCGTTAGAAAATGAGCCCGATCATTGCAACCTCCCTATCATTCATAGCCTTCAAGATGAACCCCAGTCATCAAAGGAGGATTAATGAAACGTCGAATCCAGAAGATACATTCACCTGGAACGGGTGACTATGACCTTATTTGGAAAAAGAGTCTTGGCGGATGTGATCATGTTAAGGATCTGCCCACGGGGTCATCCTGGGTCATCCAGGTGGGTCTTAAATCCAATGGCAGAGGTCCTGATAAGAGAAAGCAGAGGGAGATTCGCTGGAGAAGGGGTGGGGGGTTGGCGTGTGGGACACAGCCGAGGCTGGAGGGGCAAAGCCACAACCGGGAACACCAGGACCCCCCTGGGAGCTGGAAGAGAGAGGGAAAGTTTTCTCCTCTAGAGTTTTCAGACAATGCGGGGCCCTGCTGACGTCCTGGTCTTTAGAACCTCAAGAGAGTAAGTTTCTGTTGTTTCAAGCCACTGGGTTAAAAGTAAAGACACACCGTGGCTCGGCTGTGCCGGGGGAGGGCACTGGCTGGACTCTGGGCATTCTGGGGGGCAGGCGGGGGCAAAGGATGTGAGGTTCCCCAGCGGGAGCGGGCAGGTCCCGCTGGACTAAGACCCGGAGAGGGGAGAGGTGTTCCTCCGAGAGCCAGAGTTGTGGAGGGAACTACTGTGAAGCTGGGACGCCCAGGGGAACCCCTGGCCGGGCAGCCTCACTCTCCAGGCTCCCCCAGAAGCCAGTGGGCGGAGGAGCCCCAGGTGACGCAGGACAGAGCGAGGAGGAGGACTGAGGACAGGACGGCTGGCAGGGACCCTCCTTCCATCTGGTATCGGGCGCACCTGCTGTGAGCCGCCCCCCTCTCCCGAGTGGGAAGGATTGGGGATGGAGCAGGCATTTGCGCCTCGTACACGCACGTCTCCACCTGCAGCTGGCCCACCCGCCACGCCTGAAGTCTGGGGCCTTCCTGATCCTCGCCACGGCTCCTGCTTTCCCTGTGTGGCCAGAGGCCTCTGGAAGTGAGGAGGGCCAGGAGCGGGCAGCAGGGATGTGGAGAGGCAGGGCAGGTAGTGAGGGTAGGAAGGTGGTGTAGGATGGACCAGGGAGGCAGCGAGGCGGCTGCTCGGTCCCCTGGACAGGGATGAGGGGCCCGGCCCAGGGTGAGGGAGGTGGAGATACTGATGGAGGAGGAGACTCAGGAACATTCTCAAGCGGCTTCTGCAGGCAGGCAACGTGCTAGATGTGGGGCGTGAGCGACGGGCCACTGGGCTGGGGTAACACTGGGCAAAGAAACCCTGCAAAGCGAATGACTTAGGAGAGGAGTGGAAACAAAGTCTCTCCTTGGACTCCTCCAACTGCCTCCTGGGGACATGTGGGTGAGCGGGCAGCCGGGTGGATGGTTCTAGGCTGCTGAACTCAGAGAGGCTTCCAAAAACCAGCAGCATCTGGGTTTCCCAGAGGTCCTGGAAAGCAGAGTCTCGGGCCCCACCCAGACCTTGGAAATCGTAACTCGCATTTTCCCAAGACCCCCAGGTGACGAAGAGGCCCATCGGTCCTAGAAGTTCTGGACGAGAGCTGCCGTAAGGGCCCTGATGCAGAGACTGGCAGCCTGGGTTTGCCCCAGGGAGTGATTTTGTCCCTGGTGGACATTTTTGGTTGTTAGTCTGGGGGCGGGGGGACTGGGTACTATTGGCATCTAGCAGGCCGAGGCCAGGGGCAACGCAGGACATTCTCGGATGCACAGAACGGCCTCGTGACAAAGGAGGGTCTGGCCCCCAATGTCAACGGTGCCGAGGGTGAGCAGCTCGGGACGTTCAGAGGAGTCCTGACCTCGGCCCAGGTCTTGTCCCCTTCCCGTCCCCGCCGAAAGGCTCCCTCGAAGCCACACAGAAAGGCCAGATGTCAATGAGTCACTTACAGTTTATTTTTGCCTGAAAGTATTTCACATCTCTGAACACAGCTAACGTGACAGTAGTATTAACCATCAGGAAAAGCAACAGTGCGAAGGGAAAAGATGGCATGTCTCGGCTCTTTTTTTTTCTTTTTTAGAGTTTTTTTTTTTGTTGTTGTTTTTTTGTTTTTTTTGTTTTTTTGTTTTTTTGTTTTTGCTTCTGCTTCTTCCTGCACCAGAGTGCTATAAAGTTTGGGACCGGAGGGGAGAGAATAAAACCAAACAACAGAAAACAACAACAACAGAAGAAAACAAAACACGAAACAGAACACACTCACACGCACACACAAAATAAAACCTGGCACGTAAAATGAATTAAGACTGAAACCCAATTTCTTTTTTTTTTTCCTTTTTTAAAAAAATGAGGGCATAGTCGGGGCGGGGGTAATAAAGTCTACCTAGCAAAGTATAAAACGACAAAAGCATGGTTTCCATTGAATAAGATTAAATATATATAAAACAATTACATTGACTGAGGGGTCAGGGCTGGGGGTGCCGGAGGGGGACGGTATTTGTGCTAAACCAACAGAAGAGGGGGCTTGGGGGGAGAGGGGACCCCAAGTAAACCATAAAAGGGCTGTTCTGTACAGGGAGGGCTTGTTAAGAAAAAGCCGACTGTTTACAAAAGAAACGGAGGTTGGTTTGTCTTCGGGGCAGGTGTGGGGACAGAAAGGGTGTCTGTGCTGTAGCGGTCACATTCATAGGGGTGGGGTGGGCAGTCAGGCTGGTGGAGGCGACGTCTCTCTCTTCTCCCAAGAGACCATGCAGAGAAGCAGGCATGCGTGAGGAGACCACGTGAAGCACAGGATGGCGGGGAGGCCACAGGCCGCAGTCTCAGTGGGGACAGGGATGGCAGAGGCCACCGGAGATGGGAGCTCTCCGGGGGCCGGGGCCGGGGCAGCTCTTCCAGGGGATGGACCAGGGAGGACAGGTTAGCACCCCCCAAACGGCGTAAGAGGGGGCTGAGAGAAAGCCGGGGCCTGGCAGGAACAGGACTACAACGTGGGGACCCCACTTCTGCCCCCCAGCCTGACCCTCACCCGGGGGCAAGTTGGAGACATCTGGGAATTGGAAACGCACAGTGGGGGCGGGCGGACAGACGGCCGAGCATTAGCATACAGAATCCATTACGAAAAAGCAATTAATTTTCCAAGGAGGTTTTTTTTTTTTGTCTGTTTCCTTTAAAAAAATAACAATAATACTACCACTACCCCAACAGCTGACTGGTTTATACAGTACTACGGGCCAGGGGAGGGCGGGGTGGGAGGGCAGGAGGGAGGGAGGGAGACTTCATAAATAAGAGGCAGGTCCCAGACCCGCAATTTGTCAACATTTCTTAAATAGGCGCATTATTTAAATCTTATGTACAACAAGAATCACTTTGCATAGCAATGGCGAGGACACAGGACGGTGCAATGACATGTCTGGGTTTTCTTGTCCCAATGGTGGGGGGCGGGGGCGAGTTCTCGGTGGAGCCTGTGAGGAAGAAAGCACCCTTCCTCGGCCCTCGAGGCCCATCAGGGTCGTGTGATGGTGGCATCGGAGTTGACTTTTCCCACACGGCATTGAACACAAAGGCAAAGAAAATCCACAAAGGGTCCCCCCTCCCCAAGGCCCCCACCCCTCCCCCACCCTCTCCCCCGACCCGCTGATGCTCCTCTGGTTGCTACAAAGTCCTTTTTGGATCAGGTCAAGGTTTCCAATTATGAAGCTAAAAGAATTAGGCGGGGCTGGGCGTGCTTAAGGCCCCCCTCCCCACCCCCTCCCCCCTCCGCCCTCTGCCCCCAGAAAGACTCCCCCATCTATCTCACAGCCGGGATGCTGGGGGCGGGACCCCAGGACCGGCGCTCTACGGCTATTAGTCAAAAGTCGTGTGTTGCAGCTGCAAACTCCTTCCTGCCGAGCCGGGAGCTTCACCAGGCTTCCGTGTAGCGGACGTCCACTTCCTTCAAGTTGGGAAGCTTGGCCTGCGGGGCAGCAAGGAGGACAGTCCTTTCCCGAACCTGGCCCGGCGGTGCCTGGCTCTCCCGCAGCCACGGCCGGGGTTCCCACTGTGCCCTCCCCACCTTGCCGTCGGGGCTCCCTGGGGCTCAGAGCTGGGTAACCTCGGGGAGCACAGGGCAGCAGCCCCGGGATCGGAGGTCGCAGGTGGGCGGACAGCTGCAGGGGATTCCGTGCCCCCTGCCTCTGCGAGGCCGTGGATGCCTGGCTCTGAAGGCGGAAAGCCCCGGTGGGAGCCCCAGCTCTGCCACTTGCTGGCTGCACGAACCCGGGGGCAGAGCCCCCGGCCTCCTCCTCTGTGGAGCCAGCGTGATCCGGCCACGGCTCACAGGACGGTGCTAAGGGTGGAACCGCCTGACGCACAGCTTGCCCTGAACAACACAAGGCCGTGTGCCCTACAGGCGGGAACCACCCGCACCGTCACCACCGCCTACAGGCCATTGTTACGGGAAATCGGGCAGGCGAATGCGGCGGGATCGCCATAAATGGAGGCACCTGGGGGGCAGCGAGTCTTCCCCTGCAGGACGCCCCCGCGTCGGAACCGTCTAGACTGCAAGCTTCCACCTACTGTTGTTCACACCTGCTTCCCGCTCTCCATCCCTGCCACCCAGACACATCGCCTCTCTTCCTTCTTTTATAAACAGCTGGCCTTCCCTCCACAAGCCTTCACTGCACCGACAGGGCTAATGGCTCTCCTCCCTTTGCTCCCTCTTCCAGACTCTCCGTGGGGGCACCGGCCAGTGTCACCTTGTACCGTGCGTGCGCACGGCTCCTCCGTGCTTCTCCCCTGCGCTCTGGCTCGTGGGCCCCCAGCCCCACTGCTCAGGCAGGGGCTACAGACTGGGGGCTGCCTTCCCCTGTGCAGCACTGTAAAACCTTCTTTAAGCCAACCTCTCCGATCAGGAGATGGCAAACTGGCACGGAGGTTTCCAGGTTCTCCTGAGAGACGGGGCCGTGAGCTGGAGGGCCCTGCCTGCCTGATGTGGAGTGCAGGCCGCCTGCCCCCAGGCAGGCAGACAGCCTCCGGGCCATCCGGTGCCCGCAGCACAGAGGTTGGGCGTCACTGGCCACTATGCTCAAGTTGGCACCATGGGTCGCTCGGATGCGCGAAAGTGGCTTTTCTCCACAAGGGGCTGACCACACCCCTTTGCTGCTTGGCTAGGGCACCCGGATCTGTGCTCCTTCGCCTTCAGGGGGCACAGTAATCCTCACCGGTGCAGAAACACCCACTTGGGCCCGGGAGGTCGGGGAGGCCCTGGAGGGTGCACTCAGGCTGGTTCTGCGCCGGCCGCACCCCTGCCCCGCTTCACATGCTCCTCAGGACCCTCTGACGGCTCTCCTGGCCTGCTCGGCAGATTCCCTTCTCAAGACCTCCTTTTGTGAAGGCTCTTCTGCCCTAGTGAGCAGGGCTGGCTGTCCCCTGTCCCCTCCCTGCTGGTCCCTGAGCCCTGTCCTGGCCTGGTTACTGCATGTATCTGTCTGCCAGGACGGAGCTTCCTCCTGGGCAGTGGTGAACCAGATGCACCTTGGTCCTGTCCCTGTCCCCAGCCTGGGCTTGGCACATAGTAGGTGCTCTAAAGCTGGCCGCAGGTCTGGCTGAGCTGGAGGGCTGAGGGTGGGGTGGGGAAGGGGTGGTCCCTGCTTGTGGATTCCTTCCAAGTGGCTTCCAGCGTGTGAAGGTGCTGGTGTCTCATGGTCGGTCTGGCTGCCCGGCCCAGCCCTTCCGTCCTCAGCGCTGGCTTATCTGCAGCCCCACTCACTCCTTCCGGGGCAGCTGGTACTGGACCCAGAGTGATGGGGGCAGCAGACTTCCCAAGGCCAAGCTCCACCAGTCCCCCAGGAAACGTGCCCACCTTTCCCTACTCAGATCCTCTTTCTTGCCCCAACTTTATACTGCCAACCTAGCCCAGGCTACAGGACCAGGAGCTTAACCCATGACTGCATCAGCCCTGTCGATGTTCTCCCTGTTTCTACTCTTGCTTGGACCACCCCCGGCTCCAGCAAAAAAATCAGTTTTCCTGGTAACAGCCACAACAAGCCTTTACAAGCATAACTCACAACATTGCTTAGAGTCTCTGAAAGCTTTCTACTGAACTTGGATGGAATCCAGAACCCTTCTGTGACCTATGAGGGCTTATTCAGTCTGGCCCAAGTCTGTTCTCTCTTACTTTCTAGTCACATTTGCTACTAAGTCAGTTCACACCAACCCCTTCTGCCTCAGGACCTTTGCCCTTGCTTTTCCTGTCATCCTTTGCATCCATGGCTTCTTATCTTACAGGTCTCAGCTTATGTGACTTCAAAGGGACCATCCCTGATGATCACGTGCCAAACAGGCCCTCCCTGTTTCTAAGCTACCAATTCCCTGCTGGCTTCCTCCCTACCACTCCTTTCCACCTGCCAGTATTTTATTTACTGACTTATCTGCTGCTGTACTAGCCTTTCTTGCTGGAGAATAAGCTCCACGAGGGCAAAGCACTGGTGTCTAGATGCTGACGGATGGAAGGAAAGAAGGAGGGAAGCGGGGAAGGGAGGGAGAAAGGGAGGAAAGGAAGAATTACCTTCAGATCTTCATAGGTGTCAGCCGAGAGCTTGGTGCTGTTCATGTTTAAGCTGCAAAGACTCTTCATGGCTGTGCAAGGACAGACAGACACAGGCATTAGGTCAGTGAGAACCCCACAAAGGCAGCTGCAGGTATGGGACAGTCAAGCTGGGGGGCTGACTATTGTAGCCAAGGCCCCTGTCTAGGAGATGGGGCGGGAGGGTTTCAGGGGCACTGCTAGGGCACCACCAGGACAGAAAGTCTGTTTCAGGCAGGAGCTGGTCTGAATTGGGCTTACATTCTCTCCCTGCTCTCTGAGCCTCCCTTCCTTCTGGTCTGTCAGGTCACTGCACTGCTGTCCCCTGAAGTTCCCGAGAGTGTGCCTGCCACATCCCAGGTCAGCGCCAGTGGGCCAGGCTGGGCCCTTCCCCCAGGGGAGCTCTGGGAGCTCTCCCAATAGGGCTGACCCAGGACTCCCCTTCTTGAAAGCACGCCTCGAACTTTGGTTTGGTCAGGAGCCACGCATCAGAGGTGCGGTGTTCCATCCCGTTCCTGGGGGCACCGAGCCAGGGGCTGTGTGACTCCAATGACAGTGTCCAAAGAGCACATTTGCAGAAAAGTGTCCCCAAACCTCATCCTCTCTGCCCTCCATCACCCCTGTCTCCTGTCCCCACCCGTCCCAAGCCATCTGGAATTTGCCAGCAACCTTGTAGGAGCCATGGCCCCTGCCCAGCCTATCAACCCCCTCAGCCAATTCCTACATATGTCCTGTACACCCAGATCCGGTCACCTCCCCGGGGAAGCCCTCCATGATTCCCCCCAGCTGAGGCATGGGGCCTGTCATCTAAACCAGTGGGTGGGACATGGGCAGTGCAGCTTCCCAGGCTCAGCACCCAAGACTTTGCTCTGGTAGATCAGGGTTGGGGTGCAGGAATCGGCACTTCTGGGTTCCTTGGGTGTTTTGTGGCTCCTTCTATTAGAGCAATGCTTCTCAAACTTCAACCACACGTGGGAATCACCTGGGCATTTTGTTAAACTGCAGTTTCTGAGTTAGCAGGTCTGGGGCAGGACCTGAGAATCTGCACATCTAACCCCGGCTGATGGATGCTACTGGGCAGGAGAGCAGGGCAAGCCTGTCCTAGGGCACTTTTCCCAAACTTGATCCCTCAGACAAGTATCTGGAGGATAAGGGCACTCATGGTTTCGTTTTCTTCTAGAATATAAGTTCCATGAGGGCAGGGATATGTCCCCTATTGTGTTCCCAGCACCTAAAATGGTGCCTGGCACACAGTAGGTGCTCATGAGCACTTACTGAATGAATGGATGCACGCACGCATGAATGGGTGGATGGGTGAGTGGATGAATGGATGCACGTGTGCACGCATGCACGAAGCAGGCCCTGCCCACCCTGGCCACCTCTGCAGGACTCACAGCTGAGGGCCAGCAGGCCGGCGTCGGTCACAGGCGTCTCACACAGGTTCAGCACCTGGAGCATGGTGAGGTGTTCCGACAGGAGCCGCAGGCCGGCGTCTCCAAACTGTGGAGCATAGAACCCCTCAGCCCTGGGGATCGACCTGCGTCCCCACGGCACTCAGGGAAATGACTCCGAGGCTGGAGGCAGCGGTGGAGGAAGGTGATGGGGACAGAGCCACGGCCTTTCAAGCCGGGGGATCTGGGCTGCCCTCGCTTCTCTCCCAAGACTCAAATGCTTCCCCTGACCGGGGTTCGAGTCCAGCTTCTGCTGGTGGGATGCAGGCCAGCCAAGCGCCCTTCCCAGGAGTCGGTTTGCTGTCTCTCAAGGAGGGCTCTGAACTCAGGGGCTCCGGCTACCAGTGAGGGCCAAGGCCGCCTTTCCCTGGGCAGGACGGGCCTTGGAAGGCAGACTGCCGGGAACACCTGGTTCCTCTTCTATAAAAGGAGGGCTCTGGCGGGGCCTCCACGTCACAGGTGGGGAGTGGAGACCACGTGTGCTGATCCACGCAAGGCGCTTCGCAGCGCAAATGACATCGAGCGTGGGTGGCAAGCATCGGTGTGCTGTGGTTGTTACCACAACAGGAAGACTCCCGAGCTGCCCGTGTGCTACCCAGGCGGGTGCGGGAGACCAGCGTCACATCTCGGCCCCGCCTCTCAGGGCTTCTAAGGCTTTGCTGGGCACGCCCCTGCCCTGGGCCTCAGCAGCTCCAACTGTGAAACGGGCCACTGGCCTTCACGAGGTCCTAAGTGTCCTCTGGCCTATGGAGGGGGTGCTGAGCTGGGGAGGGGCGTGGTAATCAGGAGACTGGGCCCCGGGCTCCAGGCAGGAAGGCCAGTCCCAGAGGAGGGCGCAGAGCAGGGGTGCACAGGGGCACGGAGGAGGGGGCAGGATGCGGGGGCGGGCAGGGGCAGAGCAGGGTGCAGGCAGACAGTGTGCACCTGAGTGGACCACAGGTTCAGCTGCTTGAGAGAAGGCAGTTTGATGAGGTGCTCAGCGCAGGCGCTGGTCACGTTGGTGAAGGCCAGACTGAGGTTCTCCAGGTTTCCGAAAGAGCCGGAGCTCAGCAGACGAGCCAAGTCGGCATCCTGCAAACAGACAGGTAGTGGGCTCTCGGGGAAGGCCCGGGGCTGCCAGGCGGTCCGGAGACCCCTCCGCACCCCTGTCCCCACCTCCCTTCCCTTGCCCCGTAGACAGTTGCAGCAGGGGTGATGGAGCGGCTTGGAGGGGGGGGGTAGGACCGAGGGGGGTGCTGGGAGCGGCTGCCCCCACGTCCCCGTGGGTGGGGGAGAAAGCCTCCAGTGCCGTGACTCACACCCTGAGTCACCGACTGGGGTGCTCCGAGGCACGTCCCTCCCACAGGCGTGTGTGCGTGCACACGGATGTGTGTACCTGGCCAGCTCCCCTTCCCAGGCAGCAGCTTGGGCCCTTTGCCCGCCTGAGAACACTGAGGTCCCCCCACCTCTAAGGCCTTTGGAGGGCAAGACACGCGTGAGCACTAGACTACCAGGCGGCTGCGGGGAATGTCCGCTCTCCCTTTCATCTTAGTGATCGAATCCTTGGATTCTAGCTGCCACACGGCCACACCGAATTAAGGCTAATCTCCCAGTTAGATGTGGCCGTGTGCCGAGTCTGGACAATGGTATACAGGGAGATGTGTCCAGGAGAACTTTCGGAAAGCCCTTAAAGGGAAGGGGCATGTTCTTCTCTGCTCTTCCTCCTTCTGCTGGCGTGAATGGAGACCTGATGGCCAGGGCTTGAGCAGCCTTTTTGGACCACGAGGTGGAAACCTCATGTCAAGGATGACGGCACAGGATAGGAGGAACTAAGATCCCCGAAGACCTTGTCAGTGGGGCTGGAGAGAGGCGCCAACCTCACAGTATTGTTGTGGTGATAAAAGGAACAGCCCAGTACCCGGTGGGTGAATGCTCAATGTATATTAGCTATTAGTACTATTATTAACTGGTAACATATTAACATTAATACCAGCGACAATCTACCGTGTGTGGTTTCCCGGAACCTGGTTCCCTCCTGGAAAAGCTGGCCTGTCAAGTGCCACAGGGTCCTTGGTCAGCTCCACCGGCTAAAGTTCCTCATCAGGGAGGTCTAATCTAACTGCCTTCTTCCCTCTACCCAGCCCCACAGGAGAATAAAACCAACTCACCGTGGACTTGGAGGGCAGTGTTAGCCTGGTGGGCCCGCCTTTCCTTTGCTGCAACAGAAACCGGACTGATGACGACCCGTTCTTTCCCCTGGGCCGCCAGCCTGCACACCCCCCTCCCCGTTGACATCACGCACAGCGCCATTTTATTTCTCGGCGGCAGAAGGCCACATGGCGGTCTCGGTCTCGGGGGCAGACCCCGAGACAAGGTGCGAACACAGCCGGTTTATCAGAGAGGGAATCCCCAGAAATGCCAGCAAGGGAGTGGGCGAGTGAGGCGGCGAAGGCCCCCCAGGAAGGGAGCGTTAGGGTACCGCTACCGCTGGGGGTCCTCTGGGAAACGGTGGAGAAGTCATGTCTCAGAGGTGTCCCACCTGTGCGGAGAGGGAGCTGGAGTATTTATACACCGTCTCCTATCGGCCGCCGGGTGAGAGCTGCTCCAGGAGACCGGGGAGGTGTGGGCTCACCACCCCTCTGAAGCCCAGCCCTGGTGCACTTAAAGAAGGGCCTGTGGGATATGGGGAGGGAGGCAGTGGCTGCCGCGCAGGGCTCTGGGGTGAGGCAGGATGCGACTCCTGGCCAGGCCCCGTAGGAGCTCCGGGACTTTGGGGCACCGACCCGACACATCTGTGATCACCTGGAAAGTGGCAGGTGGTAGCCCCGACCTCTCCGGGTCTGGAGGAGGACTCGCGGAGACAGAGGCCCGCGCAGGTGCGGGCGGGGGACCCGGGCTCCGTCCCCCTGCACCCCAGCTGTGCTCTGGCGGCCCGGCCGGGGACTCACCAGCTCCTTCAGCTCTCGCTGCCGGTCGCACAGCTGCTCGTACATGCGCTTGCCCACGCCCGTGCTCTCCAGGGTTGAGATGATCTGCAGCTGGGTGTCGTTGTTGTCGATGATGTTGTACTCCAGCATGAGGCACAAGATCTGCCCGAGAGCAGCGGAGGTGCGTTACAGCAGGGCTGGTCCTTGAAGGCACGGAGGGCTGGACCTCAGCCCGTGCCAACAGCCCCGCGCGCCACAGGGAGGGGTCTCGGGTAAGCTCCGCGTGCTCCACGTGCCCCGAGATCTCATCCTGCAAACGAGCAACCACGCTCCCCCTTCGCTGTCCTTCTGGCTGGGTGACCCGGGCAAATCACGTATCGCAGCTTCCCGTCTGTACAACGGGAACATTCGTGCACAGCCAGCTGAGCACGGAGCAGGCTCTCGGCAAATGCGGGAAGAAATGATGCATGCTAGGACCTCAAGGGTTGGGAGAGAGCCCAAACGACAGGGCACCTCTTTCCATCCCTAGTTATCCCCCTGTGCCTGGCACATGGTTGGTGTGCAAGACAGGCTCAGAATGAAACTGGAGCCCCGGAGGACATCTGCAACACACTGCCTCCCAGAGCCTTGGGGAGCCGACGCGATCTCTGTTCTGCGGTCCTCTCGCCCAGGATTAGCATGCGGGCAGCCCTTTCCGGCGACTTCTCACTTGCCAAGCAAAGCCTGCCCGGCCCAGGCCCTCACAGCACAGCTCACCTGCCTCCTGGCTCCCTGCTCACCCCCGTCCTGCAAGTTCCCTGCGCAAGCATCTCAGTGAACCTCCGAGATGCCCAGCAGGGCCTTTGGGCACTTAGGCTCTTTGGGCCCATCCACCAAAATCGCCAACCCCTTGACTCAGCCATCCTGACCTCCTCTGTTCTTCCTCACCCCTGCTGTGGGGCCTCTTGTTGACTCCTTGGCCCCCAAATCTCACTGGCAGGGACGCTCTGGGGCTCAAGTTCTCTGATGCTCTACCCACCGAGAGGTGTTCTAATCCCCGTCACCGTGACTACCGGCCAGCACTTCTCGTGGGTAGGATGTGGCAAAGTGCTGCTGCCTGACTCTGGGGCTGCACCGGGAAGAGCAACATGGCTTCTGCCATCCTGTCTGTGGACAGTGGCTCTGGGGGCCCCAGGCTTCTGGGGACTTTAGGATGAGGCAGGGGGGACCTGGGCCAGGCGTGTGTTCCCCGGGGAGCAGGAATACTTCTGCCCAGGCTGCTTCATAGACAGAGGCCTGGAGTCCCAGCTGGCCCGGTCTCCTCATGAGAGACCCAGGGTGAGAACCTGTCAGCTGAGCCCAGTCACCCCCAGATCCGTGAGCCAAATAAATGAGTACCATTGTTTTGAGCCCCCCCACCAGGGTGGCCTGCTCCACAGCAATAGACAAATGGGCAGAAACCTCCCCTGATCATAAGTGAAAGGGACCAACTGTGACAGGTGGCGGGGGGCCTCTCGCTCCCGCTCGACTTGGGAGAGGCCGGGCCACACCTACCTCCTCTACCGCTGTGCTCCCAGCTGCCCTAACAGCTCTGGGCTCTGTAAGGTGCCCAGTGAACAAAGACGAAGGACCGGGCCAGACAGCAGCCTTGCCAGGGACCTGGGCCAGCTCCTTACCTCCACCATGGTCTGGTTCCCCCTCAGCGCCAGGAGCATGCAGGGTCCCAGCTTGTTTTCCGCCAGGGAGAGCAGGAATTTTTTGGTCTTGTAACAGGAGCCCATGAGGATGTGCACCTATGACGGGAGACAGCCCACGTGGAGGGCAGTGACCACAGTGGGGCTGTGGCCCGAGATGCCTGCCGGTGGCATGCCGGAAGGATTCCCCACACCCTCTCTGGACACCACATCTGAAAAGACCATCAGACCCCCCTCTTCCCACCGACAGGTGCTCCGGCGTGGATGAAACACAGGGATGTGGTGCTCAGTAAGCCCATCACAAGGGACAGATCCTGTGGGATTCCGCACACGGAAGGGGCCTGGGGTGTCAGATTCGGGAAGTGGAGTGGTTGCCAGGGCAGGGGTGGGACGGGGAGTAAGTGTTCAGGGGATACGGTGCCACCACACGTGGGACAGAGACCTGTAGGGAGCCCTGCCTCCCCTTCCCAAGCGCCCTATGAGCTCCACAGGTGCTCAGTGATCACCTGCCCCAGAAACCCAGGAACTGGCAAATTCTGCTCCACCTGGGCTACACGCGGGGCAGACACTAAGGCGACGGTGTTTCTTTCCGGTGTCTCTGGAGGTGGGTCCCGAGGGCCGGGGCCCCAAATGCCTAGTGTGCTCTCCCCCTTTGTGCAATGGCAAATGCCCTTCCACAGTTGGAAACGGCAGCCTCATCAAGGGGACCGCTCCTGCCCCCTGTGTCTCCATGGAAACGCCGCGTTGCTCTCTCAGGGGCTGCCTGCCTCCTTTTCCGCGTGTATCTTTTCCGCTCCATCGTTAACTCCGGCACAGACGCAATCTCCCAGGTGGGGAAGCTGCCAGCCCCCCGGGTTCTTCCGCACACCGAGTCCCCGCCACACAGGGTGGGGGACCGCCGGCTGTTGCCGTGGTGAAGCTGTGACATCACGGGAGCCCTCGTGAGTGGGGAGGTGGGGTGCACTTCCAGGATGCACAGGGCACTCAAGAGGGACTTGTCAGGCAGTGGGTGAGGAGTGGAGAGCCAGTGCGTAAGGAAAACGATCTAAAAATAAGTCCCTTTCAAGAAAGCTTCCAGAGGCAGCGCCGGATCTGTCGTCACTGCGGAGAGCTTCGCGAGCTGGCCCTGTTGGACGGGTGGCCCAGCAGAGAGAAGACCAACCACAGCTGTCACTTCTGGGCGGGCCGTGCGCTAGGCCCTGGCTGGGCGCCCTGCCTCCGTCACTGTAGGCGATCGCCTGGTGATCCAAGAGGCCGGTGCTCCACTCCGTTTTACAGACGAGGGGGCGAAGCGAGGGCGCAGCACAGAGGCCCCATGAATCCTGTTTTCTGGCCGCTGGGAACACGCTTGGTCACAGAACCCAGCTGGTGTTGCAAGCAGGAGGGACAGCTGAGGCCACTGGCCACCTGGAGGACAGTCTGTGCCCCCCGTCAGGAGACGGTCACGCTGCCCCTGGAAGGGCAGGCTCTGGACAGCGTGGGCCCCATCAAGGGAGGGACCTGGAGGCTGAAAGCCTGTGTGACCTCAGGTAAGCCACGGCACCTGTCCAGAGCTGCCTCAGCACAGGCATGTTTATGGGATGAAGTTGAAGACCTAGAAGAAACAGGGCACGTGAGGTGCCCAACACAGTGTCCGGCACGAAGAAAGTACTGGAAATCGCGGCGGGTGCCCAGTTGTGGGTCTGGTGACGTCAGACCTCTCGTCTCCCGGAGATCTGAGATGGTCATCCTGACCTTGACTTCTCATTGCAAAGGTCAGGTGAGCTGGTGGGTCTGCAGTGCCTTCTAGAATCTCTGAGCACTCTGAGCCCTCAGCAGCTCGACCTGATCTCAGCAGCTTGATCTGAACGTTGCCACTACGGTGAGCTGCGTGAGCTCGGGCAGTGAGCGCTGCGGGCTTCTGCTGCCTGCCTGGAAAGTGGGGTAACACTACGTGTCACCTCCCGACGGAGCCGAGTGAGATGGGGCGAGAACAGGACTTTCGTGCCCTCGGTTTGGTGCCTGCTCGGGTGAGAGGCAGAAAGCGACACTCCTGGTCACCGTCTTCATCACCATCTTTCTCTTTGGCTCCGATGCCATCCAGAAATTCCCAGGCTGGCCACTGCTGGACCGGGACAGTGCTGGCGCTCATCAGGCGGGGCAAACCCGGTCCCCGCCCGCAGTGCCCACTGACGGTCCCGTCCCACGTACCATGCTGGCGAACAGCTCCCCGTCATCATCACAGGCCACCCCTCCGGGGCTGTACAGCTGAAACCAGCCGTCTTTGCCGGCTCGCACGCTCAGCAGGCATGAGTGTACCTGCAGCAGAGAAGGGGCACAGCAGTCAGCCCCATCCCACAGATGAGACCAGCTCCCACAAATCCCGCACTTAAGAAATCCGTTTAACGTCTACTCCGGCGACTCCGACCTCCTGAATTCCACAGAAGGCCTGTTGGGAAAAACCGTGGCATCTGTAAACTGGGGAACACTAGCCGTTCCCCATCAGCTCCGCGGGACGAAGGGCCAGGCCTGGCTTGGTTAGCTGCTCTGAATAGAAGCAAGTCTGTGGACAGATCAGGGGGAGACAGGCTCAAAGCTACTGCTTCAACTCAGTCCCCTTTTCTACGCCTTTTTCCGGGCACAGCACAGGGGGCAGCTCTTTTTCCTCTCTTCTCTCTCTGCACCTCTAAGTCCTGCCTCCTGCTTTCTGCCCTCAGCTCTCTGACCCTCCTCTGTCCTGCTCTCTCAGGACATCTGCCCCCTCCACCACGGGGGGTCTGCCTGCTGCCCTGGCTGCGTGTCCTCTGAGCCACCTTCTGAGTCTTTGCCTCTCCCTGGAAGGTGCTCTGTCCAGAGGAGGGCGGTTTCATGCACATGCACCGCTCTCTCTGGGTCTCAACTGCTTTCCCAGAGTTCCGCGTGTGGGTGGGTGGGTGGGCGTGTGCAAACACGTATGTGTGTTTGGGAGAAATTCCATCCACATCCACCCTACTATAGCTGCAGAAAGAGAAAGAGAGAGAGAGGGAGAGGGAGGGAAACCAAGGCCTTTGTTTCTTACCTCCTCTCTGTCCTCAGAAGAAACCTGATAGAAGTGGCCAATCGTTTTCCTTCAGGAGTGAAGGAAGGACAATTTGCTGCCAAAAGCCACTTACTTACAGATATTCAATTGATCACAACCCACACACAAGTGAACAGAAAACAGAGGCGGGGGGGGGGGGGTGGCTTTGACTTCTTTCCCTCTAAGTCGGAAATATATCAAATGTTAATTTGTTTACCTCAAAAAATAGCAAATCAAGAGTATGCAACTCTATTCCGCAAATGTATCAAACGATTTAGAAGTCCGGCTTCTTTAGGAGGCAGAAGGTGGGAGGGGAGAGAGGGGACGAGAAACAGAATCAAAGGAAGAGGTTCAGAGGAGCCCGGAGCAGGGCCTGGCGAGGAGAGGGGGGGCGATGCCGGGCCTCTGCACCCCACCCCTCTGCAAGACCGGCCTGGCCCCTCGCTCACCAGTCCCCCAGGCCTTGCGTATGGTGCGGGGCTCGGAAAGTCTCCTCCCAGCACTTGGCTCTCCTTCTCCACTCTGGGAAGCAGCTGGGACCACTTTTATTCTTCAACTTCAAAGTTGGTGTTTGAAATAAAGGCTCACTTTCCAGGGGAATTCTGGGAATCTGTCTTCACATGCAGCGAAGAATGGCTTAGCGTAGCCCAGACCTGCCTAGCTAGCATTTCCACTTTTCCCATTGCAGCCGGGGAATGCAGGGGCTTGGAATCAGGGCTTAGAATCAAGGTGTTCTAGAACTATGTTTCACCGTGGGGCCGGAAGAGAATATATTCTGGCTCTGTTAAGAAGAAGGAATCCCTTCGTCCTCTGCCCATCCTTAACCCTCCGCTCTGCTGGGGGTCTGTCCCCACCTAGAAGCCAGGTCCCCTCATCACACCCCAGGATCCATGCAGCTGGAGAAGGGGGCTGTGAGCTCCTCGGGGCAGGGCCAGTGGGAGTCCCCCTCATGTCTGCAGCCCCGCCTGGCCCCACCTACTGAACAGGCTCTGGAGGCAGACTCCCTGGGTTCGAACCCTTGCCCTGGCCAGGTACCAGCTGCATGGCCAAGGAGATGTCACTCAGCTCCAAAAGGAGGGTAATTCTGGTGTTAAATGGGGTTGACGACAGACCCACTCGTGGTTGTGGCAAGGACTCCAGGAGAAAACGCAGGTGCCCGACACAGGGTGAGCGCCTGACCAAGGCCAGGTGTCTCTGATGTCCCTGATGCAGTGGATGGAGGAACCCAGGCCACCCGAGTCCTTGCTCACGAAGCCTCAGGGGGAAAGCTGACCTCTCCCTGAAGCCCAGATACGGGGGGCAGGGGGTGGGCAGAGCAGCCCTGCAGAGGCCCTCAGCCACCATGCCCAGGAAATGAACCCCGGCTCAGAGCCCGGCTCAGATGTCTTCCCAGCTCAGATGTCTTTGCTGGCCTGCGGATGTCAGAACGGCAGGGCTAAAGAGGGACCAGCACTACCCTGGAGCTGGCTGGGAGCCCCTGTGCCAGCCCGCCCCTAACAAGGCCTGTGCTCCAAGAAGAAACCACCAGCTGGTGGCAAACCACCTCTGGTTAGCCTGAGTTTACAGTAAAAGGCTGACATCATGGGCCAGGCACCCCCACCCCCCGATCACAGCGGTGGGGGGGGGGGGGGGAGTTGGGGGGGGAGTGGCGGTTGTGTTCATGCTCCAGGTCAAGGAGCCTTTGTACAGTGTTCTGAGTGCCTGTGGGAGACAGAGAGGCCCCGACAGAGCCACAGGAGGCTCAGGGTGGCCCACAGGCATCACGCCGTAGCCCTGACAAGGTGCCTTCGAGAGGCAGAGTGGGAGGCTCACCTCTTGTCGCGGGTCTTCGGCAAACCTCTGAATCACGTACTTCAGCTCCCTGAAAGAGACAGGGTGGGGGCGGAGTCATTGCCAGGGTCCTGGCTTGTGTGGATGGTGATGGGGGCTGAGGGGAGGGCCGGGGCGGGGGAGCTGGCGGGGTCAGGAAATCCCTTGGGCAGGCCTGGCTATGCACGTGACCAAGAACGGGCTGGAAGGAGGGCTGGCCGCTGAGCACGGCCGCGACAGAGGACATTCGCACCGGAAGGAGGTGATGAGGGAGGTGGCCAAATACTCACTTGGTGAACTTCTCGTGTGCGAGGGCTCTGTAACAAAAACAAAGGGAAACTGCAGTTAGCGGGGGGCTTTCGAAACCCTCAGTGATCCAAAGATCTTCCTCTGGGGACGGTGAGGCTTTATGTCTGATCCGAAAAAGGAGGAGGTTGAGAGTGAGACAGGGACATTCTGTCCCTCTTGGAAACTGCGAAGCAAAGGCCTCCTTGGACGAGGCCAGGATCCTGGCGACGGGAGCATACCGAGCCCCACATGGCCCGGGTCCCACACCTGTGGGTGCTGAGCAGGTGTCTATGAGCACGTGCACGCGGGCACCAGAGACCCAGGTGTGTGCACTAATTGTTCCACCATTAAGGTGCGGCTGTGCTAATTATCGCCGTGCATCAGAGGAGCATCTGGGGACCGTTTTCCAAGCGAATTGCATCATGGGCCCACTGTCACATGTGTCCCCGGGGCTACGGGGACAGCGAGCACAGCCAGTGACGCTACTGCTCTTTGGAGACAGCCGTGGCTCTCAGGAGTCGGATTTCTCCGGTCTTGAGTCCTGGGGGCCCCAGGGACGGGCCAGGCCAGCAAATGGGGCAATTACCAGGTATAATGTCCCCCTCGGAGAGCCGCATTTCATAAACACAGGCTCGTTAATCGGCTCCTGAGAGAGCCCTGAGCTGCCTCCTGAGGCCTGGCTTCTCCACATCTGTCAAAACAGAGACCTGGAGGCATTTTAGGGCCTGGTTATTCAGACAAAGCCTTCTCCGCAGGCCATTATCCACTAGACCGTTTTCTCCCTATTTTCCTGTGATAAATTCAATATTGGCATAAGGGCTGGCAAGAGAGAGACGGGGAGGGTCCATTTCTGGCCCAACTCACTGTGGAACACAAGCTAATAATCGTAATGGGCGCAATAAGAGAGCTTTCAGCATATGGCGGCATGGCACAGAGAGCAATTCCACGTGCGTTATCTTCCGATTTTCGCTGTGGCCACCGGAGAGAGCACAGACAGGTATTCCCATTCCCACCTGAAGCAGAACAGAAGCTGCTAACTCCCCTGCACGGAGGCTCGGTGGGGAGGGCTTTGTTTGCCTGCTTGGCTCAGCGAATCCTCGTGTCGCTGCCATGAGGTAATCTCCCCATGTTCCGGAGGTGGGGGGCCTCCCCGGGGCCTCACAGCTGAGGACCAACCTCTCCATCTCCCACTACCGCCCGCGGTGTTCTCGGGGTGACCGGTGGACCACTGAGGTCAGAGACCGGTGTGGGACTTACTCTTTGGGGAATGGAATGGGTTGAAGCAAGCTGGCCAGAGACGGTCTCCAGTCATCGTAGTCCGACCTAGAGAGAGAAGGGGAGACAGTCAGGTTCGGACTGTGGCCAAGGACGGGGCGGGGGTCCGGCGGGGACTTGCCAACCGTGCTCCAGCCACCTCCCGCCTCCAGGGAGCTGGGAAGATGAGCGGCCGGTGTCTGCCAGCCTGACAGACAGAACCCGTCCAGAGAGTTCCTTCAGGCAACCGAAGGGGCCAGCCATCTGGCTCCCTGGGGCCTCATCCCACCTCACCTCTGCACCCAGGTTACCAGATCATTGTTCCTTCTGACTTGTGAGTTATCAGGTTGAAATCCCAACCCTGGCACCTTAGAACGTGTCTGTGTTTGGCAACACAGATGCAGTGAAGGTGCAACGAGGCAGTGAGGGAGGGCCCTGACCCAGTGCGACCAGTGTCCTCGCGAGAAGAGACCGGGACAGATACGCACACGGAGGCAAGACTGCGTGAGGACACGGGAAGAAGGAAGGTGACTGCAGGCCCAGCAGAGAGGCCTCAGATGAAACCCATCCCGCCCACGCCATCATCTCAGAGTTCTGGCCTCCAGAACTGCGAGAAAACAGGTTTCTGTTGTCAAAACCACCCGGTGTGTGTAATTTTGCTGTGGCCGCCCAAGCGGTCTGGCCCGGGGGGCTTATGAGGGGAACGCAGAGGTGTTCTCATCTTTGTCCAGAACCCGGGGGCAAATTTGTAGACTTACTCATATAAAACATAAAAATGGTACGCTATTCGTTTGCAGTTTGGGGCAACCCTCCTGATTTATCAGTTACTTCTACTCCTCTGTCCAGATGACAGCTTTTTTCTCCTGAACAGTCACTGTTAGGGGCGCCCGGTGGCTCAGTCGGTTGAGCGTCTGACTTCAGCTCGGGTCATGACCTCACTGTGCGTGAGCGTGAGCCCCACATCGGGCTCTGTGTTGACAGTGTGGAGCCTTCTTGGGATTCTCTTTCTCCTGCTCTCTCTACCCCTCCCCTGCTCACACACACTCTCTCTCAAAATAGATAAACTAAAAAAAAAGGTCCCTGCCAATGACGGTGATGATGACGGTAATGGAACAGATACCAGCAGCTGCGACCTCGCCGGCACGTCGTGCACGTACTCCTTCACGGCCGAGAACTTCGCCTGTTTCTTCTTCACGGTGAAGATCAGCCTCACTCAACAGAGGGGAAACTGAGGCTCAGAGAAGTTAACTGTGCACGCTAACACAGCTGTGGTGGATGGGAGATCAGATCCAGGCCTGGCTCTCGCCAGCTCTGACAGACGGCAGCTGAGGCTTTGGCTGAGGCCTCAGGTGAGGCCAGGCACTGGAGGGTCCCCCCCCACCTAGGGGCCGACTGTGCCAGAACAGGGACATTTGGCATGAATGAGCATGACAGCTGCAATGTGCTGAGAGAGCACTCACTGCTCAGACCACGGAAACGGCCCCACGACCACCACCCACCGCGAATCTGTATTACAGGCAGGGAGTGGCTAATGAGCTGGCAGGGTGACCGCAGAGAGAGGTCCCCAGAAAGGAAGCAAGAGCTGCTGGAGGCCGCTGCGGAGTCGGCAGGGGTGCCCCACACACGGTACCAGCACAGCCGGCCCCCCGGGAGCCAGCCGGGTCAGGGGCAGGGGAAGGAACGTGTGGGACATGGCGGTGCCTCAGCCTTTACCAGGAGCCATAGCGTTCATACGGGTCCCGTTTAACGCTCACAGACGCCCTGCGAGACTCCAATTACAACAACCCATATTGCAGGAGGAAAACAAAGCCCAGAGATGCCTCATATTTGCATAAGTCACCAACTGGGGGTTTGGGTTTGACCTCAGGTGCCTCTGGGGCTGTGACCTCTGTCCCTGCCCCGGGTCCCCCTACTTCTCTGGTTTGGGGGACTCTGCCAGAAAGCAAACCCAGGGGTAGCCAGTTCTCGCTGACTGTGCTAAGCCGGGCGGGCACCTCCGAGGTCCCAGTGCTTTACCCCTCACACAAGAACCGAGGCCACTGGAGCGGCCCCGCCTGAGCTGCAGACGGTCGGGGCGCCCAGGTGCCCGCACCCTGGGAGGGGCTGCGTCTTATCTCTGCACCTGCCATGCCGGGCACCAGGCCAGGCAGACGGCTGGTGCCCAGAAGAGGACTGTTGAGCTGCGGCCCTGGTACACGCGAGAGAGACGTGGCCAGGGTGTGGGGGTTCACTCCCAGGTAGAAGGAAATGTTGTCAAGTGGGGCGCCTGTCCCCAGCTGCAAGCTTGAGTGTGCAGTCTGGCCCGGATCCTGGCAGGAGGGGGCGCTACACTTGGACCCCTACTGACGCCTGGCGGTGCCCCCAGGAGGCGCCGACGGTGCTCGGACCAGCCCGGGCAGAGGAAAGGACCCAGACGGGAACCGTGGTCCTACGGCCCTGGGACTCATTTCCATTTAGTTCTCATCATCATCCAGTGCTCCTCTGCCCTCCACCACCCCGAGGAGCTTTCTCGACATTTGTCCCTAATCGTCCTCCCGATAGACCGTGTGTCTGTTTATATGCTGTGTGTCTGCACTTCACCCCAAACGACAGTTACGGTCTTCTCACCCCCAGGAGCCGGCACCGGCCCCCACCAACGACACACGGTTTACAGGAGTCCTGGGCACGAGCCTTTCCGGCCCCGCCTTCCTGCAAACAAGCCAGGGATAAAGCGGCAGCCTTCAGGACCCAGCTCGCACCCTGGGGGGCTCTGAGGAAAGACTCAACACGCGCACAGAAAAGAATCCCCAGAAATGCCTGGTGGCCTGAGGTGAGTTCTAACAGTGTCGCTTTGTGGGGCTTTGTTAAGCACTTATGAGGCCGCGCACCGGGCACAAACTTGCTCCCTGGCTCCTCGGGACGGGCACTCGAGGGTGACAGAGCTATCACACCCACCTCACGGGTGAGACAGTGAGGCCCACCTGAGCTCACACGGCGAGGAAGTGTGGAGCCGGGATTCACAGCGGGGTCCTTGGACTGCAGTGCCCAAGGCTGGGTGCGAGCTCTGCGTGCCAGGTGGCTGGGCACAGGGAGCCCAGAGGCCCGTCACATGTGCATCAGGATGTGGAGACCCTTCTGACCCCATCCATACCTGTGTGCTGCTCTTTGGGGGGGACTCAGTGACCTTCATGTCTGGCTTGTCTTCTCTCTGAACCCCTCCCCGCCCCCCCTCCCCCACCGGATTCATGGTTTCCAGAAACTCTAAAACAGGAGCGAATGCTTTAACGGTGCTTGTCGTGGGCACAGGCTATTCTAAGTGCACACGGATTGGCCCACGTGTGCCCCAGACACCTGCTGAGCTGGATGCACCCGCCACCCCCATTCTGTAGATGAGAACGCTCAGTGAGGGCCAGTGCCGGCCGTCACACAGCTGGTAGGAGCTGGGACTTGAACCTAGGAGCCGGGCTCCCACATCCGTGCTCCATCAACCGAACGACACGACACCCCGTCTCCCGCTTACATCTCTGCAGGAAGGCAACTTCCCTCTAGGGAGAAAGGCACTCCTGGTTATTCTTTTGCTTAAAAAAAAAAAATGTTCTACATAGAAATACCATTAAACAGAGAAAACTCCCAGGAGGCTTTAAACCGCTCATAATTAGTGGTTGTCAGAGGCCACGGAGCTGGGGCTGTGCCGGGCGTGAGGCGCACGCTGGGCTTCAGGGCAACACAGCCCGGCCCGGGGTCGCTCCTGGACAGAAGGGGGCATCGACAGGCCCGTTCCGTGGGGCACTGTGCGTCACCTGTGTTCCCAGGCCCACAGCTCGGCCTCCTGCCGGCTGCACTGTGGCAGCTCACACGGGGCTGAGCGTGGGGCCCTCGGGCACGAGGAGGGAGAGGGCAGCAGATTTCCTCCCTCGCCTCGGCCAAGCCAGTTGCAAGTCTGCGGTCGGCGCCTGGCCCTGCTCCAAACGCCCAGGTCTACAAGTTTGGGGGTACATGGCAGGTGTGTCGGGCAAAGGCTGGGTGCCCAGAAGCTGGTCAGGCCCGAGGGGTGGGCTGTGGGCCCCCCGTGGCCAGCAGAGCACCTGCCGTGGGTTTCCGGAGAGCAGGGCCAGCCTGGCCTAGGATCGGAGGGGGATCAGCGACCAGGCCCCAAGCGGCCTGACTGCCCACCCCCAAGAAGGCAGCCAGGCCTGCCCCGTGCTCAGGGAGGAAAGGGACACAAGGTAGCATTAAGTGTCCTGCAGGCCTCCGATGAGCCCCAGGTGTCACTCCCCAGACACTTGGTCCTGGCATTAATGGGGCCCGGGCTGGCTCTAGAGAGGCTCTTTGCTCCCAAAGAGATCGGACAGCTGCCAAAGGCCACGGAGCTCACAGGGGGAGAAGCTGGAGTCGTTGCGCAGGAGGCCCAGGTCTCCCGCCTCACGCCGTGCTGCACGGATGGTCTGAGGCCAGACGGCTGAGAAGTTCCCTTCTCTTGCTGTGCTGGTGGTGGGCGACACCAGGGACAAGGGGGGCAGGTGAAGGGGTGGACCCAGGAAACGGGGACAGGGTGGTTCCCAGGACGTGGGGCAGCCGCTTCGGCCTGGCGGAGACGTGACCTACGCCCCGTGAAGCCGCAGGCCGACTTGACAGCTGCCGCCCGAAGCAGAGCTCTGAGCTGCCCCGCAGACGAGACGCTTCCTTCCAGCACACCATTTCCTCCCGATTCACAGAGCTTCTTCGTGGCACGGGGAGAACGCGACCCTGGCCGCACAACAGGAGCTGACGCGCCAGCCTGAGCCCTGAGAAGCCGCAAGGCCCGGGCACACTGGCCCGGACGGCCCCCAACCCCGGGGTGGGGGTGTCAGACTCCAGCAACGCTCACGGACTCGGTCCTGGCCCCACCGTCACGTCCCGCCTCCCTGCCATCCCTCAGCCTGTGGGAAGCCATTTCAGCCATTCCTTGTGTGACAGGGCTTGCAAGCCCCCGATTGGTCCCCTCCGGGCACCTCGCGCCTGGCGCGCACAGTGGAGCTGCGGCCTCTGGCTGGGGCAGCTCCTTCCCAGGCAGGACCACCCTGGGCGATGTCTGGAGTTCCCGTGTCCCCTCCCCAGCTCCTGCCTTCTACGTTCTAGTGACGCCTCCCAGTCATCAGGACGACCCCACGTCTGTCTGCATTTTCCCTTAAGGCCCCTGAGGATAAGGCATCTTCTGCTTACCTCCAGCCCACCAGGGCCTCTTCCAAACCCCGGGTTTTTGCAAAAGAACAAACAGCCAGATTCGAGCTGGTCAGAGAGGGTGGATGTGCCCACCTCTCCCTCAGGACGTCTGCTCTCTTCTCTTCCCGGACGGAAGAGCGGCCCCTTGCCTGTGGCCCCCCACCGGGTGCAGCAGTTCTCCACGCCCCACCCCCCCAGGCGGGCAACGTCACCACTGCCAGTAGTTGGTGCCACTCAGATCCAGAGGGACTGAGGACAGGAAAGGAGTTGGGAGCCCTGGCGTTTAGCGTAGAGCCTGGCCCGGTGGACGCGTGCGGGGGGCACTTGGTAACGGGATGCCCGAATAGATGCGTGAGTTGGACACAGTTGCCCAGCAGGTTAAGAGGTGGACTCCAAACTACTACAGACCCGAACCTGCTCGGATTTCCCTCCCGAGTCCACATTCTTTCCGTCGTGCCACCCGCCCGGGCCTCAAAGGGTAAGGCTGGCCTGCGCTGGGAACAGTTTTCCTTTTTAAGGGTCTCCAGGGAACTTCTCGTGGTTTATGTTACTTTTCAAAGGTGTCAGATTCCAACAATGCACACGCCTTCCTCTGGGAACACAGAGGGCTGTGGGCTGGACTGGGCTGGGCTGCCGTCACTCTCCGGGAAGAGCAGTGCCTGCTCCGGTGGATGGGCCAGGCCGGGCCCCGGCTCCAAGCACGGCTCCCGTGGCCCCGACAATGCCCTGCTCAGAAGCCCCGCTCCACATTAGATCGTCTACACTTCCCCTCCCTCACGTAACTCTGACTGAGGAGTGTGCTAGTTGGGAACAGCAGTGCACTTTCACCAAGAACCAGAGCTGGGCCGGCAGGAGAAAGGCCCTACGTCACGACACGCACCGTACGGACAAGAAAACCGAGGCCCAGAGGAGCCAGGAACGCGGCCTGCAGCGCACGGCAGGCTAAGTCAGAAGGCCACGGGTCCTCAGTTCTCAGACCACACATGCTTCTTGCGATCTGTGTGCTGAATGCCTCACTGGGGCTTTCTTCCCCTCAAAGCGCTATATAATCGGGAACACACCTCACTCCCAACGGTGTCTTGAAACAGAGGAAACCCCGTTATACCCAGAAAGTGCGGTAACTCCCACTGGCCTAGCGTCTATGCCTATAAGGTGCCCAGAGAACGTCCCGGAGGCAGGTGTAGCTCGGAGAGGACACGTAACTCGTCCAAGGCCACAAGCCCTCCTGGCATCCACAGCCCTGGACTCAGCAGTCTGGCTCTGACTCTGCGTCATTTCCAACGTGTCGCCCCGTGGAGCTGCAGGGGTTTGTGGGTCCGGCGTGTCTGAGGGCCTTGGGTGGGCCAGAGTCGCAAGCAGGCAACAGGGTCAGAGAAGGGAAAGGGCCAGGAAGAATTTAGCAGGTGCAAATTGTGTTCTGAGGCGCTGTCCCACCCCAAGGTGAAAAGGCTTCTGGAAACGTAAACCAGCTTCGTGGAGACCCTCAGGCAGGGGTGAGGTGCTATTCCGGGCAGTGGTCAGGACCGCCTCCCGGAGGGCAGTGCCCGACACCTGACACCCCCTCCCCCCCCCCCCCCCCAAGCCCTGGTGGCTACACAACGCTGGCGGACAGGAGGCCTAGAAGCAGACCAGGGAGAACAGAGTCCGCATTCGTGAGCATGTTTGTGAAGAAGGAAAAAAACCGTGTGTCAGCTGCATGATGAAACACAAACCCTTGACGCTTAATGAGAAATCGGAGTCAGGGACGGGGCCAGAAGGCCTGGGGTTCCAGGTGCTTGTGGAAAACAGCCAGAGGAAGTAAGGGGCCGAGGAGAGTGCGGGGCGTCTCTGGCCCGGGGGACCCTGCCTCCACCAGGGCGAGGAGGAGACGTGGGTCGCGGCTGACCTATCCCCCGGGGGGCTGACTTCTGCTCTTGGGAGCAAGTGGGGACTGCCCCTGCCTTAGAGAGACGGACCTGTGTTCTCAGCAATGCCCTCCGAGCAGAACCTGGAGTTTCCTTCGGTTGGTGTGGGAGTGTGAGGAGGTCGCTAAAAGTGGCTGTGCCCTCAGCTGGCCTCTGCTGCTAGATGCTGAGGCTGGCGCTGACCCTGGGGACCCGGGGAGGCCTCGCCCTCCCCTCTCAGGGGCCAAAGGAAGGACAGAGGAAGTGCCTTCAGCTGGCCTCTGCCGCACCCGGATTCTCTCTTCTTCTCTCAAGCCACAAGAAGCCACTGTATAACTTACGCGTGTGTATGTGTGTGTGTGCACGTGCATACATAGGTATGTGTGCACACAGATACCACAGGCCTTGGTTGTGCAGCACGGGGGACACCCCCAGGTACCTCCCAGTCCAATTCTCCGGCTCTCCAGGCAACCGAGAGGCTGTCCTGCACTGTCCAGCCCAGGAGCGCGCTCAGGGCAGCAATACATCCGTGAGTGAGACACACCACGCCGTGCGGAGTCGTGTAGGCACAGGGACGCTGTGAAACCCCGGCAGCACCGACCAGGTCCAGGAGCCAGGCGTCCCCCGGGATTGAGGGGCCCCGGTGCCCGGTCATTAGACAGGCACCACACACTGGTCGGGGGTAACCACACAGTCGTACCCATACCATGATCCCTCTGAAAAGCCTCCCACCCTCCAGTGGTTGTGCCTGGAAATGCCGGGTCTGGGACCCGGTCCTGAGAGCGGGGCCAAGCTCTGTCTGAAGAACAGGCCTTATGGGAGCCACACAGGGAGGCATCTGCTGGGGTCTCCGGACCAAGGGGGGCCCCTTCCTTCACCTGCGGATGCAGGAAGCAGGTGCACGACACTGAGGTGGGTCTGGGTGGTTCACGTGTGAATGGCAGAAGTGGAAAGACCCTCAAGGGTCAAATATTAAGACCCCCTCACTGTAGAGCCGCACAACCGAGGCTCAGGGAGCGGGAGGACTGGGCCTGAAGCACCCGGCTCAGAAGCAGCACCGACCGCAGCAGAACCGGGTCTCCTGTCTGCTTCCCACTAGCCAGGCCTGCACGGAGCTCATCGGCAGGCCACACTCCATCACCGCCCACCGGGCCAGGCCGGGTGAGGGGCCGGGACTTGCCGAGAAATACACGCAGGCACACAGAGCATGCACAGATCACACGATACAGAAACACAGTCACAGGCTAGCTCACGGGCGTGTCTGCACTAACACACACACACACACACACACACACACTCCAGCCTTTGTGCACAAATGGTCATACCCACATGTGTGCACTCACAGCCCCTCATCCCTGTGCACTTACAGGCATTCAGGCACTGTGCATTTACACACACAGGCACGCTCAACACACATATCGGCCCCTATAGAATGATCCATGTACATCCCACATCCACTTCTATATGCAGACACACACACACACACACACACACACACACACACTCAGGCGACCCCCTCCCACTCACACGCTCATAGACACATTTGGGCACCCATGTGCTTGTGGACATCCTGGCAGCTCTACGCAGACGCTTACACACACGTTCTCAAGCTCATGCACACAGCCTGCACAAGTGCCCAGACACTCAAGCATACACGAGCCCACACACCCTACGTACACCCCCCGCATATGCACACACTCTCATGCCCAGAGCATGTGTTCAAGACGCATACATACCCGAAATCTGCACCCGGGGCGCCCAGTCACGTTTACACACACCTCAGTACACACACACACACTCAGCACACTCGCCCTGCAGGCCTCGGACCAGCAGGAACGGCTGCACCCGGCCGCGCAGCCAAGTTCCCCTCTCCCACCCTGGCGGTGACAGGCGCGCGGCGGGGACACTCACAGCAGCTTGAGGATTTCCACGTAGCAGCCGAGCGTGCGGTCGGCCTGGGGACCCAGTTCGATGCTCATGGTGCTGCAGGCAGGGCTGACCATGAGGCAGTCGATGAGGTTGGGCTCGCTGTCATTGCCCGCGCTGGCCGTCAGTGCCGGCTTGGCAGTGCTGGTGTGTTCCACCTCCACGTGGATCTCGCTGGAGGCCACGACCACGGACTTGAGCCGCGCCTCGGACAGCGTGGCTTCCTGAGACACCAGGTCCGGGCTGGGGTGCAGAAGGCGCAGAGGTAAGGTGGGCTTCCGGTCACAGGGCTGCTGGCAGCCGTTCCGGATCTCCTTCAGGCTGGGGGAGTTGTCACGGCTGCGGGGAGAGGCGGAGAGGGTATGTGAGAACCGTGCAAGCGACAGTCCCGAGCGCCCCGGGCTCCACCCCAGGAGCCCCCGGAGGCAGTGCTGTGAGCTAGTGCTGTCATGTCCCAGCCCGCGAGTGAGCAAACTGAGGCTCCGCCTGTGGTTTGCTCCAGGTCTCAAGGCAGGGAGGGGTGGAGACGGCATCCACGCTCAAGCGTCTGTCTTGAAGGCTCCCGAGGCAGTCCCAGCTTCAGGGGGGCATTCAACACACACGTGATGGATGAATGAGTAAACGTCAGAGTCTACGTGATACCACAAGGCCTTGGCGTTCACCTCCACCGCAGGCCTCCCCGGGTCACCCGTGAGATCCACTAAGTGCCTGTGCTTCTAGCTGCATCCTGGGGCCAGCTGCCCCCCTCTCTCCTGGGGGCAGGCCCAGACCCCACTTCTATTGCCCGTCCCTGGTCAGGTGATGAGGCTCAGCATCCAGCTCCCCTGGGAGCCCACTTCCCAGGTGGATCCCAAACCCCAGAATTCTAGTCGCGTGCAGTCTGCAGGTGCCTCCAGCCCACGGCATCAGCCCTGCCCTTGGCTGAACCCGCAGCTAAAGCATCTCCACCGGCCTGGAGGGATGATGCTTGTTAACAGGGGTTCACTGAGAAAAGGCCTCGATGGCATCACTGATGTCGTATTTGTGTGGGAAACACTGGGCCAAACACAATGAAACTAGGCCTCTATGCAGCAGGACTTGTCAGAACCTTGAGGCTGGTTAAAGCACCTCCACACTGGGTGCTTCCAAACATTACTGGGAGGCTCATTAGAGTGAGGGCAATTCCAGCAATGGGCTTCCTTTGTCGGTGCCGCTGCGCTAAGTGCTATCACAGACCACCTTCTCAGATACGTCTGAATGGCCGGCATTACCATCTCCTAGTTCCAGGTGACGAAAGACACTTCTAGAGGTCAAATGGTCTACCCCTGATCCCATGGCTTGTAAGTGGAGGGGGCTGGAAATTGAAGCCAGGTCTCAGACTATAAATCCCTGGCTCCTCACCACCACGTGGCTTCTAAGATCCCATGTGGTCCTGTGCAGATCCCCCTCCTCCAAAAAGTCTTCCCTGATTTCTCCCCGGTGCCATCTTTACCCTTCTGCCCCCAGAGGCCAAGCTTTCCACCCCTGGCCGGATACAACATCCCCCGGGGGCACTTCTGAACATCCTGAAGCCCAATTCGATCAGAACCTCTGGGGTGGGGTCCAGACACCAGTAACTTTCCGGGTTCCCCATGTGTGCGGTCAAGGTTAAGTCCACTGCTCCGAGGCACTCAGAGAATGACGGCATAATTGCAAAAGGTCACTCGTCCAGGCCCTCCCTAAATGTGCCACACACACGTGTCCCGTGCTTGCAAAGACAGCACACGTTCCTTGTGCATAAGCCCTGGGCTGAGCATAGACCTCAGACCCAATGCACCTGGAGGGCCTAAATTTACCCAGCATGGGGCACAACCAGGCCTGAGCCGAGCCCACCAAGGATGTTTGATAAATACACTTTAAACTTTGCTAGGGAAGAACAAAACCCATTAGCTAAAGTCCGAGAATTCAACAGTTGATGGAAAATTGTGTGTGGTCTGGGGTGGGGGGGGGGGGGCGGGCAGTGTAACTGTCTCCATGGGCTCAGAGCTAATTTGCTACCCAAATACTCAACACTCCATTTCCCTGTGTTTGCCTTTACTGGGATTTAGGAGTGGATTTTCAAGGCTGTTTGGCTCAGAGCGGGTGATTTTCCAGCAAGCTATGCTAACCTGGGTCAAGTTGTCTGTTCTTCAGTGAGTACATCATGTACCCACCGAGAGCGCTGTGGACAGACCCACAGGGCTTTATCTTCCAGGGACTGACCGCCAAGGGTGGGATGGACCTGAGCCCGGGAAAGACCTCGCAGCACCGCAGGCCTTGTGGTGACTTTCTGGAGGGACTAACAGGAAACTACTCCAGGCTCCAAGGGGGCTGGGCCGCTTTGAGCTGGGGGCTGGGACCCACCTCGCCCTCCCCTGGCCTCCACCCTGGGCCCCTGGTTGTGATCCGCCCACGGTCAAGCTTGCCCCCTCCAGTCCATCCTCTGTGCAGCAGCCAGGGGGGACCTGGGAAACTGACATCTCGTCAAGTCCCTTCTCTACTTAAATCCTATCGGAGACCCCAGGGCTCTGAGAAAGAACACTCCACAACCCAAACACAGGGCCAGCTCTGCCACTCCAACCAAGTGTGGTCCCGAGTAGCAGCCTCAGCCTTACGACGAGGCTGTTAGGCAAGCATTCTCAGGCCCCGCCTGGGACCTGCTGAATCTGAATCTGCATTTTACCACGACCCCCAGGAGCAGCTCGGCCTGGCCTGGCCATTCTCTCCAATTTCCCCTTTGCTTCTCTTTTCCTCTCTGCTCGTCACACCGTTGCCCTCCCTTCCTCCCCTGCAGTGGCCTTCATCAAGGAGCGAATCACCTACGGACTCTGCCAAGAATGCAAATTCCTGGGCCCAACTTGCAAATGCTGTGTCCAGGAGTCTGCATTTTCAGGAAGCAGCCTGGGGATTCTGAGGCAGGTGTTTAAGGACCACAGATGGAAAAGGTGACTAATGCCAACCCTACCTGCACCACCAGGCCTTTCTTTGCTGTTTTCTCTGCCTGGATCAGCTTGTCCTGCCTCCTGCCTTGCTGGCAGAGCCAGGAGCTCTCAGCTTAAAAGATCACCTCTCCGAGGGATCCCTCCCTCACCTGCCCCTAGAGCAGGGGTTCTCTGCCCTGGCCACACACTCGACTTGCCTGCCAAGTTTAAAATTAAAAAAAGAACAAGAAATAAACAATGCCAGGGACATCCCAATTAAATCAAAATTACAGCGGATGGGACCCAGGCACCCCCCCCCCTTTTTTTTTATGACCCATATGCTTGTAAACGTGCAACAACAACTTGCCAGGAAAAGGGAGCCCTGATTGTGGCATCTGCCAGCGTGAATGCTCCCATCAGGACTAACTCCAAACCACCAAGGTGCCACCACTGAGTACGGGGCTGGGAAGCGATGTGCTTCCAAACGCAGGAGGGCTCCGGCACACCCTGGGCGTAACTGAAATACGGTACGGTCAAGTACGTAAACCTCAGGTGCAGGGCTTCGTGAACTTCCACACGTTCCCACCGGCCACCAGATCGGGACTCCTCCCCCTTGGTACCACTGACACTTGGGGCCAGATTGTTTCCCGGGGCGGGGGGAGGAGGGGCATCCTGCACGTGGGAGTATGCTGAGCAGCATTCCTGACTTCTACCCGCTGGATACACCCAGCACCCCAACTCCGGCCCAAGTCATGGGAGCCCCAAATGTCTCCAGACACTGCCAGATATGCCTGGGGCGTCTAGACGGCTCCCGGTCTCAACTGGTTCTCAAACCACTGACCTAGAGCAAGATGTGAAACACTTCCAGGAACCCAGAGGTTTCTCTCATGCCCTTCCTCTAACTCCCCACCCCAAAGGTGGCCATTCTCCTGGCCTCTATCACCACAGATTCCTTTTGCCTATTCCTGAAGTTCCAGGAAAAAGAATCGCACCGTATGTATCTTTCGGATCTGGCCTCTTTTGGTCAGTTTTGCATTTGTGTGATTCATTCACAGTTTGCTCGTTCTGGTTCATCCATTCTTGCCACTCTCTAGCGTTCCTCTGTGTGAACACACCCCAAGCGTCCAACCATCCTACTGCTGAAGGACACTGGAGAGGAGGGTGAGGCAGATTTGAGTGAGGAGCAGTTACAAATAATGCCGCCAGAACATTCTCGTACGTGTCTTCTGGTGGATATGCCAAAAGCTATACGGAGTTGGGTCACAGGGTATATGCGTGCTACGTTTATGTTCTGATTGTGTAAACCTTCCCCAGCTGACTGACAGCAGCCAGGGTTCAGATTCCCCTTCACAGACCATGTTAATTATGCCTCTGGCTTCCATCATCGCAGCCCTGACCAAGGCGTACCGTGACTGCTCCCTCCCTCCTTCCCTCCCTCCCCCTCCATCTCCTGCTACACTGTCTGCTCTGAAAGGGCAAGGGCTCCGTCTAGCTGGTTCACCTAGGTGCCTGTGGCACCTGGCGCGTGATGAGCGGTCACTAAACGAGGGCTGAGTGGGCAAGAGAGACGAAGGTTGAGGCACCCGAGCAGAGCTTCTAGGACACAGAGGGAAAATTCTGGGAGGTGCTGTTTCCTGCTCCTGCTCCTGCCTCCTCCCAATTCCAGGCCAGGCATCTGCTGCGTGGGCTCAGGGAGGCCGAGATGAGTCACAGCCTTTGGAGGAAAAGGAGCCTGGGAGTGTGTGACCCTCCTAGTACTCTCTTCCTGCTTCCTAGGGTGGCCCGAGTTGGCAATGCACTCAGATCGGCTCCAGAACTACAGTGTGGAGGTCAAGGGTGGGAGACCGTCCATGTGCACAAGGATGCTTAGGATAGTTGTCCGTTGTCCAAGCCATGCACTACCCTTTGATCTCCCGTGCGTGCGTGTGTGTGTGTGTGTGTGTGTGTGTGTGTGTGTGTGTCTTTTGGTTCTAACATAACACGCTGTAGGCACAGAACAAGCACTTGGGACTGACCGGCATGACATCTTCCTGTTCTGGCCCCAGGGACACTATCACCTCCTGAACAGGGAAATGAGTCAAGATTGGACAGGTCCCCTTTGAATATCAGGACCTAGGGCTAAGGACATGAAAAATAGAAATCCTCCCTTCTTAGGCCCTGTCATAAGAAAATATACCCTTATTAAGGGTTTGTGGCCCCTTCCCCAGGAGCTCAAAGTACATTGGTTGTTTTACAAGCCTCACTTGTCCAGATTTTCAGTGTCTCAGAATGCCCCACCTTCTTCTCTTTAAACTTTTTAAAATGTTTACTTGTATATTTTGAAAGACAGAGAGAGAGAGAGAGAGGGAGAGAGAGAGAGAGGGAGAGAGAGAGAGGGAGAGAGAGAGGGAGAGAGAGAGAGGGAGAGAGAGAGAGAGAGAGAGAGAGAGAGAGAGAGAGAGAGAGAGAAAGAGAGGATCCAAAGCAGGCTCCACGCTCACTGTGGAGCCGATGCAGGGCTCGATTCCACGACTGAGAGGTCATGACCTGAGCCGCACTCGAGTCAGACACTTAACCGACTGAGCCACCCAGGTGTCCCTCCACTGTCTTCTCTTTAGGGGCTGAAATTTATTCCTGCTATGTCCCCAGCTCTAGCTAGGCCTAGTTTGGTGTCCTTGGAATCGTGCAGTGTACCACCTGAACAACTGGACAGGGGAGCTACAACAGATGCCACCTGGTCCCGCACATCATATCCTCTCCAACGACCGGAGAGGTCACTGTATAAAGCTCTATACAAACTCATGGCATCTGCGTCACTGTGCATCCCAAGAGCGAGCCTCAACCAGGAAAGAATGGAAGCGGTAAGTAACCACCACAGCACCATCATCTCTCAGGGGAATGACTGTGAGACGTGTTCCACGCAGTCTCCTGGGAAGTCCCAGTGGGGAACGCACGGGTGTCCGCAAGGGTCATCAGACTCCACCGCTGTCCTCGGGTCCCCTCCCTGAGCTCCTAGGACTGCCTCCCTCCTAAGCTGCTCCACCCAAGCCCTGGAGGACCCGAGGCAGTGCCCTATCATGCCTTTTTCCAGTCCTTCTCTACCACGTGGGCTCTGTTTTCGTGTTCTCACAGCCTGACTCCATCCGGCTTGGTCCTGACCACTGCACGTTATCCCCCCAGCAGCATCTGACACTGTCTCACACACACAGACGCTCGGGAAACACACGCAGACCCTGGGCAAAATGAAATCCCGTGTTTACAAAGTGAAAGGGAGAAAACTACTGCCAGCCCTTGTGCACACACATGCACACACTCACGTGCACGTGCGCACACACCCGACACGGCCCCTCACGCACACCGCACCTGTGTGCACACACTCTCTCTCTCACACAGTGAGAGCCTCCGCGTGCCAGATGTGCCAGGCGGTGAGAAACCTTCAGAATAAAACACTTGTTCCTAAGGCCAAGTCAACACAACAGCCTTGCAGTTGCGAATGTTGATTCACAGTGTTTGCGTTTCTGGTAACATCCCCAGGTCCTGGTGGGTTCTGGGCCTGGCAAACGACGGGAGGCAGTCCCAGCGAACGCCACCCCACATCCCCGGCCGGGTCAGGTACAGGCCGCCCTCCCTGGCGACCCGGCCCTTCAGTGTCCCCATCCGAGGGTGGAAGCGTGCCCACCCCACCCCTGCAGGCTCTCCTGGTGGTGGCGACTGACCTGTTGATGAACTCTTCATAGCAGGAGTAGATGGCAGCCAGGCACACGGCCACCAGGTTGGGCAGGACCCGGGGGTGGGGGCAGTGCCCCGTGGGGCCGTGCATGCTGGAAGAGAGCAGGGGGCAGGGTGAGCTGGCGGCTGCAGCGGGGATGTCCACGCAGGGAGGCGGGGGGGGGGGGGGGGGGGGGAAGAGGGTGGCCCAAGCCCTGTGCCGGGTCCTGGCTCTACCAGGCGCAGGCAGCAGAGAGCCAAGCTCCAGGCCACGGGCTCGAGACCCAGGGTGCCTGGGTTCAAGTCCAACTAAGCAGCCTTGGCAAATCACTGGCGCTTTCCACTCTCCACGTGCTTAGCTATAAAACGGGGACGTGGCCTCCTCTTCAGTGGGTTACAAGGACCCACTTTTTCTAACACACAGGAAGACTCAGCATATGGCAGTCCTACGTCCCGAGACAGTCATGTCTGTGCCTGGGGGTTCTGGAATAATCATTCATGATACTGCATTTCACTCCCAAAAGTGGCCTGCTTTGAAAGAAAAATTATTACAGTCACCCTGGCCCAGCATGGCATCTGGGGCACATTTGCTAAGTCCTCCCTGGATGCTAGCTATAGGTATTTACCATGGCTATCCCTGTGCCTCAGTTTTCTTATCTGTAAAGCGAGGTTAACACCCCTCTCCCAGGGCTGTTCGGTATCTGGGAATAACACCCATAACATTCCTGGAAAATCACCGTGGCCCCCGGAGGTAAGAGAGGCCTAACCTGAAAAAATTTCACAAACCATAACTGGGTCCTGATAAAGGGACCCCGAAGCCACCAGGGCTCCTCCAGAAGGACACTTCATTTGGGTTTAGAAATTCTTCGTGAATTCTAGGTGAGTCTATTTAGGAAACGCATAGTTTCAAAACCGGCTTAAACAGGCTGCTTTGATTTTCTTAAATGATGAGAGGAGTGAGGACAACTGTCGCGAACATTTTCGTCACATCCGCACAGTTCTTGGCGTTTACGTGGATTAGCTCACGGGGTCTGCACATGAACTGGGCGAAGCGCCCACTCTGGTTCTCAGTTTGCAGAGGAGGAAACCAAGGCACAGAGAGAAAATTTAAAAGTCAAAGAAAAAGCAACCCCACTCCTCCGAAACACTGGAAGGGAGTAAGAACCAGCATCTCCGGCTTCCTCTTGCCCAAGTTGGGGAGGTGGCTGTGCAAGTCCCCAGTGATGGCTCTGCAGGGCCTCAGGGGTATTGTCTCCTTACACACTCAGTGCTTCTAGACCCAAGGTGGACCCACGGAAATAATCCTATTATTCGGGACGACTGCCGTTTCCTGACTTCCTACCGAGCGCCAGGTACTGCGCTAGGGGCCTCCTCACATATTACATCATCTTTAATTACGCAACAACTCCTACGGGTCGCGGCGTGAACGGGACCAGAGCGGTACGGCAACTGGCTCAATGTCACGGAGCTAGTAAGTGCCGGAGACCGCCAGAGAACACGGATGCTCAGGGCCCAGATACACCCCCGGCTTCCCTCGGGGCGTCAGCGGCCGCGCAGCTCTGGGGTGGAGAGGAAGGCCGGCTGGCAGGCACGGCAGGGCGGGGGTCCCGCTGGGAGACCCACCTCTGGATGAACTTCTTCACCACCTCCATCCCCGCGTTGAGCTCGTTCAAGGCAAGGATGTACTCCTGAGTAAACAGCCTCAGCCGTGGGCACTTCCCGAAGTCCTGCGGAGAGAGCGGAAGGAGAAGCTGGGCACGCTGCGGAGGGGGCGGGGGGCCCGGGAGGGGCAGGGGGACCCTGCTCGGCCCACAACCGCTGGTGTCGAAGGCAACGGCGAGACCCCAGCCCACTCCTCTTCCCAGCACACGGTTTTCAGTTCAGGAGGCTGGCCTCGTCACGCTCTCGCGCACCCCCTTTGATGGCCGCCCGCGGGGGTGAGCAAATGTCCTGACACTGAAGGCTCTTCTGGGACTTGTGGCGAACTCATGGGCACGGCAGCGGCCCAGCCCGCGCTAGGGCAGGGGTCGGCGTGCCGCACAGACGTGCTCAGAAGGCAGTCCAGCCGGGGCTTCCCTTCTGCACCCCTGGGAGGGGGCCTGCGGGTGTTGGCCTGGGCCCCCCGCAACCCTTGGGGGAGCCAGAGACTCGTCCCCAGCAGCCCCCTCTCGTTGTTTCTGGGACCCCTGCTTTCTGTGAGCTGTTATCTCAGCTCACTCAACGCGGCAAAGTCAGGGGATACCCAATCTAGGGCCATCGGTTTCGGGGGAGGGCTTTGGGACTCCGCGGGGCACGCAGGAGGTAAAGGAAGCACTGGACAGATGCAACTCCGCGTGTCCCCAGACATCAGCGACGAAAAGACACCTGTTCCTTCCCCTGAGCAAGAGGGTAGGAAGGAGGTCCAAGAAGCAGACGTGGCCCCGGGGGGGAAGAGGGTCCCCAGTCCTGGGCTGCTCTAGGCCGACCCCAGCTGCCCACTGGGCTCCAGGAAATACTTAGGGAGCATTTGATGATCTTGTCATCTTGGCTGCAGAAAAAGCCGCCCTCCGATGGCACACGGAATCACAAAGGCCGATGAAAGTGGAGGGACAAGCTCGGAGAAAGGCTGGCTGGACAGGTAATGGCGTGTGTGTGTGAGAGACACGCGGGGTGTAAGAGGAGGCGTGTGTGTGTGTGTGTGTGAGAAATGTGGGATATGGGAGGAGGTGTGTGTGTGATAGGAGGTGTGGGAGGAGCTGTGTGTGAGAGAGACGTGGGGTGTGGGAAGAGGTGTGTGTGTGTGTGTGTGTGTGTGTGTGTGTGTGTGCGCGCGCGCGCGTGCGCATGCGTGGCATGAGACGTGGGGCGTGTGAGGACGTGTGTGGGAGACGTGCGGTGTACGTGCGTCAGGGTCGTGGCCCGGGCGGGAGGTGTGTGCCCTGGACGGCGAGCGGGTGGGGCGACAGGGGGCTGGCGTGTGGGCTGGGGGAGGGGGGGGGTCCGTGCGAAAGGGGCGCGGGTGGGGGGAGGGGGAGGGGAGGTAAATCCGCTCGACGTCAGGACGAGGCCCCGGGGTGACGTCTCCGTCCGCGGCCCGGCCTGGGCCCCGGCATCTCCGCTCAGCGGCCGCCTAATTGCGGGGCGCCGAGCGAGGCCGAGGGCTCCCGCCTGCTCCGGAGCGCGGCTCCAGCCGACGCCTGGGCCCGCTAGGCTTCCCCGACACGGCCCACCCCACGGGGCGGGTGACCCAGTGCAGCTGAGGGGGGGGGGGAGGCCGGGGGGGGGGGGGTCGGGGTCATCTCCTCGGTGGCGCTGGCTCAGGGACTTGTCAGAGAGGTGAAACGTCCGCCGGGAGAGGGCGCTGCCTCCACTCCCAGGGTCACGGGCAGGGGTCTGGGTGGCTGGGTGGTGGTGGAATGGGGGGGGGGGGGGGGGCGGCGCTCCCCCCTGCAGCTTTGTTCGTGGACTTCTAAACCCGTGGGCTGGATTTTGAACAGTCGCGGGGGGGGGGGGGGGCAAGTCGATGTGGTGACGAGGGTGACCGGGAAGGCATCCGAGGGAAGAGTCACATCTCCAAACTCCTCCGCCCTCCTCCTGCCCCCGCTCGGTGGAACCCGTTCAATAAGACGTCACCGGATCGGCGTCTCATTTCAGGTAAAACAGCGAGACTGTCTTCACAGATCCAACTGATCCCGCCGGCCCTCCTGAAAGCTCCGAGTAGAACACGTCCCTCCCACGCCCTCCCGCCAGCCCACACGAGGAAGCTTCTGGAGCTGCGTCTTCACCTGGAGTAAAGAGGCTGAATGAGGGTCCTCAGGACAATGAGGGGGTTCATCTTCTCCCATTCTCCTACCACGAGTGTGCCCTTACACGAGGAGGGCAGAAGGAACCACGGGGAAAGATCCGAAGGAACATACACACTCGTGTGCAATCGCGCGCACACACACACACACACACACACACACACACACACACACACAGTCCCAGGCACACACACAGGGCATCGGGCTAGATGAGGCCCCTGAGCGAAGAGAAGCCTGCAGCTTGACCGAGCTTCCAAATTGAGGAAGGCGTCTAAAGTCCCCTGACGCCCTGGAAAAGGGTGACAGGAAAGCTGTGTGGCCTTGGGCTGACCGACCCACCCCTCTCAGGACATGATCGTCTCTGAGGGTTGTAATAACCCATCTCTACGCCCACTTCCACTTCTGAGGGCTTATGAGTCTAGGAACACTGCTTCAACCCAACCCTGCTAAAGGTAACTGTCCTTATCTTCGAGAGTAGATGTCTGGACAGTCAAGGTCATTTTCTTGGAAATAAACCTTACAGAAGGGTCTGATGGCCTTTCGACATATGGGTGACGACATTTTACCTCTACGGAAAAGCCAAAAATGTTCCTCTTGGAATCTGGTCTGGTCACTCAGTGGTCCACTAGGGACCACAGCCACATCTTGCTTCCTTTGCCACAAGAACACTCCAACGAATGGCATGTGGGCACAGGGACCACCTTCATTCTTGAGGATACAGTTTAACAGGTTTAGAATCTCTAGGAGAACATTCTAGAGGACTGCTTCCATTTGTATCTAATTTTTATCTCAGTCCAGCGAGTAACACTCTAAGACTCTTCTCTAAGGTTCAATTTACGCATCCATGAAATGGGGCGCGTGATATATCTGCAGAAGACACGCTCTGAGGATAAGGGAAGCCCCGAGATCCCAGAACACCTCTGCGGTGTGTGGTTTTCTCCATTTCCCCAGTGTTCAAATGCCTCCTTGATGGGGTGAAGAGAAGTCACTGCTCATGCTATGCTGACAGACACGTGGCTGGTGGCAGGCCAGCGACGAGACGCCCCACACCAGCCGAGAGCCCCAGCTCCAGCCGAGCATCTGGCCCATGGCTAGTAAATCCGCTTCAGGGAGCATTAAAGGGGCCTGAAAGGCCCACCATACTTCCCATGCCTAGCATTCGCCACGATCTCTGTTCACCACACATCTGTTCTTCTGCAGAAAGAGAACCCCCCTCTGTCCTGTCTATAGTTCTCTTCTGACAGAGTTCAGAGCGTGTAATTAGTAGATACCGAGAGCAGAGCGGGCCTGCAAAGCTTTATGGCATCCCCAGACGCGAGGATCCCTTGGGGAGTTTGTAAAAACTGAAGTGAGGATTCATGCCCGAAGGTCCCTGATCTCTGCCAGGCCACAACAGATGCTATAAATTCTGGATTTGCCCTGGAGCTATTCTGAATCTTATCCAGAAAATTATTACATGGTCAACACTCTAAGCCCATAACTAACCAAATATAAGGGAGACGTTGTATGGTTACGCTGTGGGAGGCTGCCTGAATTTTGACTTTTTCCCCTTGGAAGTCGGATGTCCCATAAGAACTCTTATTAAACAGACTACTGACAACCGTGGAACACGCAGAAATGTTTACGTCCCGAGAAGGCATGGGCCCAGACAAGTATGCCCTGGGGGTTTGGCTGTCACTGACAAGTTGTGAAAGAGAGGTCCTTTGCAAAGGAAACCCCAGAACCTCTGCTCTGGATTCTGAAGGGGTGCAACCCTCACCTCACGCCATATGCACGGTGATTTTAAAGTTAACGATCAGAAATCCTTTCCTCTCAGAAGCTTGAAGTTAGAGAGAGTGCCCTTGAAACCATAAAAGCCCCAATCAGGGCAGAAACCCATGCTCCCCCCGGCCCCCCACCACCATGGAGATTTCTCTGTTGGTCCTGGAGAAAGAACTGGACGGAGTATCTCTCTCCCCTGGGTTCAGAAAACTAGAAGTGCATTTATCTCAAATCAAGGAGGATCTCAGAAATAAGCAACAATTCAATTATGGTACGTGATTGCTCAGGGCAGAAAATGGTGAACAGAATTCACACCGTGCCAGCACAGTTCAGTTGCCAGTGTCTGCCTGGAATGTTGTATTGGGATAGATTCTGAAGCTACCTCTGGGCTCTGCGGGAAGAGTGCTGTAATCGATTAATGATGTCTGCCGCGGGTGCGGGATGAGGAACCGCACCTGTGCCCTACGCCGCCATTCGGATTGGGGTTAGGGACACGGTGTGGAGACAGGAAGGCTACTTGTGAACTGTGGGTTGCCCCTTTCCACAGTTGTTTTCACATGCTAAGTCTTGACAGGCCAGGGGGCAGGAGTCATGGGTACCCTGCAACTGATTTAGCGCCACAGCACACAGATGCCTCCACGTCACCCAGGGGACCTGAGTCCAGGCTGGGGGCTGGTTCGGTAAGGCACATTGGACACTGGCCCTCGTTTTTCACTGCTGCTCTTCAGCAGCACGGTGCCCTTCCCCTCACATCACAGCCAGGGGGCACGCCCTCACATGACTTGTCACTGCTGCTGATGACCCTGACTGCCTGGCCATGGCTGTGACTGTCCGCTTTCTCCATCACAAAATCACTCCTCCCCCTTCCACACTGTGCATCAGGAAGGACACCATTATGGACAGCCCAGCCCCCACTCAGGAAGTGAGGGGTTCCACTTCCCCTTCTTGAGGGCCGAGCATCTGTAGACCTTATTTCTGATTCTACACACGGAAACTTCTCTCTTCTCCCCCAGACGCACTATTTTTGTTATTTTTACTGTGAAAAGATCCTTCTTGTTGCCTTACGAGAAAAAAAAAAAAAATATGGCCGAGGAGGACAGGCTGCGTTAACACCCCAGCTTAGACAGAATCCCAACCCCAGTCCCTGGCGGTCAGGCCAGGACAGCCAACCCCCTTCCCCAAATCTTTGGCGAAAAGGGAAAGAAAAGACTGGCTTTGCAGTCTGGGGCCGGCGGGGGGTGGTCAGGGGAACTCACCATGTTATGCTTGAGGATTCTCTGGACCACGGGCGTGAACACTTCGATGACCACCATGGACCGGGGCCGCTCTCTGCAGTGCTGGGGAGACAGAAGGACACGGTCAGTGCCGAGCTGGCAGGGCCCAGCCAGGGCTGATCGGGCCTGGACTGTGGCTCCTAGCAGGGCTCAGGGGCAGGGAACCCAGCACTGATGCCTGTATTCCCTTGCTCAATACTGGTGCACGGCTTTTGCTCTTTTTTTTTTTCTTTTTGCCGTAAGAAAAGTGAGGAAGGGATCTTTTGTTTGCTTTTTGTTTTGATCTTAAAATCCGAGGCTGTTTTAGATAGTATAGACAGGCGTCAGCTCTGGACACAATCCTTATTTAATACAGTGCCGCTTTCACGGCACCAAGATTCAGTGTGCATGGTGTGACAGAGGAGTGTCTTGAAACCCGGGTGCAAGAACACCAGGGGTCTCAGTGTTTGGACACCAGAATCTTGAAAGCTCTGTGGCTTTTCGGTTGTTGGCTTTAATAAGCTGGCAGCAGTGTGAGGCCAAATGCACCTCTCAGATGTGTTTTAATTTCGTCACGGTGGTGTTTTGTGTTTCAAATGAAAACTGAAGACCTTCAGGTGGAACAGACCAGGCCCCATCCCTCCCGACACATTTATAACCTGCCCAGGCCTGTAGGTGCTGAGTTTGGGATATGAGAAATCAGGGCTTTCCTGGGAAACCCAAGATGAATAAACTTTCCTCAGATCGTGGGGTCCTGACTTCAAAGTCTGGTAGGTGAGGCTGCCCGGGCAAGTCCAGTGAGCTGGCCCAGAGTGGACCCAGTGGGGGTGGCTTTGTTCCCCTCAGGTTCCCCTCTCTGGGAAGGCTTCCTGGTGGGAGAGGCACTGAGGCTGGACCGCCCCCCCCCCCCCAGAGGGAAAATAGCCTGAAGGCTCACAGGCCCCAGGGGCTGGGAGCCCTGGCTCCAAAGGGCAGGCTGCCTTCTGTATACGACCAGTAGGAGTTCTATCAGGAAATGCCAGAAAGAATGGTTTCTTCCACCTCACTATTTTTCAAACTGCGCTACCCGGGAACCCTCAGGTATGATTTGCTTTGAACAGAGGTCCAGTGTTCTAGAACCACCGTGGTTTGAAAACCATGAACTCTGGGAGAAGCTGTACAGCCTGAGAGCAGAATAAAGAGATTTGGATTAAATCAGACAAACTACTGAGAGACATGATCGGCTGCGACAGGTAAGGGAGCAGCTGACAATCCTCTCGGGGGCCCACACACTGGGTCATCTGACCCCACGCTGCTTGGGGCGCGTCGCCCTCCAGCACTGGGGGGCAGAGAAGGCCTGATAGTTGTCTCCAGCCTCACCATGGCCCCCGGGGAGGAGGGGGCCTCCATTTTGCACAGGAGCCCGATGCCCGTGCGGCACACGCTTGTGTGCACACACGCACAGGTGCTCACCCGCTGGGCCCGGAGGGCACACCCTGCCACATGCCCACACACGCGCATCGAGAACGTGCCCCGGGCACTGCGGGCCAGCAGGCTGGGTCCACCCTCTGCTCTGTGGGTTGCTGGAAAAGGTCTCCTGACGGAGAGATGAGGCCAGAGAGGATAAGGCAATCCTGTCTCTCTCAAGCACACAGAGAGTGTGTCTTCCATCCCTTCCCTCCAGAAACCACTGAGCCTCCCAGGTGCCCGCTTGGCCATGCCGCGTGCTCGGCTCACTGGTGGACACAGTCCACGCCCCCTGAGGACACCATGTGGCTGTGGAAGAAGCAAGGGAGGGAGGGAGCACGAGGAGGGTGAGTCAGCAGGTGCAAGACCGGGGAGCGCGGGGGAAGCAGCAAACCTAGGCCCTGCATCTCTCCAAAGACATCAACTCATTACATAAAAAAAAAAAAAAAAAGTCATACAGCAAAGAACAAAACAGGATTGCATGCTCGTTCAGTCCCCGGACTACTGAAGTGTGCTTTCAGAGTGACGGATGATTGGTCCCCGACATGCCCTGGGCGTGTTCCGTGTAAATCCCACTGCGAGCCCGGCACTGGGTCCGCGGGAGTGGATGTCCCGCTCTGTGGCTCCCCCCAGCTAACCTGGCGTTCCCCTGCCTGCTTTCCCTGTTCAGGAAAAGCCCCGTGGCCGTGCCCCACTGTGGGCCAGCCGGTGCTCAGAGGAGCCGGGGCTAATAATAAACCAGCTCTGACGTCAGGAACCCAGAAAACCTGCTACACATTTCTCCCAAGACAGCTACAAAGATAGTCCAGAGAAAAGCCGGACGCTCCTCCCCGACCCACCGGTTTGGACTCTGGGCCTTCCTGATCACCTGTGTGGCAGAGAGAGAGAGATGTAACTCTAAGAGAAGGTTGCCTGGCTTGCCTTCTGGGTCCATGTGGGGCCCTGACCCAGGTTGGGCAAGCCTGGGTTTTCAGCAAATTGCACCAAGCCGACCCCAGCACGCACTCAGAGGCAGGCTGCCTCCTGCAAACGCAGCCCTCCTTCAGTGACGCCATACCTTGCAAAAGAATTCACAGAGATCTGGCGGTGGATGGTTGTTTTCCAGCAAAGGAGCAATCGCCTGGAAGACAACGAACAAATGTCATTTGGAATCTCTAGGAGGAACTCCTACCTGGCGGGGGGGCGTGGGGGGGGGCTCACGGCACCCACTGAGAAACTGATAAAAGCTCTGGGCTGACCCCCCGCCTCGGAAAAATACACACCTACGATGACGCAGGTAGCTTTAGGGGGTTGGTGACCTGCTGACGTCCATGCACGTCCCCCTCAGATCAACAGTCCCCGCCTACGGGGCAGGACCGTTGAGCGGTTAAGAGCCCAGGCCCCGGGGGCAGAGTCCTGGGTGCAGTTCTAGTTGTGGCACTTGTGGCTCTGTAACTGTTCGAACAAGCTATTTTGTCTCTTTTAACGCCCAAGTTCCCGCCTGGAAAGCGGAGCAGAGAGAGTCACTGGAAAAGGGGGCGGGAGGTGCTGATAACTGTCATCTGGGGCTGGTCGTCCCCGCCCTTTGCAGGACATTCTGCAGCATCCTTGTGCTCAACCCGCTAGATGCCAGGAGCAACCCTCAGCCAGCTGTGACGGTAAAAGTCTCCGGGCACAGTTCGGTTTTATATTAAGGGAGTTTGAATATCTCATGCCACTTGAGTTCATTTCCCACCAAGTCTTAAAAAAAAATTTTTTTTTTTTAACATTTATTCATTTTTGAGAGAGAGAGAGACAGAGCACGAGAAGGGGAGGGGCATAGAGCAAGGGAGACACAGAATCTGAAGCAGGCTCCAGGCTCTGAGCCATCAGCACAGAGCCCGATGCGGGGCTCTAACCCACGAACCATGAGATCATGACCGGAGCCGAACTCGGACACTTAACCGACTGACCCACCCAGGCGCAACCCTCCCCCAGGCCTTCTTAGGCAAGCTGTCCAATTCTTACCGGTTCCCACTGCCATTCCTGGACAAGGTTCCCATGGCCTGAATGGTGTGTGATTCGTGATTTTTCTTCCCCTTTCATAATTTGTGTTTTTAATTTTTATTCTTTATTTTTATTTTTTGCATAATTTCTGTTTTAATGATTTTGCTAAACCTCAAATAAGATATTTGAACCACGGGAAGAAGTGTGTCCGGACTCTGCCAAATGCCCCACAGGAGACAAAAGAGTCCCCAGTTAAGGAGCCCCTGTTATAATACCTCTCACGGAGTCGGAAATAAGGCCAGGTCTCCATAAATGTTAGTTACTGGAAGGTTAACATCTATGTGAGGTCCACTCATTTTCTTATTTGCCACACTGGGCACAAGATTAGGAAACAGGGGACCCAGGACCCAGCACCAAGACTGCGAGGCCGTGTGACCCTGAGTGGGCAACTCGACCTCTTCGGGCATTTGCCTTCGGGCCTGTAAATGGGGAGAACTAGAGTTACCTATTCACTGGGTTGTTGGGCGGATGTGATGAGAGAAAACTCTAGAAGCTTTGGAGTCTCGGCCTCAGGATAAACCCAATGGCCTGGAACACAGCAGGCCATGGCCACCATCACTGGGGGGCTGTCTTGGGCTGCATTGGACACAGCGGCAAGGGGGGGCGGAGCGATCCGGCCCGACTCCCAGGAGGGCTCTGTGAGGACACGCTCTCCCCATCACCGACTCCCACAGCTCCGACCCCGCCTGCTTGGGTTCGTTCACAGGGTCTCCTTGATCTGCTCCCTGCAGCAGCGCCTCTGGACATGCGGAGGGACCTCTCAGCAAGGTCTTCCGCTTGGCCTGGGACCATCAGGGAGAGGCAGTGTAACTGGAGGCCAATAAAAGATGGCAGTTACTCGGCCAGCTACGTGAACGCGCCTCTGTGAACGGGTAAGTCACTGACACTGAGGTTCTCCTTGGTGGCACCACGAGCCAGGTTGGCAAACAGCTGGTGATTAGGCCCCGGGTCTTATCTGCCTAGGGCCGCACGGTCTAACACAGTAGCCACTAGCCACATGTGACCACTCAGACTTTAAACTGACATAAAATTAATGATTTTAAGTGAAATAAAATAAAAAATGTAGGTCCCCAGTTGCGTGAACCACGTTTCAAGGACTCAATAGTCACACGAAGCCAGTGAATACCTCCACCAGGGCAGAAAGTTCTCCCGGGCAGTGTGGGGCAGGGTAGGTGGGCACCTCACTGACCCGAGGCCGAGCCCGCCATCCTGTCACGGTCCCCCCCACCCCAGCCACACGGACCACAAACCACCGACCGACAACGGTCGCAGACCAACAGTAATACCCACGGCAGCAGGTGCCGTTCTGGGTACCCCCCGTGCTGGGCTCTGTGCTGACCGTGCCCCTGGCGATCTTCACCGTGTGCTGGGAGGTGGGTGTGGGTCTTGCCTTTTTCCCCAGAGACTGAGTCTGCTGCCCGAGGTGGCACAGTCAGAACACGGTGGAGCCAGAGTATGAACCCATGTTGGTGACTCAGGAGGCTAAGCTATTCACCACGCGACTTCTCAGTCCCGGCCCTCCACACGACCGGGAAATAAACAGCCCTGTCTGGTGACAGGAATCACACTGAAGGAGAAACGGGGCAGCGAAAGACAACGAAACCACCAGCGTGATCTCAGCCCACGGTTCTGGCTCTGCTCTCATTTCCAGAAGTTCAGTGCTCAGCCTGCTGTGTGGGGGCTCTCCTGTGCCTGCCCCCACGCCCCCCGGATGCCCCTGCTCCCCACACCCCGCTCTTGGACCAGCTCCGGGAGGAGGTACCACAGGCAAGGCTGAAGCTCTTCAATCGTGCCGGGCCCCTCTTTCTCGGGAACGAGTCAAGGAATAAAGGAGAGGAAAGGATTTAAGTGCCCAGAGTGGGCGTGAGGTGTGGGCTCTGTGCCTCCACGGCTATTCCCTCATTCGATCCTCATGACAACTCTGTGAGGTCAAGTGGGAGTTATTTCCTTTTGTACAGATGAAGAGACAGAGGGTCAGGGAGGCTACAAGGCCTGCCCTGGTCACAGAGTTATGATCATTTCAAAAGGTATGATTAATCAAAAGCGCTTAGATTTCTGTGGACTCTTTCTATAAGCCTAGTCCTCTGCTGAGCATGTCAGGTACATTAGCTCACTGACACTTCCCGGCAGCCCTGTAAGAAAGGCATTGTTGCCATACCCATTTCACAGATGAGGAGACTGAGGCTTACTATGTCAAGTTAGCTGAAAGTGATCTGAATGGCCACCTGGTTAAATAAAAATATTCTAGAGCCAGTAGAAGAGAAAGGACTGGGTGGGCCAGTGGTTCTCAACCAGGGTTGACTCTTCCTCCCAAGGGATGTTGGCATGTCCGGAGACACATTTTTAATTTTTTTTTTTTCAACGTTTATTTATTTTTGGGACAGAGAGAGACAGAGCATGAACGGGGGAGGGGCAGAGAGAGAGGGAGACACAGAATCGGAAACAGGCTCCAGGCTCCGAGCCATCAGCCCAGAGCCCGACGCGGGGCTCGAACTCACGGACCGCGAGATCGTGACCTGGGTGAAGTCGGACGCTTAACCGACTGCGCCACCCAGGCGCCCCCGGAGACACATTTTTGATCATCACGACCGGGAAGGGCTACGGGCATCTAGTGGGTTGAGGCCACGGAGGACAGGTACCTCACAAGGAAAGATCCGTCCCCAACTTTCACTAATACTGAGGCCAGAAACCTTGTGGCAGATAAGCATGAAAGGACTCAAAAGCATCTCTGAGACAACACGTGTAGCATCGCATCATTAATGCTGAACACACAAAACCACAACCCTGTCTGTCTGTGTGGGTTTGCTGTCACCCGAAAGTCCCAGGTGCCGTCTCTGAAGAGGACACTGGGATGGAGTGAAATCCTTTCCTTTCTTCTTTTTTAATGAAATTTTACTCATGGAATATTTGCAAAAGTATTTTTAAATAATATTTTAGGGGCGCCTGGGTGGCTCAGCTGGTGAAGCGTCCGACTTTGGCTCCAGTCACGATCTCACAGTTTATGGGTTCGAGCCCCGCATCGGGCTCTGGGCTGACAGCTCGGAGCCTGGAGCCTGCTTCGGATTCCATGTCTCCCTCCCTCTCTCCGCCCCTCCCCCACTCATGCTCTGTCTCTGTCTCTCAAAAATGAATAAATGTTAAAGAAAAATAAAAAAATAACAATATTTAAAATAAAAGAAAATAAGTTTTTTAATGTTTATTTTTGAGAGAGAGAGAGAGACAGAGTGAGCAGGAGAGGGCCAGAGAGAGAGAGAGAGAGAGAGAGAGAGAGAGAGAGAGAGAGGGAAACACAGAATCTGAAGCAGGCTCCAGGCTCCGAGCTGTCAGCCCAGAGCCCGACGCGGGGCTCGAACTCATGAACTGTGAGATCATGCACTGAGCCAAAGTCAGACGCTTCACCAACTGAGCCACCCAGGCTCCCCATAAAATAAAATAAAATCAAAATAAAATGAAATAAAATAAAATAAAATAAAATAAAATAAAATAAAAGTAGAAGTCCTCCCATTACTTGCCCAAGGTCACAGCTCGTATGGGGCGGGCCCAGGGTCGGCACCAGCTCTGAGCGTGAGCTCACATTCAGCTCCAAGCCTCCACTCCTCACTAGCACGTGGGACCCCAGTTGCGGTTCGGACTGTGGGTCAACGCGCGTCCAGTGACGTGCCAGCTCCAGTCAGCACCTACCTACTGCACAGATGCCTGACCCAAGATGGACTGAGTGAGACCAACTCAAGTTACTCGTGAGAGTGTTTATGAAAACGATCACATAAAAAAATACCAAGCCCCAGTGGGAGAAAACTAATTGCCCACGGGTCAAATCAGATAATGTAATCTCTGGAACGAAAGGAGACTTCCCAATAATGATAAGGGCGCTGGTGACAAAGAACACTGCGAGGCAGGCTGTAAAACGCAGGGCTGGGGGTCAGACCGCAGATCACATTCTCCTCTGTTCTCAGGCATGCCTGCTGAGCAGGGGAGCTTAGCCCAGCCCAATTAAGGGGTCAGCCCAGCCAAATTAGCTGGGTAAAAGCAGCCTGCATCTCTCAGATCAAAATTCTTTTCCCAGGCTCGTCCCTAGTCCAAAGCCCTCACCCTTCTTCCAGGGCTGAAGTACATAGTGGGACCTATAGTGGGACTCCCCAGCAGGGAGACCTTCCCCGGCGCCCAGGTCCCTGCCTGCTTCTCCTCCAAGCAGCGCCTCGCTGCTCTGCCTTTCTCATGCTGGGCCCTCTGCCTGGACTGCCTACCCATCCTTTAATATCCGGTTTGCTCACCTCCTCCTAGGAGCCCTCCGTCATCCTCCTCCCGGTACCCTCACTGGCAGAGGATGTCAGGTGCCTGCCCTCTGCGCCCCACTAACACTCCAAACAAATCTCAACCCCCGACCGTGTTATTTCTTGATTGTCTGTTGACCTGCCGGGTTCTCCCAGCACATGATAAATCCCTCAATGATGGCACTGAGCCTGTGGCACAGAGTTTTCGGCACATACTTGCACTTACATGTTGACAAGTGTTTTTTCAACGAGTTTATTAGTTAATAATATGCCAGAGAAAGGTGGTGGTAGGGGATGGGGGCTGCCCAGGTCGACATCCCCCCTGTTCTGGCGAGAGAAGGCAATGAGTGGTCAGGGTGGAGCACAGGAAAAAAAAAAAAAAAAAAAAACCTCTACATTTTTAGCAAATACCCACTGAGTGTGCCAGCTGCCTTTATTCTCCACAATAAACAGTCTAGGCCTCACCTCTTCGGGTGCCCACAAGACCCAGCTGGAGTGAGGAAGGGGATTCTCCAGCCTGGGCCTGCCAGCGCCAAGGGGAGGGCCCATGCAACCATAATTCAGAGGGGCACGGAGTCTGGCATGCTGTCCTTGTTTCAAAGGCTGCAGCCACCGGACCTCGGGCCCAGGCGAATGTCCTTTCTGTGCACACCAAGCTTGGCCTCCCACTTCCGTTTCAAGTTCTGCTTCCCTACTTCCTTATGCTGTATGCTCCAGCAATGCTGATGTTTCCAGAATAGAGCATGTTGTTTTACGTCTCTGTGCACATTTTATTTTCTCTCTCGGGAAGGCCTTTACTCTGTCTTGCCACCTGGCAAACTCCTTTTTTTTTTTTATTAAATGTATTATTACTAAGTTTACTTATTTTGACAGAGGCTGAGTGGACGGTCATCACACATGAGAGCAGGGGAGGGGCAGAGAGAGAGGGAGAGAGAGAATCTGAAGCAGGCTTCACGCTCAGCACAGAGCCTGATGTGGGGCCCGGTCCCACAACCGTGACATCATGACCGGAGCCGAAATCAAGAGTCAGACGCTTAACCGAACGAGCCACCCAGGAGCCCCTCATCTGGCAAGCTCCTACTGATCCCTCAAAACCCAACTCAGACATCGCTGTCTCCAAGAAGCACAGTGGCTTCTCTCCCGGGAGAGTTTATCACTCCACTCTCTATGCTACAAGCCTCTCTTTGTGCAGTGATCTACGTGTCTTCCTACAACAGACGATGAACGTCTCGGGAACAGGAACGGTCTTAGTTATGCACAGATTCAAATACACAGATCGGTGCTTGGCATCCGGCAGGTGCAACCTCATTTCTCTCTTCTCTCTAGTGAGAGTCACACTTCATAGCTTAAAATCACCCAGGAAGAGATTTTACGCCGAAGATGCTTACATCACAGTCAAGTCCCAGAAAATATTACCCCACTTTGCGTATCAGAGGGAATTAAATCCAGGTTCTATTTGTGGATTAATTAGGAGATCTGTCCTGGGGCAAGAAAGAGAATGCTTACCTTTCAGCTAATAGGGTTATGGCTCTGAATACATTATACACTGTCTGCCATCTCCTGCCTTCAAGTCCCTGCGGCACACTCGGGAAGGAGGAGGCGATTAAGACACATTTGCTACAAACCTCAACGACTGATAATTACATCCCCCTTCCCAATCAATTGGGGCTCTGAAACGTGCAAAGGCAGGAAGCAGACTCGTCTGGCTTGATAGAAAAGACAAAACTGAGTAAGGTCGCCATGCTGGTGGATCACACGTGCTTCCGAGAATGCACTCAGATCGGGGTGGGGGGGGGGGGGGGAGGACTGTGGGCCCCAAGAGGTGGACAGAGGGAGAAGGGTCCGGAGAGACTTACCACAATGATGTTCTCATGCTCCTGGGTAGTCAAGTTTGTGTTCTGAGGGATTGAATGGAGAGCGCAGGAGGGAGACAAAACAAAACAGAAACACTGACGTTAATAAAACGGAACATTTACATCTCAAAGGTCCAACCGGTGAAAAACGCTTTCAGCATCTCAGCGAGCAATGGTCACTTTGCTTAATTAAACAGATCAGAAGCCCCTCACAGGATTGGTCGGGAAGGGAGGAAAGCACGGCTTTGGGGCGGGGGGGACTGCGTTTCCAGTCCTGGTTTCACCCCTCGTGAGTTATGCGACCTTGGCTCCTCGGTGAGACTCGGTTTCTTCTCCCATAAATAGGGATCCTCTGTGGGCGTCAGTGAGAGGGTATACAGACAGACCTAACCGCACGCTTGGTGCTGCTCATGTAGATGCCACTGGGGAGCCAGGAGGCAGGTTCACAGTAAACACATAAAGAAACAGACTTTGGAATCTTGACTGTGCACCAGGCATAAGAGCGGCACATACATATTATCACAGCAGCTTTCCAGCTAGGTTCCCAGGGAAGAATGGTCTTCCATGAGCTGGCCAAAAGTGGTTTCGCTAAATTCAAATGCCAGCGATTAACTTGCAAAAATAATATTAAGTGGAATGCGTTAAGCTTGTTTAAATTTTAGGGTTTTTTCCCTCCCCAATGCGGGATCTTCTTACCCAGCTGGTACCTGTTACCACCATCCTGTGCGTATGTGAATGAGGGAAGGAATGATCACGCGATAAATGAGAAATCATGGGAGAAACCAGAAACGGTCTAACCACCGTCTTCTTTCCTAGTTTTGTGTTGTGTTCGGTTTCATCTGTTCTTGGTGGAATGGGTTCTCCCTGGTGTCAGTTCAGATTTCCTAATAGGGCCGCGTTTGGCCCCTGGTAACATGCCGTCTCACCGGACAGTGAACTGGCAAGATGGATGGCTGTTGGGTTCTAGAAACAGCCCCACCATGCGCACCACCTGGCATCACGTTTAAGGAGCATCAGGGTATCTGGCATTTACAAGCAGCTGAAACAAAAGAAAAGCCACTGGGCCGTGGATTTGCCCAAAGGGTGAAGACAGCCTTGGAACCCGGCCGGGGCCGATGTCTGCCTCCTCAAGTCCCCGGGTTCCCATGGAGACAGCAAGGCCCTCGGGCTTAGAATCCAGGAACACACGGAAGGTGGAAGGATGTCTTTTGGAATCCAAAGGCTTTTTCTTTTTTGGACATTGGTGGAGTCTAAGCAGCCCATTTATGGCAGATGATTAAACATCAATAATTTTCCCGCCCAGGGTAGATGGAAACGTGGCTTTGGTCTTTCCTTCTGACAATGACAGCTCACTATGCCTCAGGCAGTGCGAGTGCACTCTGTAACCCTCATCCCACATCCCTCTTCTTTCTTACGATGCTTTTCCTGCTTTCCTGTCCACAGATGAGCTACCGGAGTCTCACGCGGTGCGGCAGCTGACTCAGGAGCACAGGTAAGAGACGGTGGGGGGTGGGTTTCACCCTCTCTGTCCTGATGCCAAAACCTGCATCTCTCTCTTCATTTATAAAACAATTTTTTTTTAAATCTTTATTTATTTTTGAGAGAGAGAGAGACAGTATGTGAGCAGGGGAGGGGCAGAGAGAGAGGGGGACACAGAATCTGAAGCAGACTCCAGGCTGAGCCGTCAGCACAGAGCCCGACATGGGGCTTGAACTCATGAGCTGTGAGATCATGACCTGAGCCGAAGTTGGATGCTTAACTGACTGAACCACCCAGGCGCCCCAGCATCTCTCTCTTCAAAAAAAACAAATTTTTTTAATGTTTCTTTATTTTTGAGAGACACAGCACGAGTGGGGGAGGGGCAGAGAGAGAGGGAGATACAGAATCCGAAGCAGGCTCCAGGCTCTGAGCTGTCAGCACAGAGCCCGACGCGGGGCTCGAAGTCACGGACCGCGAGATCATGACCTGAGCTGAAGCTGGACTCCCAACCGACTGAGCCACCCAGGTGCCCCTCTCTTTTTATAAAAGTTTACTTTGAGAGAGAGCGAGAAAGACAGAGAGAGAGGGAGAGGAGAAAGAGCACGCATGTGCAGGGAAGGGCACAGACAGAGACAAAGAGGGAGAAAAAGAATCCCAAGCAGGCTCTGCATCGTCAGCAAGGAGCCCAATGCCGGGGCTCGATCTCACAAACTGTGAGATCATGACCTCAGCTGAAATCCAGAGTCAGATGCTTAAGAGACTAAGCCACCCAGGTGCCCCCCTAAAACCTGCATCTCTAAGCACTGAGCTATGGTGCTCAGCCCAAGCAAGGGCCAGTCCCATCCTTCGGGCCGTGGTGGACAGCTCCGAAGGGCTCCGTCCGTTCCTCACTGCACCTGTGCACCTTCCCAGGAAGAGCCTTGGGTAAATACAGATGCTGATTTCTTTGTCCCAGTCACTGGTGGTGGCCTGTGCTGTTCCGCAGGGACACTTCTCTCTCCCAAGGCCATTTTCAACCCTGGGTGGAGAGCACTCACTGAAAACGGCCACTGAATCATAGGGGACACCTGAACCCCAAACTGAGCGGCCTCTCCACACACTGAAGTCAACAAAGGCCCGGGAGGTCAGGGATGCGGCTGTGTCTGGCCAGCGGATGGGCAGTCCTTTCGCAGAACAGCCCCTCCACCCCCTCCTTGGGGATCCTGCCCACCTCCTGGTTGGCTTGGTGACACCTGGAGCCTCGTAGAAGGAAACCCTGGAGACAACTTGAGTAAAGAGAACAGGCAAATAAGCTAGCCCATATAATCTACACAAGAAAGGGCAAGGAGGAGGAAGGATTTGTTTGTCTTTCCACCCATCCTCCTAGACCCTTAAGCTGAGAGTGGTTAAGGTCAAGGTCATGACTACCGCCCATGGCAATAAAAATGGCACTTATCCAAGTGACCCTGGGCAGGTGACAACCTCTTGGAGCCTCTGTTTACTAGTCTGTCTGTACCTTTTAGTACTTACCCTGCAGGGTCCCTGGAGAAATGCTAAGTATCAGCACTAAATGCCTGCCGAAGTGGTCATCACAGAGCCTGAGTGTGACTCAGGGAGGCGTCAAGCCTTACTCGAGGGGATGCTGCCCGGGCACAGCTCTGCCCAGCTCTGTCCCTTACCAAACAACAGCTCTTACCAGTCAGACACGATGAGTCATACTGACCCCTTGCCCGACACACAATAGGTATACAGCAAATGCAAGCTTCTTCCCTTTTTTCCTCTTTAAATGCTTTTATCTTTTCCTACCCCAGCGCTTGGGGATCAGGTGCCTGAGAAGCGATGCAAAGGCCCACGGGCGCGCGGTCACATGTGACATAAACGCCGCCAGAGGTTGGCGACAGTGCCCGTGGGCCGCCTTCCCCATCGTGCTGACAGCGAACCTGATGTCAACAACGGTGTGGTGGCGGCTGGGACTGGCGGGGCAGGAGGGGCGGGCAGGTGGTCTTGCAGGGAGAGCGAGCAAGCCCCAAGGTGGAATTCGCAGCCCCACCACTTGCTCAGGTGTTCCAGTGTCTCTGGACCTGAGTTTCCCCATCTGTACAACGGAGACGGCAAGGCCCACGTCTCAGGGGAGACCGTACGACACGAGATGCCGGGCTGCACGGCACCTGACACCGGCCGCCACACAGCAGGCGCGTACTCGCGGTGAGGGGCCGGCCTCGGGCCTGCTTGCATCTCTAACCTGGGAAGGGGGCCCTTCCCCTGCTCAGGCGGGAAGCCGGGATTTCAGGTCGCACATACAGCACCCGGCCTGGCCTCCAATTCCAGGCCTTGACTGTGATGCATTTCAGAGCGTGAGTCTCTGCTCTTCTGCGAAATGAAGCTGTCGCACACCCGAGGGCACGTCTTCTGTTCCTCTACCTGCCACCGTCTTTGCAGCCCACCCTCTACCTCTTGCCGTACTTCCTTCCAGGGAAAGGGGTCCTCTGCTCAGATAGCAGACATGGAAGAAGGCCCGGGCCAGTTTCCTGGACTGATGGGCGGCAACCAGCTTGGGTCTGCGGGGGAAGGGGTGGCTCCAGGCAGCAAGGGGCTTGTGCTTCTAGAAGGAACCAGGGGCCACTCCCAGGGAAGGGGGACGGAGGCATTGCCCTGGGGCCGTGGAAAGTTCAAACCGGGAGTCATCAATGCCAGCGTCCCCAGGGGCCCAGGCAGGCAAACAAACGAGACAGCTTTAGTACTTGTGGAGCGCGGAGAAGAGTGCCCGGGCCGGAGTCACAGCGTGTCCCCAAGTAGCCCTCGCCTACACACGAATGGCGCGGCTGGCTCTGGCTGAGCCCCCACGCTCCTGTCTGTCTCCCTGCTGGAACGTGACCTCCAGGGGGGTGGGGGCTTGTCTTTGTTCCAATGCCCAGGACAGTGCCTGGCACGGCACGCACCCTACCGGGGGGCTGCCTGGCACAGCAGAGTGGGTTTTCTGAGGCTCTGGGGGGTCGTGGAGGCAGAAAGCGACAGCCGCTTGGACCCCTGCAGCTGACGCAGGCCAGGGCAGGGCAAGGTGGAGACGGGTGGCGGGGGGCGGGCAGGAAGGCAGGGCAGTCTGGGGGCTTCACCGATGTGCTCTGGCTCGGGAAAAACTGGAAGCTCCTGAAATCTGCTGCCATCATCACCACCAGCCTGTCGTCAGGCCCGAGGCTAGTCCCCCCAGCTTCGGTCGTGGGGCATGGCAGGGTGGTCACCACTGCCCCTTCCCCCTGCCACACCCCCGGGACGGCCCGCAACGGGCAGACGACACAAACTCAAGTCTGATTCCGTTGCCCGGCACAGCGTTGGTGCTCGGCAGAGGGGGTGGGGGTGGGGTGTGCACAGTCAAGCAGGGGGCATGTCTTACCTCTGAGAGCAGTTTTGAGACGATTTCCAGTGGGGCTTGGTTGATGGAGTCATCCTGCAGGGGGGATGTCAGGGCCATGTCCACCAGAGTTCGGATCTCCTTCAAGACAACTTCCCAACGGCTTGGGTTACTCAGCACTTTCTTATATTTGTAAATCTTTTTCTGGTCGGGAGGGAGAAAGAGACACAAACATGTTATTGACATTCTGATGGTGGAAGAGGACACCAGATGATCAGAGAAATAGATGCCCTAGCAGGTACAAGGCCCCGAGAAACTGCCCGTGTGGACGAACCCTCCCCTGGGAAACTGACTCGCAGAGAAAGGAGAAGTCCCTGCCCAGGGTCACAGGCGATGTTTGCAGACAGGCCTTCCGAACACTAGCTGAGAAATCTCCACACTGTTTCCAATGACTTAAAAAAACAACAAAGCGATGTCTCTTTCAGATCACGTCTTCCCCCAAACGTATTCCCTAAGTTTTCACACGTAGGGAGGGTGGAAGGAAGCATTCAGGGGTCCAGAGAGAGGCTTTCTTTGCGTTGGAGGTACTGTTTCTACTCATCCCGACCCTAAGAGGTCCCTCTGGAGAGTGGAGTCCAGCTAAGAAAAAGGACAGACAGGCTTGTGGCCAGGTACTCAACCCGGGCCAGGTGGTGACAAGCCCAGTAGGCCCCCGAGAACCGCAAAGCGGACCTCAGTTTCCACCTGGTGAGTGGGACGGAGCATATCCTCACCTTTGCTCGGGGCTGCGTCCAAAGCGGAGAAGAACTGGGGCTCGGGCTGCTGTCTCCCTCGATGTGAGGCGGAGTGAGTTCCGCCTCTCTGACATCATGGAAACAGCAGCCCTCGGAAGGCGGAGGTCCCAGCCAAAGTGCCTCCCGGCCCCGGCAGCTGCCGGCCCCACTGTTGCCCTGGCTTGGGACTCTCCCACTGGATGAACTCCTTCATTAAGTGCTCTGCTCCCTGGGGAAAACCTAAGTTTAGTGTCACTGCACCAAGCAGCCAGCTGGGGTGACGAGTCACAGTCTCTGAGCCAGAGTCTGAATGAAGCAGTGAGTAGGGAGAAGGTCAGGGTCCCCCACTGAGGCCTCTGGGGGTCTCCCTGACCCTTTTGTTTCTGAGTTATAAATTACAAAGTGATCTTGGAACCCAGCACTTTCAAGGAAGTATCTGGGGATGTGCTCCCTACCAACCTGAGTTAACTGTGCTGGGTGAGGCCTCGCCATGGCACAGGAGGCAGACTTTGGACTCAGGTAGGCCCGGTTCTATGAAGCATGTCACCTACTGAGCCTCAGTTCCTCTTCCATAAATCAGGCAGGAAAATACTTTGCAGCCTCTTTCAGGGTGTGACTTTGACAAATTCTGGACCCACGATGGTCCGCCCTCTGTACGCAGTTACATTCACAGGCAGAGTCCAAACAGAATTAGCCACTGGCAACAAAAAGGGAACCCGGGTACATAACTCATCTCTTTGGAAAAAGAGGACGAAATGCACAACCTCCAGCAGTACAAATAGTATTTCTACTTTCTTCCCCCCATTTGTTCCCAAACTCCACAATTTTCTGGTCTCTTACTTGCTCATCAGGCCCCATCACCACCACCATCACTCACAAAGCGAACTCACACCAAAGTCTATTTCCCTCGTCAGCCCGGATCTTTCTTAAGCAAATCAGTATGGCTGGTCCCCGTACCCCGTCTTCCACCTGCCTGCCCTTTACTCTCCCTCCTGGTCTGGCTGTGGTCTGGCAGTCACCACGCCTCATCAAGAACCAGAGAGCGATGATGCCTCTCTGAGGGGCAGCAGGCAGAGGAACCACCTGAAACACGGACTTGTCAATCACTGCAGATGCTCTAAGGACTGGAAGACGCCGCGGCCAGCTGTCAGGGGTGGATGTTCAGTGAACACAGGCGGCCGGTGGGGGTGACGGTGACAGTGAGGACTTAGTGAATCCCAGGACTTTAATGACGAGACACAGCCGGTTCCCAGAGGCCTCCCTGGGACGGTAACCAGCCTCGGGCCTAGTTACCGTCAGCTAGGCACCACCTCCACACCGCCTGGTCTGTGCAGAGCCAAAGTTCCCCAAGTCTAAAGCCGTGGAGACGCTTCCCAAGGCAAGAACCCGATCCGCCCCCGAAGACGAAGGCCCCTCCGAGTCCTGGACGCTGTGGGTTTGCTCCGTACCCAGAGAATTGCTTGCTTTTTAAGCGACCGTGAAATGGTCACGGAAACTCGCCGTGTATTAAGCCCCAAAGAAAACCACACGATGCACACCCATGTGTTCCCACAGCAGATCCTAGATGTGAATACGGTCTGAGCTGTAAGGGCCCTATCTTTGGATCAGCTGCAAGCTATTTACCTTTGAAAGAATAATGACTTCATTCTTTTCGTGAAAACGATGCCTGCTCGTTGTAAGCAATTTAAACCATGCTGAAACGCACAAAGAAGGGGATAAGTGAAAAGAGGCCTCCAAAATCCCACAACCTAGAAATAGCTATCATTAATCTTTGGTGAGCATTGTTCCACCCCACCCGCTGGAACTTTGCCAGAAACAGCCAGCGTGTGGGGGTAGGTGGCCGTGAGGACCGCCCGCGGCTCTCCACACTCAGACATCACTGAGACCCCGAGGTAGCAAGATCCGGGCAAGAGGGCCCACGGGGTAGCGCCAGCCCGGGGCCCACCGACACACCCCCTCCATAGCGGGGAAGGGTGACACTCTCTTGTGAGTCCCCAGGCACCGGAGCCCTTGCTCAGTGGGCATCCCCAGCACCTGTGGTCACAGAGGCTGAAGCTGCATTCAAAACCAGAGGGTCCCAGGGCTCGTGACAAGGGCCAATGTGTAATGAGCTCACGCTACCCACCAGGCACTAGGCATTCCTGGGCATCAATCAGCTCTCTCCATCCTCACTGTGAGCCGGGGAGCCGGGGACCTGCCGCAGGCTAACCAGCCCCCAGAGTGGACCCTAAGACAAGAACCCAAGGGCAGATGGCTCTTGACTTGAGAGGCGGTGCGGGGCACATCAGTGCAGGGTGTGGAGGAAGAAGCAGTCACTAACGGGGCACCACCAAGCATTACGACTGGGCCGCTGTGGGACCTGCTGTGAATCGCGTGGGAGCTTGAGGAGACAGTGCTCCCCGCTCCCCTCCCCCAGGGAGTGAGGACGCTGCATTTGCCCGCCCACTCTCTGGACACCTCTTGTCCAGGGCCCCGCACCGTGGACAAACTGCTGTCGCAGCCAGAGAGGAACGTGCCCCCAGGCAGAGCCACGTGCAGTCCCGGTGAGCAGCCTTCAGAGTGCGGTGGCTCAGAGGGGCACCCGCAACCTTGTGCTGTAGCCTCCAGTGTCCTGCTCACACGTACGACTCTCACGGCCAGAGAGGCGTGAGTTCAGGACCCAAGGTCACGCTGCTAGAAAGGGTCGGTTCAGGAGTCAAAATCGACTCTGGTTAATTCCAGAGGTCTCTCTCTTTCTATCATGTCCATCAGGGCCAGTGCAGACAGTGGAGAGGAGAGAGAGATTCACCGAAAGACACGATGAGTGGAGGGGGTTCAAGAATGCTTGGTGGCATTCCGTGACAAGAGGCTTGGAGAACCCGAGGCCAGGCAGCCAGGGCGGTGGGGGAGGAGCTGCGGGAAGGCGGTGGGTGGGGGCAGCAGGTGGACAGTGGGGCTGTGAAATCACGGTCATGGGGGTTAGACAGGCCGCTGGCTCTGGGACAGGGCAGCTCCAGGGCAGAGGGAAGCCTACCCAGGACCCACAGGGACCCATTCATTCTGCTGTGGTGATAAATTAGCAGGTTTCATCCCCAAAAACTCCAATGAGCTCATCTGGTCATGAATCACAGTGTGGTTGGGACAGGGACACCTCTGGAGCCCTGACTCCCAGGCTCCCAGGAGCCTGGCCCTTGGCTTTGCGGTATGATCCTCCCACTGAGCCCCTTCACCAGGACGGGTGGGTGACATCTTGCCATGTCCAGCATGGCCACCGGATTCTTTGGTCACGGGCCCCAGAGCTCTCTGGGAGGGGCTTAAAGCAGGGGTTAGCAAAGTGCAGCGGGGGGCCCAAACCGAGCCCCCTGCTTCTATCTGTGCAAGGAAGCCAAGAATGGTCTTAAGGGTTGCGAAAGAAAAAAAACCCAAAGAACATGGGACAGAAATCCAACGTGCCCTGCAAAGCCCCAAATATTTGCTATCTGGCTCTTTAGAGAAAAAGCTTGCCAACCCCTGGCTGAAAAGGTCAAGTGCAGTCTAGAAGTAAGTGTGCAGAAAACGGCTCAGCGTCTTGAGCCACCGGGGAGACACAGGTCCGAATGGCAAAGGGACGTCACTTCACTCCCGCCAGGCTGGCTGTAACCAGAAGGATGACACCCGGTGCTGGTGAGGATGTGGAGGAACTGGGACCCGTGTACACTGCCGATGGCACTGCACACGAGGACAGCACCACTGGAAAGCAGTCTGATAGTTACTTAAAGCATGAAGCATACATTTGTCCTATGACCCGGCAATTCTATTGCTAGAAACCTACCCAAGAGAAATAAAAACAGACTCGACGGAAAGACACGTACATGCGTGTCCCTGGCATTATTCATAATCACCTCAGACTGGAAACGACCTGAGAGCCCATCGACTGATGAGCAGATAAGCAAAAAGGTGGTCTATCCGGACAACGGAGCAGTGTTTGCAATAAGAGAAGGATGGGTCAGGGCGCCTGGGTGGCTCTTTCGGCTCAGGTCACGATCTCACGGTCCGCGAGTTCGAGCCCCGCGTCGGGCTCTGTGCTGAGAGCGCGGAGCCTGGAGCCCGCTTCGGATTCTGTGACTCCCTCTCTCTCTGCCCCTCCCCCGCTCGCACCCTGTCTCCGTCTCTCTCAAAAGTAAATAAAACGTTAAAAAAATTAAAAAAAAAAAAAAAAGAAGAATGGATCTACTCAGATGTGCTACCATACGGGCAGACCTTACAAATACGATGCTAAGTCAAAAAAGCCAGGAGCAAGACACATTCTGTGTGATTCCTTTTATATGAAATGTCTAGAAAAGGCAAATTCATAGAGACAGAAAGTGGAAGAGCCACTGCGTGGGGCAACAGGGATTAGACTGCATACAGACACCAGGGAATCTGTTGGGATGACGTGAATATTCTGAAACTGGACTGTGGTGATGGTCGCGCTACTCTATAAATTAACTAAAATCACTGAATCGTGCACTTCTGATTGGTGAGTCTTAAGCTGTGTAAGTTACATTTCAATTACAGTGTTTAAGAAGAAATCTCAACCTAGGCAGGCAGAGGAGGGCAGCAGACAAAGCCGGAGACAGCACTGCTTAGTGGTTAAGAGCGCAGGTGTTTCAACAGCAGACATAGTAGAAATCTAAGCTCTACTTCACCCATTCACCTGGCCACCCGTGTACCCAAGCCATCCACCTTTGTCACCGTCCATCCACCCACTCATCCGTCCTTCCCGGCATCCATCCACCATCTGTCCAATCATTCATCAAAAATTCCCATGATGGGCCAAGCGCTGTGTTCGGTACTAAGGATCCCCACGGTGAGCGAAGCAGACAGGTCCCAGTGCGCGCGGAACCCACAGTATGTTACTCGTACCCTAGCTGCCTCAATCGCAACGCGGGGTCAGGCTAACTGCTGCCAAAGGCTCCCGTGGCTCTCCTGTGAGATAACATATACAAGGCACCTAGCCCCACTGCTGGCTAAACAGCTACCTTCTTATCACCTACCAAGGGACAGGAGTGAGTGGCCCGGGGCAGGTGGAACTTAGGAGGATTCCTGGCATCTGTGACTCAGCCCCGCCAGCTCCCGAAACAACAGAGCCAGCAGGAAAAGCTTCCTGCCTCCCGGGTGGCACAGTCAGTCACTCCATTGCCGTCCTCACCCTCTGCTTGTCAGGGAGGGGACGTTACCTGGGCAACACCCGCCATCTCTCCGGCAACTGCTCCCACGGCAGAGGCGACCGCAGACGCCCGGGGTTCTCCGGCCTGGGAAAGCAGAGCCTGTCGGCAACTCCACGGGAGACAAGCTGTCACCGGGAGTGTGCCCCTCACCGGGAGAGGCGTGACTCAGAACGTGCTGGAAGCACGCCTCCCGGTGATGGGGCTGCTCTGCTGGTTGCCGCAGCCTCCCAGGCTCAGGCTCGCGAAAGCACGCATGCTCCCCACCACCTGTCATTAAAGGAAGGGAGGCACGGGAGCTCCTCGGAGCTGCCGAGAAAAACGAGCCAGGGAGGAACCGACTGGCTTTTAGAACTGCCCCCCGGTGGACGGCCCAAAGCTGTGCCGCCCAGGCCCCACGTCCCTAGCCCCACGTGGCTACTTACATTCAACTTAATGAAAATGAAATACGATTAAAAATCCAGTGCCTCGGTCTACTGGCCACGCTGTGGCTGCTGGAAAGCCACAAGTGGCCAGCGGCTACCATGCCGGACGGCGCAGAGAAAGACCGCCGTCACCACTGCAGAAGGTTCTATTGGGCAGTGCCGTCCTACGGTCTCGGGGTCCCCCCGCGTCCCCATGCCCCCAGAGGACCAGCAGCATGCTCACTGCCTCTCCCCATCCTCAGCCAGCACTTTGGGGCCTACCCACCTGCCCCGCTCCTCCGACTTTCCCTCCCAGGTCTTAGGCTGGTATTCCCAAACGTCCCCTGCACACCCAGGAAGAACGGATGCTTGGGCAACTTCTCTCATTCCTAGACAGGGGCCTTCGACCTCCTCATTCCTTCACGACTCAGTATGGGCCGTGCAGGCAACTCGCCATCCCTGCGTGCTTCCGGGGGCCCCAACACTCGGGCCGCGGGTCCTCCAGAATGGGTGCCACTTCTTCAATCCTTTTAGCCTTAGGGACCATCACCCTGCCTTCAGACACAAGCCAGGCCTGTGGTCGGCCCCTGCGTGCCACCCCCACACTGCCCACTTGGCCCTGGTCTTCACCATCAACCTGAGTCAGCTCATCACCGCTCAGCACCCCCTGTGCACGTGCACAGAGACGCTAATTTAGCCAATCCAGTTACTGAGCTGTTCCCTGCTGGTCCAATTAATTAACAGATGGATTCATCAGTGATTCCCTTCCAGGGACTCGGGATTTTCACGAGGAGCAAGGGTAGGGACACCTGCTCTGGGCACTGGCTCCACGGGGGCGCTGGGAGTAGGGGAAAGGACACAAAACAAGACACAGGCCCAGCCCTGGTCCCCCTGTCGGCTGGCACGTAAACCAGGCCCCGACTCACGCTAACAAAGCTACGAAACACAAACCGCTGGCTACCGCTTACCCGGTGCTTACCATGTTCCAGGAAAAACCACCCTGCCTGATGACACAAGAGCCTAATGGTTATCACGCCTGGAGCGCTCTCCGCGGCCCAGGCCCTGTGTGAAGCTCTTCGTGGAAAATAACTGCTTTGAAGCCTTGCAGCCACTCAACTAGATATGTGATAGAACCAGGCCCATTTGATGGATGAGTCAACAGAGGCCGGGAGCGGTTAAGTCAGGTGGCAAGCAAGAGCCAGGGCTGGAACTGAGAGCGGCCTAGCTGTGGACCCTCAGGGCCCGACCCCAAGCCGCTCTGAGAGGCACGCACCGAGAGTTCCTTTGCCTTGATGGACGCTGCCTGCTGCCAGGAAGCTGAGAAGTCCTTGCAACTGGAGACTCGAGGCCGCCCAGGGGCAGTTCCAGACTGAGTGCAGCTGGGTGCCCAGCTGGCATCTGCCTGGAAAGCCGGGTCCTGGGGAGACGGACAACCTGCTTGAAAGAGGGGAGAGAGCATGGGCACTCAGCCCCCTGCGCCCCTGCTGGGCAGTCTCTCAGCAGTCATAACTGCTTCCAAGGAAACAGCAGGAACTCGGGCACGGTGTCCTACTCGTGGTCTCGGGGGCATCGGCCGGTTGCCTGGGCAACCACGCATCTGGCCGGCGAGGAGAGGAACGGGCCTTGGAGCCAGGCTCCCCGCCGGGTGCTACAACCCACCTGGCATTTTGGGGCCCGCCAGACTCTTAGCAAAATCCAAACATCACACGGATCCGTCTGATCACATTTAAAAATTGCATGTGGCCGTTCTTCTCACTGAGGTCGGAGCTCCTTGGGGGAGAGATTGTGCCTGGTGTGTTTCTTTACGGGTCCGTGTGGTCACTGGACCTTCTCAGGGGCCCACGGAAAGTGCTCTGAGTGTTTGTAAAGGGGAGGAAAACAGAAACCGGAAATAATGGCTGACACATACCAAGTGCTTCTGCCGTGCCAACACCGAACCCAGCCTTTTCAAACCCGCCAGGTGCTCCTCAAACCCGTGTGGGGAGTCTTGTTAAAAGGCAGATTCCAACTCTGTAGAGCCAGGTGAGGCCCGGGAGTCTGGATTTCTAAGAAGCTTCCGGGTAAGACCGATGTCCCCGATGTCCCCTACGAGGCGGACAGGCGCACCCAGTCCCCATGATACACGGGAGAAAGGGGCTGAGGGATTAACAGCTTGGCTGGGGTCACACAGCTGGTGTTGTGGGTTCTGTCCCCCAAATGATACGTCCAAGTCCTAACCGCTGGCATCTGTGACTGTGACCTTATCTGGAGTTAGGGGTCTCTGCAGGGCAATCAAGTGAAGGTGAGGTCAGGCTGCATCGCAGGTGGGCCCTATGTCCAGCGACTGGGGTCCTTACGAAAAGGTCACGTGAAGAGTCACACATACACAAGGGAGAAATGGCCACGTGAAAACGGAGGCCGAGGGTGCAACGAAGTGTCCGCAAGCCAAGCAGCTCCGAAGAAGCAAGGAAAAGGACGTCCCTTAGGGCGTCTGGATGGGGGCTCAGCTTTGTGGAGGGGACACGTTCGTCTTGGATGTCTGGCCCCACTACTCTGAGAGGATGAGTGTCTGTTGTTTTAAGCCCCCTGGTCGGTGGCGCTTTGCCACAGCTGCCCCAGGAAACCCACAGCTGGTACGCGGGAAGCAAGGACGGACCCCGGGAATCCTGGCTCCTGATGGCTCCCTCCGTCCGCCGCAGTCACTCAAGCCGACCCCTCCAACCTTTTATTTTACAAAGCCGGAGCTGGAGCCCATCTGCTGGGTATGTGGATGTGTGGGAGGGGGCACGACACCCAAGGTGCGTCAGCAGCCTCTCCCAACTTTGCCTTGTTGTGGAATTTGTAGGGTTCTCTCTTCCTGGGGGAGACGTGACCCTGGCGTCTTTCTCGCTCCCTCGGAGGGTGGAAATGCTAGTGTTCATGCTCGACACCCGTCCAGCCTGTTACCCCAGGGCATGAGCCTGGCCCTGCGTTGGCTGCACACCTGGGTACCCGCAACATCAGCCGTGTCTCAAGGAGCCACCTGCACACCCAGGGAAGCGGCAGGGAGAGCTCCCGGACTCAGCCAGGACGCTAGCACAAGGCCACCTCAGGTCCTTGGCAGAGAGGAGTCATGAGTCAAAACGGAACTCCTTTTCCGTTTATGAGGGTCACATGTGAGCCAAGGGAACCCCATCACACCTGCTGACGGCCCAGGGCTTCCTGTGGCGGGCACCGTGCCATGTGTCGTCCCGAGACAACCACTTCAGGGTTCTCAATCCTGGTCACACGTCAGAGTCACTTAGGGGGTTTAACAATATTCCAATGACAGAGTCCGATCACGGGACAAGCTCATCAGGAGGGTGTTGGGGGCGAGGTGGAGCCTGGCACCCATATTTTGGGGGTCACTGGTAAATTTTAAAGTATATTTAGGGGCATCTGGGTGGCTCCATCGGTCGAGCATCTGACTCTTGATTTCTGCTCAGGTCATGATCCCAGGGTCGTGGGATCGAGCCCCACATCGGGCTCTGACGGTGAACATGCAGTGTGCTTAAGATTCTCTCTCTCTCTCTCTCTCTCTCTCTCTTTCTCTCCCCCCCCCCGCCCCACTCATGTTCTCTCTAAAAGTAAAAAGTGAATCTTAAAAAAATAATGAAGTATATTTAAACACCCATGTGCACAGAAGCATCATTCACAGCAGTGAAAGGGTGGGAACAACTCAAGCGTCCACGGATGGGTGGATGGACAGACAAATGCAGTGCATACAATATGGTACGTATAAGGAAGGAACTACAGGTACTAAAAGGAAGGAAATTCAGACACACACGAAAACACAGATGAACCTTGAGGACATTACGCTGAATGAAACAAGCCAGTCACAAGAAGGCAAATACCGTATGATCCTATTTACGAGACGGATCCTGAGGGGTCAGTACTGCCGGTCCAGTCTAAGGGGGCAAGCGCGACCCCACGGTACAGACAAGGAGACCACAACATGGGGGAGGGGTGGCTGCCCACTTGGGGTGAAAGACAGCTGTCTGAACCAGGACCCCTCCTCAGGTCTCCTGCTTTCCTTAGTCATGGTCAAGGGAGACTGGGAACACACACAGGTACGGCCCGGGACCTGCCCACAGCATTCTGGGAACACACCCCTGTCTCCAACTGGCCGTAGCCCCAGGGAAGGCCGCTTCCCCCAGCAGCCCCCTGCTGTGGAATACCATCGAAGATAGCCGGGAAGGGGTCGCACGTGCCTTCCGGAGTGATCACAGCACCCTAGGGAGGCCGGCAGGGAGCCCCAGTTTCATACTCAGCCACACCCTCCCCACCCTTCACTGGCTTGCCTCCCCCCCCCACCCCCCTGGCCTGGCAGCTCCTGGGAACTCAGAGGCTCAGACAAGGCCCCCGTTTTGACTCTTGGGAACACGCAGTACAATGAACCGAGCGCGGGGCATATCTGATTTTGGACTTCTGTCGTGTGCGGCCTCAGGCCAGTTCTATCACTTCTCCGAACCCTACTTCCCTCATCTGCAAAATGGAGATAATAGCAGCTCCCGCCTCTTGCAGGCCTTGACGGGACTGAATGCGCTATTTCGGGCTGAATGCCCAGCACTTTGCAGGTGCTCGGTAAGTGGTACTGTTGAGTCCAGCAGGACATCGACTGAAGACAGTCAACCTCTGAGGAAAAATACGGGAGACGAGAAACCCCCATCGGGGGAGACGAGAAACCCCCATCGGTGGAGACGTGCTTGAGCCAACCGTAGCCCCCACGCACAGCGGTCACAAGAACGGAGGACACTAGGTCTGCCATGGGCTCCACGTCCGCGACAACACTAAACGTAGCAGCAAACACGCCCACACACACACACACGTGTGCACGTATATTTACACACACGCACTCCGCAAACAGGATCCAACTCGTAGCGGCGGGGGGAGGGGGGCCCACAGTGTCAGGCTGATGACAGCTGTCTTCCTGCAGAGGGAAGTGGCTTGAGGGAAAACCAAGGGGGGAGGATGGGCTTCAGCTTTATCCGTAAATTTTCAAATTGTCACAGGAAGCCTTATCCGTGTATCGTGCATTTATTTCATTCAAAAGAAACTTAAAAAAAAAAAAAAAACCCAAAGGTTTCAGAAACTGGAACCATGGAGGCGGTGGTGTCCTTTCCACAGAATTTTCAAAGCGGTCAGAATCCCACATTCTTAGAACTGGAAGGGATCTGAGCTCCCACGTTTTTGACTTTTCCGTGTTCCTGTAGATTACCTGGTTTTTGAAATAATATGTTCACCGGGAAAGGGAATCATACAGACAGTGTTAAGGGCGGAGAGTAAAGAGCACCAGAATTCCATCGTGGGGCTCACGGCCGGCACGTTTGTGTGCTGGTGCCCGTGATGTAACGGGTTCCCTTTCTGTGTGTACGTGTGCACACACACATGCACACACACACCAGCATAAAAGTTTGCATAAATTTAGCCCACGCCATATACGTTGGCGTTTTGTTAACCTCACCTCTGTCTCCCGTGCCGCCTCCCCCACCCCTGTGGCCCTGAACCCGTGCTAACACCACAACGGATACTAGGGTTCGGCAAACGTTTTCTGTAAAGATAGCAACATTCCAGGCTTTTCTGGCCACACTCTGCTGGGGCAGCGTGAATGGGTGGGGCTGTGTCCCCCCAAAGCCCCTTTTTTCATAAAAACGGGCGGTAGGCTGGGCAGTGTGCTGCCCCTGGCATGTATTCATTCAGATCTTTCCCCACGGCCACACATGCAAATACAGAGCTTTATTTTGGTCCTCAGCTTTTGCTGTTTTGTCCCTCGTTTCATTGCACAAAAGGAGCATCACGTTATACACAGATTCTGTGTCTTGCTTCTCCTCTCCTAACCCCCGGAGGAAGGCGCTCCAAATCAGTACAGATCTCCCCACGCTGTGTGTTTTTGTAAAGCCACCTCGAGTCTCACTGGGCAAAGGTAGCATTTACATTTAGAAAATTAAAATGAAGCAAAGGGCAGTCCTCCCGTCTGATCTCAGCCCTCTGGGCAAATCCTCCTGAAGGTCTTTCTGGCCATGGCCGTCGGTGGCCCTGACCGCCATACCTGAGCTCCCGCCCTTCCTGGCCAGGCAGCTTTATCGAAGAGCCCCTCCTCGGGGGCCACAACACCAGGGTCTCCAAGAAGGCAACCCACCCATCCTCCCCAGCCCTCCAACATCCGGACCCCCGTCCCCACCCGTCCGAATGATAAACGCCACACAGTCACTGCACATCCCAGGCATGGCTGAGACCCCACTTCCAAAACTTGCCGCTTAAGAAGATCCTATTACTTTGCAATGACTTTTCCAGGGGAGTTCCTGTGCCCGGAGAGCGCATTCAACCCTGAACACGGACGAAAAACAGCAGTGGGGGCCTCTCGCTAACCCTGAATCGGAGATGCCATTTTCTGAGAAAACACCCCTGGTTAATAGCAACCCACCAAATAAATTTAAATGTACAAATACTGTACCAGAAGCTGCTCTCTTTCTCTGCCATGTGGGAGGGGCCGGGCCCTAGTGAGGTTTGCTCCCTGATATGCAGGGACAGCACGGGGCCCTGCTTCCTCAGGGCCTGATAAAGGGAAGTCTCTATCCCAAATAAGGACTTCCCTTGCTCGGCCTCAAGCTGGTTAGCATCTCAACCCGGGGTGGGGAGAGGGCTCCGGTGTTTGTCTCAGAAGTTTATCTAGTGTTCGCATTCCTTCAAAGGGCATCGGATCTGTTCATCCCTTTGTTTGGGAACCCCTCCATTCCTAGTGGGCCTCCTCCTCTGGGCTGGAGCCACGGCTCCTTCTACCAAGGGCCCTAGTTCACAGGCTGGAAAAGAGTTCCCTAACTCACTGCTGCTCTCCAGTGTGCATGTGCAGACAGGTAGCGATGGTGAGAGGTCTACCCTGCCCTCCTGAGTAGGGGTCTTCTGGAGGGGTGGCACTTACGTGGGGGCTGTCCTTGCCTTGAAGAGGAGGGTCCTGCAGACAGGCACACGGAGCGCTCTCCCTGCCTGGGGGAAGCTCAAGATGGAGGCAGGAGAGGGGCTTGGGGGGTTGGGCGGGGGTTCATCATGGTGACTCTCAGTTATCTGCACACGCGGAGGAGATGCTGGGAGAGTGATCCAAAAGTTACGGATACGTTCAGCTGTTTACACTTGATTTTGGGCCAAAAGGAACCCAGCAACAGGGTGCAGAGGTCACAGAAGGAGGCTCAGACCTGGGTCTGAATTCTGGCTTGGTCACAAAGGGAAGTTATTTCAACTGATGGGCAGCTTTCTTGTCTGTGAAAGGGGGATATAATCCCCACCCCTCTGCGACACTGTATGGCCTCAACAGGACAACACAGGTGAAGCAGAGGGAAAACAGTAGGCACTCAATAGATGTCTGTTGCTCTTCCCCCTTTCTTTAAGCTACTGTAGCAGGTCTTGAGCCTCGGTGGGCATCAGAGTCACCTGGAGGACATTCAGGATTACGGGACAGGTCTGCACGTCTCCTAAATTTCCAGGGTAAGCTGATGCTGCTGGTCTGGGAACCCCACTTTGAGAACCACCGGTTCAGAACCCCTCTGTCCGTGGCTGGGAGAAGATAAAGAGCATTCTAGTTCCGAGCGGATGGTGACAAAGGCTTCAGAGCCAACGGACGCGGATGGGCCGCTTGGTCAATGCTGACTTGGCCCCCGACTTCCCGGGTGTGCTTTTCAGGGTCCACGCGTTCCTGAACATCTGCTCCAAATGGAAATCAGATTCCATCCACGCTGCCAAAGGGTCTTATCCAAACATCTGCCTGGCGCCCCGTGTTTCTCTGACCACCCCCCCCCCCCCCCGCCCCACCAGACAACAAACCACCTTGGCCTTCTGCCAACTGTCAGGGTGGCTTCCGCTGCCCCCCAAGGGGGTTTCCGTCCACTTCAGCGTCTCCTGTGAAACCGTCTCTGGCTCTGAGAAGGCACCAGGATTCTCGAGGGAGGGGGGCAGGGGTGATGGCCACCAAGGCTGCGGGGGGTGGGGGGGAGGGGGCTCTGTCCTCGTCTCCCGGTCAGTTAGCCTCTCTCCACAACACCGTTCCATCCAGAGAGTTGAGCTGGCAGTCCCGCCGGGTATTTTATGATCATCAGGTGAGGCGAGGCCCTAATTCCTCTGTGGGGACAGGTGCTGCTCTTTTTGGAGTCTGTTTGGCCTGGTCTCCGAGCCAACAGAGCTAACGGTCGGGTAGGAGCCTTGGAGGCAAACAGAACGGAAGGCCACCTTCCCCTTGAGGCCAGACCACCCGCCGCGGCCCCAGCGGAGAGCGAATCGGCGTCCGCCTCTCCGGGGCTCCCTGCCCACCAACCCCACCACGAAAGGGTGCAGACTCCCGCGGAACAGAAGGTCTTGCTAGCCAACATACTGCCTCCCGTTTGTTTTAAAGGCTCTTCTTTAAAGAGACAGAAAGAGAAAAAAACCCAAAAAACTCTGCCTTAAAGGGCAGAAAACAAGCTCACCCGCAAACCATTTACGTGAAAAAACTTCCTTGTATGGTGACTCATCGGCCCCCATCAAAGCGAGCGTGGGATGGCACACCAAGGCTCTGGTCCCCCCTTCCTTGCCTGGGGGGGGGGGGAGAAACAAACCCAAAAACAAAGAAAAAAAACAACAGCCCACAAATGCACTTCTTTCTTGGCCATGTGGAGAGCCGGCTGTCATGTGCCATTCCCGAGGCCCAGGAAGACCTTCACACACAAGGAGGTGGGGGTGTCTTGGATGGCCAAAGCCCAAGGCCGGCCCTCTGGAGGGGGCTGGGAAAGCCCTGGCTGGGGCAGGAGGGCGCAGGGAAAGGCCTGCTGCCCAGGAGATGCCGGTTTCCTGCCCTGTGGCCCGGGGCAGGTCATTCCACCCGGGGGGTGGGGGGCCCCCAACTCCAGGTTCTTGACCTATCAACCGGGGATGGCTGAGGGGGGCAGGGGGGGCATCTGAAGGGGTGGGGATTACACAGCAGGCTGCTCTCACTGCCTCTGGCCTGTAGATGGTAGGTGCCCAACAACTGGTATCCTACTGCCATCCTTTCTCTTAGGAACTCGGTTTCCCCGCGTACACAACAGTGTTTTCCCTTTTACCGGAAGATACAAAGTCCCACCCAGTTTGACCCTTGTCTGAACGGAGTACTACAAAACCATAAAAAGGATCCGTGTGGGCTAACACACAGATCACCGTGATACGTAATTCAGGGTAAAGGAGAGAGGAATCAAACAGTGTGGGTGAAACGATCCGCGTGGGGCCTGAAGAGGGACACTCAGAGAAACTTCTGGAAGGCCCCGGGAGACTGCTCACAGGCTTGCCTTCGGGAAATGGGGCGTGGGGAAGAGACCCCCGCCGTGTGCCGTTCAGAATCGCCACACACTCCCACGGCCCGCATTTTCCTCGAGTGTCCACGGAGGGTGCCTGGGGGAGTGGGGGGCTGGCTGGAAAGGGGCATGAGGGAAACTTCTGGGGTGACAGGAATTCCGGTGGTGGTTACTCAGGTGAATACAACAGTCAAAACGCACCACACCCCGCAGTCGAAATGCAAGCATTTTGTTAACATGTAAATAAATTATTGCTTGGTTTTTTTTTTTTAACTTAAGATGTGTTAACGGATTTATGGGCAGTGGGAAATTTTTTAGTTCTTTTTGTCCTTTTTAGTATCAAAAAAGCCTTCATAAATAGGATTTTTAAAAAAAAAATTAACATTTATTTATTTTTGAGAGACAGACAGAGTGCAAGCAGGGGAGGGGCAGAGAGAGAGGGAGACACAGAATCCAAAACAGGCTCCAGGCTCCGAGCTGTCAGCACACAGCCAGACGCGGAGCTCGAACCCGTGAACTGTGAGATCACAACCTGGGCCGAAGTCAGACGCTTAACCAACTCAGCCACCCAGGTGCCCCCATAAATATGATTTTTAGATGTCCTCTGCCGGCGGGTGTATAACTTGGGATGACCACTTTGGAAATCTCTGGGCAGTGTCCACAAAAGGGGACCCTAGGCCTGCCCTATGGCCTGTGCTCAACAGGACGTGCACGTATGTTCACCAAAAGACATGTCTGTAAGGGTCCTATTTGCAGTAGCCCCAAACTAGAAATACCTTTGCACAACAGGACAAATTAACAGAGCCCCTTCATTCAACAAGAATGCCACCCAGCAGAGCAAATGGACACAGTAACACTGCCCACAACAGCAGAGAGAAATCTTCTAATTTTGAGTCAAAGGAACCGGTCACAAAAGAGTTCAACACATGTGATTCCATTTATACCAGGTTCGGATACATGCAACACGAATCTGTGCCAATAAAAGGTAGGACAGGGGTCTCCTGAAGGGGGAGGTGGGGGGCGGGGAGCCGAGGAGACACCTGGGAGGCAGTCGCTCTGTTTTTCAATCTGGGTGATGGTTCATCGGGTCAATTCTGTGAGAATTTGGGAGAAATTCATCCAGCAGTAACTCTTTTGATGCGTGCACTTTTCTGAATGCAACGCCTTACTGAAAAGTTTACTTAACAGACACACTAACATGCCCCATGTCTGTGCCTGAGAGAGCTCTGGTCAGGGAACGTGGGCCCTCCTCTGCCTGGCTGGGCTCAGAGACCGAGCACTCCGGCTCGGATCCCAGCTCTGCCTGGTTCTAGCTGTGCAACCGTGGACAAGCCCTGCACCTTCCGGCAACTCCTTCTCGAAGGGCCTGATCAGACTCGGGGAAGATTTCAAGACAGCACACACAGGAAAGCCCTCAGCACAGCTCCTGACATTAGTAGGTACCTAACCATCGTTCTCTCTACCGTAAAGAAAGCCCGCGAGGGCATGTGATCTCCCTGGGGTCACCCAGCCCTCTGCCACTTGTTAGCCTCAATCCCTGATGCTGCCCTCACTATTAGTTACAGGGCCCTGATGGCCCCTCATCGCTATTAGTTACAGGGCCCCGATGGCCCACTGAGGGCCCCAGCGGCCTCCCCTCAGTTCCACTGCACACAAATGCGGAGAAGTGGCCTGGAAGGACCTGTGCCCCGCCACGCTGTCCTGGCTGGGACAGCCCCGCCTCCTGGGAAAGGTGCCCTTTTCACCAGTCTCCCCGAGTCCCTGTGACCCCTCTTAGGAAGGCACAGAGCCCTCTCTGACCAAGTGCCACAAATTAATCTGGATGGAATTCTGGCCTTCCCGACCTGAATGAAGCCAACCTGTGGCCAGGCCCATAAAAGGTCCGAGGCTGACTTCTGCCCATCCTTCTCCAGCTGCCCTGTTTTACCTCCCTTCGCAGAGGCAGACAGGTGACAACCCGTGACTTTCTCAGGCAGGGGAGAACCAGACCCAGCGTCTGTCTGGAAGCTTGACAACTTCTCCCACAAACAAGCCCCAAGAAGCAGAGGCCAGAGCCACCAGGCTAGACGTGGGTCGCAGCCACGCTCCACACACCATGCTCTAGGGGGTCATGAAGCAGGGTGGGCGGACGCTTTCACTCCCTCCTTCAACTCAAGTCTGGCAGCAGGGGCTCTGTTGGCAAGAGTTCTGCCTCAAGGGAAAAGAGCAGAGTGATTGATTAGTGATGCCTGTCATGGGCTCCCTGGGGGCTGGTGGCATGAGTGGCTTGCATGGGCCTTCCTTCTTCTGGAACTGTCTGCTAGGACCCTTCTACGCAGAGGGAAACAGGGTCTTTGGTCATTAAAGCAGAGTAAGAATAATCAACGTCGATCTAACACTTTGTCACACGGCAGATGCCCTTCTTTCACATTAAAATTTTTTTTAATGTTTATTTATTTTTGAGAGAGAGAAAGTGAGACAGAGAGCAAGTGGGGGAGGAGCAGACAGAGAGGGAGACACAGAATCGGAAGCAGGCTCCAGGCTCCAGGCCGTTGGCGCGGAGCCTGACACGGGGCTTGAACTCACAAACCGTGAGATCATGACCTGAGCTGAAGTCGGACGCTCAACCAACTGAGCCACCGGGGCGCCCCTGGCAAGTGCCCTTCTAAGTTCTTTATTGCTATGGACGCATTTAATCCTACAAGAACCTAGTGAGCTTGGTCTTACTGTGAGCCCCACCTCGTTTAGGAAGAAAAGGAGGCCGAGAGAGGAAAGGAGCTAGTCCAGGGCCACATCACCAGTGAGTGTGAGAGCTGGGATTTGAACCCACGCAGCTTGGCTGCGAGCTCTCACCTTTGGGCACGCAGAAATTATTCTTTTGGGAGCAAACTGGCAAATGTGGTAAAAGCCACAAAATATACCCCTACTCTTCCCAGGAACCACTGTTCTGGAAATGTGCCTTAGAAAAGTGTTCCAGGGGTGGTTTAGTTGGCTGGGCATCCGACTCTTGATCTCGGCTCAGGTCATGATCTCATGGTTTTGTGGGTTTGAGCCCCACATCGGGCTTTGTGCTGACAGCATGGAGCCTGCCTGGGATTCTCTCCGCCCACCCCCCACCCCACCCCCCGCCGCCTCTCCCTCGCTCATGCTGTCTCTTTTTCAAATAAACAAACATTAAAAAAAAAAAAAGTTCCAAGGAAGTAGGAACTTAGATTTGGGAGAAACGAATGGCTGCATTATCCATAATTGAGGAAATGGGGAATGGCCTGAAAGCCCGACCACAGTGAGTCGTTTGGTAAATCAGGCCAAAGTCTCTTCACAGATGTTATGCAGCCATTGGATGCACGTGGGCCTGGACGCAACGAAACGCTTCAGCTGCAACGCTGTGCCGAAGCTGGTCGGACAGTCGGTGCTGTGCACCTGGCCACAGCCGCCAGAGCATCTGCGCAGAGGCAGATGAGGCCTGGAAGGGTATTTGCAAGAGTGACATCAGTCACTGGGTGGGGCCGGCAGCAGCAGAGTGCTCTGCCCTCGGTGTGGCCGCAAAGGCGTTTTCAAGGTGGCTATACAAAGGATGGGGAAAGCGAGAGGAAGCAAGACAGGGAGGAGGGCGAGGAGGGCGAGGGGGACGAGGGGGGAGCGGGGGTCACCGCCTTCCCTCCGGGCCAAGGGGCGTCGTGGCTGGAGCAGGCCAGCCCACCAGGAGCCACACGGGAGGGCGGGGTGGCCCAGGGCAAAGGGGAGTCAGGAGCAAGGCTGGGTGTGGGCACGTAGAGCCAGGATGCTGGCATCTGGGGACACTGGGGACACAGTGTGTCTGGGACAGGTGTGGAGGCGGGTTGGTCCTGAGCTTGACCTTCCGGGTCCCGCACAGGTGGTTGGACAGTGTATCCTGGGGCACGCGGGACAGGGTGGGGCCATCAGCCCCGACCTGTGAGAAGCGGGACTGCCAGGCCAGAGGTTAATTCATAGAATCCTTGTGGTGACGTCTGCGAGACAGAAAAATGAAAAGCTCTCATGACATGGTGTGTCAGACTGAAAACTGAGACCCTACGTGTGTGACACAGCAGAAGAGAAAGGAGGCAAGTCAGGCAGCGCCAGCTCACAAGTGTGAGGAACTGTCCAGTGTGTGTGTGTGTGTGTGTGTGTGTGTGTGTGTGTGTGTACAGGCACGCAGACACGTGTGCAGCTGGGAGCCGCATTCTCAGGGGTTAAGTTCCCAGGTTCTGGACTCAGAGTTGTGTCTCAGCCCCAGCTCCGCGATTTAATAGTTTTCTGCCCCCAAGCAAGTGGTTTAACCCCTCAGCCTCAGTCTCCACATCGGGGAACTAGGGAAGTTCGAGGCCCAGGCTCCTCCGCAGATTTGTGAGAGTTCAATGGGGTGACAATGGCCACCTGCTGCTTTGGCTGAGCGGGGAGCTGGATGAAGACTCGGGACACACGTGCTGGGGGACGCCAGCTCGGGGAGGTTTGCGGTTGCGAACAGAGGCGTCAAGGGGCCACAGACGCAGGACTAGAAGTGGCTCTTCCCCCGGAGGAAAGGCCCACGAGGGAAGAGGGAGGGAGGTCTGGAAGGAAGGTCATAGTTGGGGGCGATGGCACCCGCTGTAGGGTCCACCCTCCCCCCGGGAGCTTCCCTCTAGGGGAGGAGCATCAGCTCTAGGGCCCTCTGTCCCTCTGACCTGGTTGCCCGGGAATCTTGGCACCAGCTGGGGCTCCCCACCCCATGTGGAAATGGGGCGATGGGTCCAGCCTGCCCAAGTGGGGCGGCTGGAAGGGAGGGGGAACCTAGGCTCCGGGCTGCAGTTTTCACCTCTGTGCACCAGGGACCCGGACGGTGGCTGTGCCTTGGCGGGGGCTCCAAGCACAGGACCAGCTCACCTCCACGTCAGGCTCAGTGGCGGCCTGACGTGGACGCTGACTGGCTGTCCTTGGCGACGTCCTTGGGCCGCTCACCCATGAGACGGGGTGGTAAAGACCTGGAGGGCCGCGAGAAGATTCAGGAAGTGAATGTGCGTGAAGTGGTGGGCACGGCAGGGCTCAGAAACCCTCAGGAACGGCCAGCCACCCCCTACAGGTGGGGCCCTCCTGAGGACACTTCCCACCCAGCTCCAATTCTAAAACACGCCTCACGGGGGGCAGTGCCACGGCTGGGGGGTGCTAAGCCGCACTGATGGGGTGCCTGCGATGCTGTCACAGCGGCCACGCCTGCCGGCCCCCTTCCAACTGCTTCACGCACAGCAGAGCGTCCTGCCTACGACGACCCAGTGAGCAAGGTGCTGGATTACTCCCATTTGACAGAGGAGAAGACTGAGGCCCAAATGAACACCCTCCATACCCGACGCACTCCTAACGTGGTCACCCCCTCACGTGCAATGGTCTCTCTCTGACTGACATACCCGCCCCCTCACACATTCACTCACTCCCACACTCGTACATTCTCTCACACACACTCACTCCCACACACTCGCCCACACATTCACTCATACGTTCACTCCCACACACTCACACAAATTCACTTACTCGCACACACACTCACAATACTTACACACTTGCACACACATTCATTCACACGCTCACGCACATTCACTCCCACACACTCACTCCCACGTTCACTCTCACACACTCACATGCACGGGCATGTGCACTCCACATTCCTTCCCACCCTCCTGCTCTGTACAGAAGAGGGACAGAGCCCAGGACAGGGTGCCCACGAGGCCGTGGCCGCCCCGGGGGTTCAGGGGAACCTGCCTGGGGAGAGGAGGCAGCGTGGTCAGGGCGGATGCCAGAGAGGACACAAGCTGGGCCGGGACCTCCCCAGAGCCCGGTGCTTTCCTCTGCCCCGTAGCTTCGGGACGGGAAGATAGGCCAGCTTCTTGCCTCCCCCAGAATCCGCTCCTCCGCCCCTGGCACTTGGGATAGGCCTCGGGGGCTGTTCTTGGGACCCCGGCTTCCCTAGGGGATAAAGTCATCCTGGTTTTCAAGGCTTGTGCACAACAGCCTATGCGAGAACCCCTCTCGGGAAGTGCAAAGGCCGTTTTCCCGCGCTGGAGGGACCAGAAGTGTCAGCCATGCCAAGTGGGTGTATCTGACTTCTTGGGGCTCCTTTATGGGCCTGGTGTGTGTCTCGGCCCGGCCAGGTGCTCACCCACCCCAACAAGCTGTGTACACCCAGGCCTCTTGCCTCGAAACCTGGACACAGAAACAGGCCAGTCTTCACAGCCTGTAAACACACAGCGTGCCCTCACGCGCCTGGCACACAGGGACGGGCTGTCCCCTCATGGCCGTGCACACATAGGCAGGCCTGTCCCCTCATGGCCTTGCACACACAGACAGGCCTGTCTCCACAGGACCTGGCCTCCAAGGTGCATCTGTGAGTCAGAGATGAGGCCTCATTAACTCAGTACAACTGTTTATGCTTCCACACCCCCAGGAATTGGCCTCATGGGCTAAACCACCCAAACCAAACAGGGCTGGCCTCTCCAGGGAGCCCTCAGGACAGTTGCCCTGCCGCAGAGGATCCTGGGAGATCCCACTGCCCGGAGTAAGCCCAACCCACCCTCCTTCCTGGGCCTGGAGATGCTGGTTGTTCTCCTGTGGGAAGAGTCTCCCTGAACAGTGCCGGTCAAAGGGAGGAGGCCGGAGAGGAACAGCAGAGCTGCTGGGGGGCAGGGGGGGCAGGGAAGGGGATTCTGGGAGTTGGGACGCTGCGGGTCAAACCTCACTCCCATTCTGGGTTGCCTTGGGAACTTGGGCCAGTGACTCGAGATGACAGCAACAAGCGACTATTCAGCGAGATAAGATGATGCTTCAAACACGGGGCCCGGGCTGAGGAAATTCCCCAAGTGGACCGTGACTGCACGAGAACAAAGTCTGACACTGAGGCCACCGAACCACGGGATTCCCAGGACGGAGCAGAGGCTGGCAAGAACATCACACAGGTAGTGTATTTACACTGCCTTGTCCCACAGCACGACTCGAGGTACATTCCACGGGAGCATTTCTCAATCTTTTCCTAATTATTCTTCCCCCAGGAGCCTTTAAACATTTCTCCCCCATTTCCCTTTTTCTCTTTGAAATTAAATGCTAAAAAATAAGATTTTAGGGGCACCTGGGTGGCTCAGTCAGTTGAACGTTCGACTTGGGCTCAGGTCATGATCTCATGGTTCGTGGGTTCAAGCCCCGCGTCTGGCTCCGTGCTGACAGCTCAGAGCCTGGAGCCTGCTTCGAGTTCTGTGTCTCCCTCTCTCTCTGCCCCTCCCCTGTTCACACACTCTCTCTCTCTCTCTCTCTCTCTCTCTCAAAAATGAGTAAACATTAAAAAAATAAAATAAAATAAAAGATTTTGTTGAGTGGGGCTGAACTTTGGAGGGCCACATGCTATTGTAATAACTTAAGGTTTTTTTAAGCCCCAGAGAACCAACTGTGGCCCCTCTGGGAACAATTCTCTGTTGAGAATGCCCTAGAGATACTAGAACAACTCCATAAAAACTAAACCAATGGGAATGTAGTATTTAATAGGCAACATTCTTCACAAGTAAAAGAATGGGTTTTCTACGTGCCCTGTGGCTACAATATGCATATACGTGTTAGTATAGGTGAAAACCAACAAAAACAGTACTTAGAAAATTAAAAAAAAAAAAAAAAATCAAGCCGAGGCTGCAGGATTTCTCAAGTTCTTAGTTTTCACTTGTTAAAAAGATATTGAAAAGAAAATAAAAGGAAAAACCCAAGAAGGTTAGTTGTAAGTGCAGGGAAAAGAGAGCCTGTCACAGGAGAGGCAGAAGGTCACATCCTTCTTTGGACCCTTTAGTCCAAAGCTTCAGAATCAGGCAGAGCTGGATCAAGCAGCCCTACAAATGTGTACTAAAATCCTTTGTGTGGCTATGGATAAGTCACTACACCTCTCTGAGCCTTGGTTCCCCCATGTCCTGAATGACAACGAGCAGAAAAGTGCACAGCCATGCCTGGCACATCATAACTGCATCTGAATTCATGAACACTTGCTAGAATCAATGCATACCATAAAACGAGTAAGCTATAGAACCCGAATTCGAATCCAAGTCTCTCGGCTCAATTTTGCTAGCCCAGAGTGCCTCCAAACACCTTAAATTTCTTTGCCACTTTGAAAAGGAAGGGGAGCACGCCTCCCTCCTCCAGTCTCATCAAAACTGAAACCAAGTTGCTCACACTAAGATACCACTGCCACCTGGTGGCAGCATACCTAAATTATTGGAGTGGGGGCAACTGTCAAAGGAGGAAAACTGCCAGGGTCTTATACACACCTAAGTCACAAGCGAATGCTTATACAGGGAGAACAAACGTCCCCATCAACCACTTCACGAACGGGCTGCACACTGCCCGGCATTTACCAGTTCCTTGAAACTCTGACTTGGGTTTCCTGGACGCTTTGGGGGTTTGTTTGTTTTTGTTTTTGTTTTTGTTTTTAATTTAACAACCACAAAGAAACCAAACACCACTAACATTGAGTGCAGACATCCAGATTTTCCTGGAAACTGCTAGAAGCTCAGGGGTCCTCACTTTTGTACTTGTTTAATCAATCGCCTAAATCCCACATGTAATCCTTCATGTTTAAATTTCACGTTTCAAGATTGTCACTTTCCGATCATCTTTCTAAGCCAGTCGGTGTCCCGAAATTCAGCTTTCTATGCCCACCTTCTTAGTTAGCCCTTGTAGCTGCACACTACTCACGAATTCCCCAAGCACTGCCTCTCAGGTGTTCCCACAGGCCACAGACGACAGTTAAAGAAAATGCAGACTGGGACAAGGCAGGAAGCAGAGCTCTGTGGACTACCACTAAAAACAGCCAGCCGCTCCCTTGACATTGATCTTGGCCACCTTTGCAACGAGGCATTTTCCCAACCTGTCCAGGGGGCAGTTTGTCTCCAAGTGCTTCCTGCCCCTTCCTGAGCTAGGACAAAACAAGGTAATCACCTACTGAGTTTTCCGCTCACATGGAAAACACATACAGAGAACAGAATGGGGCAGAGGCCAGGCAGCCGTTGTGTGTGGCAGTGAAATGGCCTCTTCCTTCAGGTAGGCCCCCTGACCACACTACCCCTGTTATCTTCCCTGCCCCTGGAATGCTCTGGCATTCAACTCCCAGATGGCCCCCTGCAGGTCCTGACGTAAGCCCTGCCTGTCTTGGGACACGTGGGGCCGCAGAGAGCCAGGCCCCAGGGACGCGGGGTAATCTCGCTGGGGAAACGGAGGTCTCAGCAGCACCTGCCGACGCTGTGAGCAGGAATGTGCCACTCTGCCTTCCTAGCTGCAGTCTGCTGCCTTCTGCCTACGTTCGCCAAGCTGTGGGCATGAGAGAGACCTAGAGGAGAACCCCGCCTCTAGCCCTGACCAGCTATGGGAGTGGGGCCAGCCTGGCCTCACCTTCCCCATCCATAAAATGGGAGCAGCGATGGGAATCAGCCTTATAAGGCTGTGGCAAGGGTGAGATGGTCACGAGGAGCCTAGCACACAGTAGGTGCTCAATAAATTCTCGTCCCTTCCCTCCCTTGGAGACTTGCATTGAGTTTCCAAGACTGTCACACAGCACAAAGCAAGTGGCCCTGCAGCTGTCAGCAGGGAGAGGAGGGGAGTGACCCTCTTTAGGGCCAGGAATGTAATTCTGCAGGGTGGTATTTCCGTCCTTGGTCCGGCTGTGATGAGCGTCCCTCTAGAGGCACGGGAGGAATTCCGAGTGTCCCCTCGGTCATCCCAACATGGCACGAGGCCTTAAACTCTGCACAGGGCCGGCCACTCATCCTCAGCGGCTCCCCGGCTCACTGTGAAGACGACAGCTCAGGACGTGCCCCGGTCATCGCGGCCCTACCCTGCTGGCTCTGTGAGGCCACAGGACTGTCACGGCTTGTTCTAAACTAAAATTATCAGAAGGCGCGAGAGCCAGGGAGGCGGGGTGTTAAGTAAGGCGCTGACTGCATGTTCCACACGGGGGAGCACAAAGGGGACTCCCCGGGGGGCTGGGAGGACCCTTCTCAGCAGATCTGGCCCCTGGGTCTCGAAAGTGACGAGCAGAGGACTGATTTCCTTATGTGCTAAAAGGCTCTGGACCATCCTATGCAGAGCTCGAACCGGAAAACTGGGCCAAAGAACCAGGTAACGGACAGGAAGTGAAGAGCGGGGAGAATGGCTGAGTGGTGGACTCCCTGGAAAACTTACGTTTGGAGCAACCTTCCGAAGTTACTTTGAACCCAGAGCCCTGAGACCCTGAGCCTGCCTCACCCAGCCCCTCAGGCGGGCCCCTGTTCTGAAAGCAAGCCCTTCTGTGGTCCTTTTGGAAGCAGGCCCAACGCTCTAAAGCTCCTGAGCAAAGTCAATGGCCAACGGGGCAGGAATGCCTTTTCGGCACCGCAGGGAGAAAGGCACCGGACGTCAGAGGGAGAAGGGGGAGACGCTTTCGTGCACTGGAGGGATGCTCCCGGGCTGAGCTGTCTGGAAGGCAGGAGGCGTCTGCCCTCACGCCTCCGGGTAACAGACGAGCTTTGATTTGAGCCGGCAGGAGGCTGCCCGAGACGAGGCGGCCGCCCGAAAGCAGCCACCGAGTCAGGACTTACCTTCCACTGCAGAGAATGGAACCACTGGTCTCTCAGGTAGCTGTTGGCAGCCTGCAACGACAAGAACAGGACAGCAAGGTCCGGTCACCGGCTTGCAGCATGTCAGGGCACTACTGCGCGGGCCCCAGGCTGCCCCGTCCAGCAGGCTCTGCCCTGCGGCCCGAGCACAGGGACCCACCCAGCTGAACCTTTCGGGTGCAAAAACCGAAACAGAAGTGGCAACCGGGGGGACTTTTCTGAAATGAGTCATCACTGCCGCTGCGTGCTTACAATTTGCTGGGTATAAGTGACTCCACACACCGGCTGCTTGAAGAGCTTTCACTGCACACGTATCTTGACTTCATTAGGATCACGGGAGGGGCCGGGGCGAGTGGAGAGAGGCACGGTGGTAGGAGCAGATCGGGTGCCTCCTTTCCACCAGGCACTGCTCCAGGCACCCGGCGCCTGTTATTCACGCGTTCTGTCATCAGCCCTCACAATAGCCCTGTGAGGTGGCTACGCCCATTTCACAGGGGGAGAAACTGAGTCTCTGATGTCTCACATCAACTAAGTACATTCAAACCCAGGCAGGCTGGCTTCAGAGCCTGTGGGTTTATGAACCTCTTGCAACCACAGAAAGTCATGGGAGAGAGCGCCTGGCCTTCAACTCAGGTGGACTCGAGTTAAAAATCACTGTGCAGGGAGCAAAATCTTCCCAGAGGTGCACCACCCTAGTTCGCAGACCTTGGCAACTGGGCCTGGATTTTCTTCTCCGTAAAACGGGGCCACTAACCCTATCTTGCAGGAATGCTGTGAGGATTGGGAAGGATTCCTGTAAGGTGCACAGAATCGGGCCTAGCACATAGTACGTGCTCACAGAGAAACACAGCCTCTGTCGTTACTGTCATCACTAATCCCTCTCAAGTGAATCGTGGCCCGAGGAAGGCCCTGCAATTGTCACGCTGCTGTGGCTCTCACCCCCGGTTCCAGCACGGCTCTGGGTGATAACAGCAATATTTATGGCTCATTTAATGTGCACCAGACACAGTGCTAAGGTCTATGCGTGGACTGGCTTGTTTGGTCCTGGCCAGTCTACCCTGGGAAGTCGGGACCGTCAGCATCGTCACCCCTACGGTACAAACGAGGAAACTGAGGCTCAGGGAGGTTAAGAACGTTCCCACAGGCTCACAGGGAGTAGGTGTGGGACCAGGACTTGAACCCAGGCAGTCTGACTCATGCTGTAAACCACAAAGTTTCTGGCATTCCAAGTTTTCCAGTCACCATCCCTAAGGGCAGAAATGCAGTGTCTGTTCTCGCCTGACCCCGCAGCCCTCTGTTCTAAGTTGACCCTGACTTTCATGGTCCCAGGACTCTCACAAAGGCTGGAGCTTCTTTCCAAGTATGAAAGTCCAACTTCTGTTCCCAGTCTGCATGGACATATACACACACACACACACACGCACAAGCGGGTACAACTTTGGGTCACCCTCTGTCAAGGGGATCCAGGTGCCCTACCCAGATCCTCGATGGGGCATCAGTGGCTTGCCCAGGGCACAGTTTGGGGAAATCTCTGGGCTTGAATAAACGAATCTGTTCCGTGGCCAGTGCGGGAGGGTAAGGGTACCAGGTCCCCGTGTGCAAACTCAGAGACTGGCAGACTGATACCAGCCTGTGGACACAAGGCAAGTTGGCATCTCTGCCCTGAGTGGGAGTGGGCCGGGGGACACCTTCCGTGTGATTCAGAGACCTCTGCGGTGGCCGAGTCTCCAAGAGACCTGGGTTCAAGTTCCCTGAACACACAGAGCCTTTGTCACCTGACTGGGGAGGTGATGGCCAAAGGGGAGTCTCACGGGACCAGCAGCACCCCGGAGGGTCTGTGGCTGACTCACCTCCCATCAGTGCTGACCTAGCTCTGTGGTCTTGTGACACTTCTTGTTCATTAGGATGAAAAAATACACCCCATGCTCAGGGAGAGCGACGCAAAGATCCCCAACAATGAGATAATCCACGCAAAACGCTTACTTAGCTCAGCGCCTGGCACGTGTAGACACTTTACAAACAGCACCGATCAGGATCCGTGCAGCCACGGCCTGTGGGGTGCTGATAAACGTGGAACAACAGGCTTGCAGAATAGAAAAGCCCTGATCACAGCATGTGCCACCTTCTGTGCTGTAAACGATCCCACTGTGGCTGCTTCCACACCACAAGGAGGGAAATCCCTGGACCACGGTTGGGAAGAGACGCGTTGGATCCGCTCTCAGGGGCCGGTCCCGGCCGGTGTGAGCCTACCCGGCACACGCCCAGCCCACAACCATCTCTGGGCTTCTTAACACACCCAAGTTGGCCAGAGAGAGGGGCAGGTGCGGGAGGCCAAATACAGGAGCCCCAGAGATGGTCCACATGCTTGTCCTTGCAAAGGCCTCACCTTAGGTGGCAAATGGGCTTTGCTAAGATTTGAGGAAGTTAAGGACCTTGAAATGGGGAGGTCATTCTGCGTTCTCTGGGTGAGTCAATGTCATCAGAAAGGTCCTTACAAGAGGGAGGCTGGAGGTCAGAGAGAAGAGACAGAAACAGAGGTTGGAGCGATGCGGCCACAAGCTAAGGGTCACAGCCAGCCTCTGAAGCTGGAAAAGGCACGGAAAGCTATTCTCCCAAGAGCTTCCGCAAGGCTCTAGCCCTGCTGACATCTTGATTTTGGCCCAGTGGCCCTGTGCTGGACTTCTGGCCTCCAGAACTAGAAACAAACAAGTACTAAATTTGTGTTGTCTGAACCGCTAAAGGTGTGGTAATGTGTGACAGCAGCAGTAGAAAACCGGTGTGGGAGGCATGGATAGTTAGTGCTCATAGGGGCTGCTCTGTTGGTCCTGGGGGTGCACAGTGGGCCCGGGCAATGCCCATAAGGTGTCACTGGTTGGACTGAATGACTAAGTGAATGAGCTCCTTGAGGGCAGAGTCCTTTTAAAAACATTTTTTTTTTTATTTTGAGGGAGAGCGGTGTGTGTGGGGGGAGAGAGAGAGAGACAGACAGTGAGTCTCTGAGAAGGAGAATCTCAAGCAGACTCCACACTGAGCACAGGGCCCGGCTTAGGGCTCCATCCCACGACCCTGCGATCATGACCTGGGCCAAAATCGAGAGCCAGATGCTCAACCAACTGAGCCATCCAGGTGCCCTGAGGGCAGAGCCTTATGCCCAAATCCCCCGTGCTGATTAGCAGTCCCGGGTACCACTGCGGGGCTGGCTGCACAAGAATGAATGAACATGCACACAAAGCAGGAGGTGAGAAAGCAGAGCAGTGGTAGGAAGCACTAGATAGTGACTCCCTTTCTGTGCCTCGGCCGCCAAATCGAACACAGACCTGGTCTCCCCGTGACCAGGCCCAGCCCTTCCCATTCTGGGAACCACCCCAGCACGCAAGCTCCTGTTGGGGATTTTTAAGGTGGCGGGGGGGGGGGGGGGGCGCCCCTCCCTTGGTTGACTGTGAGGAGCAGGTGATCCAGGCCGCGTCAGTCGCGTCGGTCAGAAGCCCCTGCCCAGGACTCTGGGTCTTGAGCCAAGCAATGTGGGGATGAAGGGGTTAAGAATTCATCATGAGGCAGAGGGGTGTCTTCCGCTAAAGGCAAACCCTAGGCTGGGTGGGGCACGGTGCTACCACCTGCCTCAGCCTGTTCTCCAGGCTCCCGTCAATCCTTCCAGTATATTCCTTTTCTGCTGGAGACGCCCTGAGTCCATCTTGCCTGCTTACGTCCAAGAGCCCTGACTGACCCACAAGGCACCAGTGGACACTTGTTCCTTCTCAAAAACGCATGTTCCAAAGCATTTTCTCTCCAGCTGTTCATCCAGAAGGCGCTGGCCAGCCCCGGAGCGGCAGCTTCCCCTGCTTCCACCACGAGCCCTCCTCTCCCACCCCCCAGGTGGTCTGGCTCTGCCCGACCTCGACCTCCACCTCGACGTGCCTGGCCTGCTGCTAAGCAGAGATAGCTGTGCACGTTTCCTCCCCTGCCCTGGTGCCTGGGGCCGCGTCCCCAGGTCTCCGTTGGGTCTGCTGTGTCCTGTTTGACAGCAGCCTTGCGGTCTAGAAGGGGAAGAAGGTTCCTTCAGCGACACAACCCCATCTCACCTGCCCTGCTCACCTCCCCTCTCGGCCTGATCTTTCTGGCAGAACCCCCTGCATGTTCCAAGTCCCTCCTCACGTGGGAGAGCCCCCGCGCCTGCCCACACCCAGCTTCCCAGCTGCCTCCATCATCCGTGAGCATCTCAGCTGGAGGAGGTCAGAGTCACGTTCTGGAAAAAACGCAGGTGTGGGTTCAGTGGAGCAGTTGGTGGATCCCAGCTGAAAACAGCTGTGTGACCCTGGACCACCCCGCCTGTACCGTGGACCCGGGGAGCCTGCCTCCCCAAGGCACGGGGCTGAACTGAGACGCACAGGGCAGGAACCCCGGCTGATGTCACCTACCAGGCACCGAGCAAACTGCTCTGCACACCTCACTCTGAGGCGAGGCCTGGAGGCTCCGAGCAGGTGGGAGGGCCCTGCCACCCGCCTGGGCGCTGACCCAGCCCGACCCCTGACCACACCATCGCCCTCGCTGCTACAGCTTGTCTGGCACGTGCCCCTTCTCTGTCCTCCGCACCCCTCGCCCCCTCCAGCACTTTGGCTGGGACCACGCTCCCCACCCTCCTCCCGCCACTCTCAGAGCCCCATCCCGCCCACGGGACTGGGAAAGGAGACAGAGTCCCGTCGGATTAACTGCCACCTCCCCGGTGAAGCCGGGGTCACCAAGTTCGCCGAGTGGACTCATGACACGGGGGCAAATGCTGGAGGTGCCATCTGGTTCCGGGCCTCCACTCCAGGGGGGCAGAGACAGCAGACGTCCCCCACCCCACCCGCTGGGCTCATCATTCCCCAGCGCAACCGGGAGGAGAGGTGGCCACAGCCCTCGCTGTGCCCTCTGGGCTGGCTGCACTTTGGAGGAAGACAGAGGCCGTGGCTACGTTCGTCCATCGTAACAAATGAGGCTCTTTGAACTGGAGGCTCAAAGGGATTTCAAGGATCACCCATTCAGGAGTTCTTGGTTTTGGGGCGGATTTATGGGAATCTGAATCCCTCTGAGAACCTGAAACAAGCTGCAGAATCACACCCAAGTACAGTGCACATGTGTCCACTGCACAGACATGCAGGTGCACGCAAAGACACCCACAGACACACCCACCCACCCACCCACCCCCCCCCGACACACACACGCACACGCACACAGAGGCAGTTTTGGAAGACACCACGGGCCGTAGGTTAGGGACCCAATTCTAGCCCAGCCCATCCCTTCCTGCCATGCTTCTGATGAGTAAACTGAGGCCCGGACTTGCTGTGGTCTTATCAGCATCCTCCCGCAAAGTGTCCAGCTCTCCTCCCAGCACGTGGCAGGTACTCGGAGCCACGGGGCTGGCCGTGGCCAACCCAAGTGCGAGTGGATGTGACCTGCGTCGCTTCCAGTGGAGCCTCTACGAGCCAGCACGCTACTTAGCAGGTTAAAACCAGGAACGTGCCAGACGGCACCGGCTCCATGAGCAGTACTCCCCGCTGACCCACAACGGACACGTGGCCCGAGTGAGAAAAAGTCCTTCGCTGTTTTGAGCCACTGAGAAGCTGGGGCTGCTTTGCCACGGCAGCAGAACCGAGCATGAGCCGGCTTGCTTGGCTTCTCATGTAGCTTTCACACCGGACACACATCCTACCGGGAACACTCTGCCTTCCTCCTCCCTCAGGGCCCGCTGCGCTACGCACCCTTCAGTTCTGCCCTGAATTCCTCTCCCCCCTTTCCCTTTCCCTCGCCATCCCGGACCACCTCAGGCGGTGGACGCTCACCTAACTGCCCTACCCTGCCCTGCGAGTGCTGATCTCATCGTTCTTCTCTCTCTCCAGGCCGCGAGCTCCATGAGGTCAGCAACCATGTCTGATTTACTCACTACTGCGTCCGCAAAACCCAGAGAAATGTCTGTTAAATGAAAGATTGGCTGGGATGTTGGATGGATGACTGGATGGACACGCGGATGCATGGATGACGGATGGGTAGACGGGTGGACGGACAGATACATAAATGGATTGGGTGGGTGGAGAGTTAGATGGATGGGTGAAGCACGACCCGTCCTGCTCGTTGGAAGAAAATCTCATGTGCAGTCAGGCTTCAAAAGAACTACTCAGTCTTGATCCCGTCTCTTCCCCAAGGTGTATCTGATCGGGACTAAAAAAGAGTCACGGCGGTCTTTCCCCGAAAACCTCCTATGACCAGGCACAGTGCTAAGTATTTTACATGCAGTAACGCTGGTCCTCACAACAGCCAAGGAGGCAGGTCCTACAACTCCAGCTCACAGACAAGATCAGTGCCCTGGAGAGGTTACTGCTGCTCGTCCAAGGCCGCACAGGCTGCCCGCCCCCAACACGAGAGCCATGTGTCTGGGCTCCAGCAGGCTTGCAGGAACTGGGCTGGGGAATCAGAAGGCATTATGCCTGGTGAAAGGGGGGGAGGAAGGACTCGGCTCGGGTTCCAATCCCCACGTCGCAAACAAGAGAAGGGGCCAGAACTTTCCTCCCGAAGAGGGGCGGCGCATCTCTCACTGATGGAGCCGGGGAGCGTGGGCCACGAACTGCTCCTTCTTCTGGTTTGTCTGGTTTCGAAGAAGGATGGATGCTGCTCGGGGCGCGGGGCGGGGGGATGTCCGGGATCCCGACATATCACCTCTAAGTGCCTCCCAATGGAAAGGAGAGGTCCACTCTGGACTGGGCTGTACGTGGCCCGGAGGAGAGGGTGAGTTTCTGCACAGGGTTTCTATACTGCTGTATGGGCAGCTGAGCCAGGACGACTTGGCCCCGTGGGACGCAGGGTACAGCTCAGAGTCCGGGGGGGGGGGGGGGGGGGTCACTGGATTCAAGCATGGGAAAGAGCCCCTGGAGGCAGGCAGGCCTGCTCAGGCCAGTGCTAATTTCTCCTAGCGATAAATCTTTCTAATACTGGAAGGGCCTCGTTCCAGGCAAATTCTGCCTAATTTCCTCTTCGAAAGTTGCCAAGTTCTCTCTCATTGTTGTATTGTCTCGAGAGGTGAGAAAAACAGCCAAGGGTGCACTGTGGGTGACTGTTCCCAAGTTCTCCTTCCTGGCCCAACTTCTTAGGGAAAAAACAGCACGTGCTTTTCAGACCGGAAAGCTCTTTCTCACTGGCTTCCAGTAAGAAGGGAACCCACCCTGTCCCTGCCCCTGACGCCTGGCCTCTGGAGATCCTCTTGTGAGAAGAGCCGGTCTCTGAGACCATCGGGAGACGAGAGTCTCTTTGTTCTGGTTCCGCCTGGACCCTGTTTTAGGAGCAGGGGGCTCCTGTCTACTTCTCACGGATGGGCAGAAACCCAACTGCAAGGCAGAAATCCCCAGATGATGGGCGCCCCAGGGCTCTTTAATGCTGGCTACCCCACCCCACAGGCCAGCAAGGAGCCCCCCCGCCCTGGACGCTTTCATTGCACCGTTTATGTTCTTATGTAGTTACTTCCTCACAATGAAACATCAGCACAAAGGGCATTAAGGGGGGAAAGAAGATAAATAGGCCCTTTCTGCACCCGGGGATTCTAATAACATGGCATTAGGGAGCTCATGCTGAAAAACACAAAGCTTCCAGAAAGACACCAACTGGACAAGGCTGGGAGGCTGGTGCCTTTGTCTGGGGATTCGACCTGCTGGCTCTCTGCGCTGGGAGAAGGCGCGGTTGCCAGAGATCGTCTCTTAACCTTCCCTGAACTCGGATAGGTCAGCTCCCAGAGGTCTGAGTGAGGCACCGATTCAAATTCTAACAAAGCAGCTTTGTCAGGAGGTCCCTGGGAGAGAGACGGAGGTTGGAGAGGGAGGAACAGAGGGAGGAGGAGACACAGAGGCAGTTAAGTCAAGACGCACGGAGAGAAGGGCCTGGGGTGGAGAGAGGCTTGGGATGGAGAAAGACATCAGACAAAAAAACAACAAAAAAAAACCAAACTGTAAGAGAAGCAGAGAGTGAAATATAGCGAGAGAAAGGGAGACACGGGGAGAAGAGAAAGTGTCAGAGAGAGACAGAGGAAAACAGATTCACGTGGGTGCGAGAACCCGAAAGAGAGACCAAGAGCGAGAGCCTGGCAGGCGAGGGTGGGGACCCCTGCAACCCCAACATCACCCCACGGGAGGGAACAGCCATGCACATGAAGCAGGACGTGACCCTCTTCAGAGCTGCTGGAACAGGCCAGACCCTCCAGCCTTGTGAGGTTACTTCCTCTGGCAGGGAGGCGGTGCGTGGAGCACGGGGCCGCAACGAGAAGTTCCAGGGTCCAGCCCCATGCAGCACTTCCATCATTCTGCGATGACGGAAACGGTCTTTATCTGCACCGTCCAAGCAGCAGCCGCTAGGTCCGTGTGCTATCGAGCATGGACCGTGGATCTGCATTCTCAACTTGATTCAGTAAATTAAAATGCAGACAACCCAGTGTGGCTAGTGGCTGCCGGCGGAAGGCACCACTGGGGAGGGGGGGGGGCATTTCACCCTCTGCCTGCCCTGTGGCCAGGGGCGCCCAGACCCAGACAAAGCTGCTCCAGGCGGCCTTGCCCCCTGAGCACAGCGGGCTGCGTCCTGGTCCTTCCTGCACGCACGGCAGGGAGGACTGCTCAGTCATGCCACAGCTCCGGGTCCCATCACACAAACCGGGACAAACCCAAAGAAGGCTCCTGCAGACTGTGTCGACAGCACGCGAGGAGCGCCGCCCTGGGGCTTCAGGTACCTTCCAGCCCAAAGCCCATCTCCAAGATGACTCGGAACCCACTTATGTAACAAGGCGGCCACACACCACCCATGAATCTGTGGGGGGGGGGGGAGGGCGATGATGAGAAGGAAGCAAGGTGGAAGCTGATGGAAACGGCAGAGGGAGAGGCTGAGGTGGGGGGGGGGGGTTGCACCCACCTGGGCTCCCCGAGTAATGGGGTGGAGGGCCATGTGTGAGTCCCGCTCTCCTGCTCCAGCCTCTGTCCACCGGAGCTGGGGGGAGGGGGGGCAGCGAGCAAGGGGGGTGCTGGTGCAGGCCCGCCTGTCGGCTCGGCAGGGGGAGCTCTGACGCGAGGCCACGGCCGGACGCAGCCCCAGCCAGGCGAGTCATAACCGCCGGCCGGCAGCCACGGCCTGGGTTAAAGGGACACTCCACTGCCCAGCAACCCACATCCCTCTAAGCCTCCCTGCCCCTCCACCCCTGGGCGAGCGGCATTCGGGCCTTCCTTGGGGGGACGCCGGCCCCTCCAGCCCCAGGAACGATGCGACCCTCCTGCCGGTCAAGCAGCAGCCACTACACAGCCCAGGAGATTGGGGCTCAGGGCCCTCCCCACTCTAGCTGGACTACTTCAAGGTTTCCCTCCCTCCTGCCTCCCTCTGATGCTCCCTCTCTGTCCTGCAACTAGACTGATCCCTCCACTGTCCCTTCCAACCCGTAAGAGCTTTCCATGGCTCCCCAGTGCCCTCGGAACATAGCCTTGGCTTCTTCACTCGGCTAATAAGACCCATAGAGTCTGGCAGTGACCCAAGAGCTCTGGACACCATCCACAGGGCCCTAAACCTGCCTCCCCCTCTCTTCCAGGGCAGCAAACACCCCCTCTCACATTCATGCTTTGCACCCGCATTCCCTCTGCCCCGAGAGTGTGCCCCCCCATCCTGGCACACTCCTACTCATCCCTCTATGCCCCACTATAACGTCGCCACCCCTGGGGAGCCTTCTCTGGCCCCCCCAGGCCGAGGGAGTCAGTCCCTGCCCTCCGGGATGTGCCTCTATTTTAGCTGTTATCTCTGTAGTCACGTGTTTAGAGCTCGGTCTCCCCAGAGAGCCCCACAACTCTTCGAGGATGGGGCCAAGGGGCTCATTTACTTTCCTCCCCCAGCACAGGGGGCAGGCCGGCTCGGTGCTCTGTGAGACAGTAGGATTTTCTCTGTACCCCTCTTCTCCAGCTTTCCACAGGATGCTATTACTGTCCCCACCCCCCGAATGTCCCACCGCTGCTCAGGTCCCAGCCCAAGGGAGCCGGAAGTGGCTGCCCCCAGACTCCAGATGGCAGCTGTCAGAGGGGCCGGAAAGACAGACAGGAGAGTTCTGCTGGCTGGGCTGGGGGGGGTGGGGAGGAGGGAAAAGGTGAGGGCAGGTAGAAGAAAGACAGCCAAGTGCAGAGGGCGCCAGAACTGAGAAGAAAACGGACGGGCGGCCATGGTGTTGGTGTCCTCCAAGGGATGACCGTAAAGAAGAGGATTTTTCTAAAGAATTAGCTGTTAGAGTCAGCTTGTTGAGCTCAGCATTCCTCAGAGGCCAGACCATGTGCCTCTCGCCCTCAATGTTGTTACACAATCTAGTGGCCGCTTTGGAAATGCGTTTTAGGGAACATCTCTTCAGGCTCAGGGCAGATCTCCCTGGAGTGACAGAGTTAGAAAGAATATGTTCCTAAAAGAAGGGCCTGTTCTCCCAAAGACAAGAGAATGAATTCTCTCTAGATGAGCACTTTCTGACTCGGGGTCCCTGCCGGAGGCTGGGACGGCTCTGCCCGAAACGACACAGGACACATCGCAGTATACATTGCTGCAAATTTTTCAGCCACGATTCCTTGCCTGGTGGACCCACTTCTCCCGGACCACAAGGTCCTGGAAGGGCCATGAGAGTACAGAGCCCCCTATGGTCAAGGCTGGGTATGTAACCTAGGGTGGGGCCATCCCTGGGATGTAGGGGACTACAGCAGGGCCAGTCAGAATCTTCTAGATTTTACCGAATGGTACTGGAAGAAAAATGGGCTCTCACATTTTTAAGGACAGAAGTCCCTCTTTCCCGGGGTGCCTGGGGGGCTCAGTCGGTTAAGCAACCGACTCTTGATTTTGGCTCAGGTCGTGATCTCACGGTTCATGAGTTGCAGCCCTGAGGCGGGCTCTCTGCTGGCAGTGAGGAGCCTGCTTGGGATCCTCTCTCCTTCCCTCTCTGCCCGTCCCCTGCTCATGCACCCACGTGTATGCTCTCTCTCAAATAAATAAATAAACTTAAAAAAAAAAAAAAGCCCATTTTTCTCATGCATGGAGAAACCATCCCTGACAATGAAGCCAATGCACAGAAAGAGAGCCAGGAAATGGAAACAGAGAGAGTCCCTGAATACTATTATCACTTGGCTCCTGGATCAAGCTATGCCTGAAGGCCTCTCTTAGACTTCCCAGTTACTTGAACACAATTACAGCATCAAATTCTTTTCGCTTCAGAGAGTTTGAATGTTTGTATCATTTCCAAACAACAGCCCTGACCGATACGCACAAAATGCACCCTTTTCCAAGGAGACAGCTCTGGGGGGCTCAGTCGGTTGACCTTTGATTTTGGCTCAGGTCATGATCCCGGGGCTGTGGGAGGGAGTCCCGCATCAGGCTCTGGGCTGATTAAGACTCTCTCCCTCTGCCCCTGTCTACTGCTCGTGGTGTGCACGCTCCCAATCTCTCTCTCTCTCTCTCAAAGGACAAAAAAAAGACTGAGACCGACGAGAAGAACCTCCTCCTCACTTGAAGTAGAGCAAAAGGTGGCATGTGTTGCTTACTATGGCCTTCTAAGGCCTAAAAACATGCCTTTGTGCCTCAGTTACCTCATCTGTAAAATGGAGATCAAAAGACCCATTTCTCAGGTTTGTGGCGAGAAAGAAAAGTGTAAGACATAAGGTTCCTGGGCTGCAATGGGCAGGCGGTAGGAGCTCAGTCTGTGCACATTCCCTGCTCGTCTCCCAGAGAGGGCCCCACGGTTTATACCTTCCTTATGCTGGAGAAGAATGTGCCCTAAGCTAAATAACCTTCCCTCCTGGGAGCTGGCCGTCTCCTCTGAGGGAAAGCGGAGTGCGAGAGCGCGGAGGGGGCAGAGGAAACTGCTTGTTCATGTTTGTCTCTCCTACCTGCAGTAAGACTGTTCCCCCAGGGATTGTGAGCTGTAAACAGTACTTCGGGGCATTCTCCCAGGACAGCAGCTGAACGTCTTCAATAGCGCTGTAGGAGACCGAGTTTTCCATGTACCCAGTTGGCTGCAGCAAAAAGAAAAAAAGAAAAAGAGAGAGAGAAGACACACATTGGTTACAAGATCAGGCACAGTATCCATGCCTCAAAGGAGGTTCCAGAAAACATCCTCCCGCGCCTCCCCCCCCTCCCCCATTCTGGCAACAGGCAAACCGAGTTGGTACAGACACGGGGCGACTCTGGAGACCAAAGGAACTCCGTCTTTCCTAGCATCCCAGCTGGCAGGAGGGGGCTGCAGTGGAAACTCGCCCCCGTGTTTGGAGCTGTAGAGTCGGGACCAGACTGGGGGCACCTTAAGGGCAAAGCCTGTACCCTGTTCCTCTGGGCGTTCACGGGGCCCAGCACAGGGCAGAGCCTGGGTCCCTCCAGCCCTCACTGTGTCCAAGCCACTGCCTTCTCCTGCCCAGAATGCAGTCATAGACCCCCTTCTATTTCCCGGTCTCATCTCCCCACCCAGATATGCACTCTCCACTCGAGACCCAGGGCCACATTCCAAGTCGACGAACTGTATCCCCCTATTCCCTGTCCAGTGTCCTTCCACAGCTCCCGGTGGCCCAAGCACGAATCCCACGTGCCCCTCCACCCCTGCCAGGCTCTTTCCTCCAGCCGCACCCACTTTCTCTTCTCCGTCGGCCCTCCCCAATGGCCCACCCGGTGGCACCACACAGTTAGCCTGCCCTTTGTCCCCAAACGGTTGTGGCCCAATCCCTGGCATCTCCTCCTCCACTGTCCAGGCCTCAGCTCCACAGGTCTTCTGGGGGGCCTGCTACCCCCCAGACCCTAAAGTCCACCTGGCCACATCCTTCCCTGTGCCCTCGGCGCTCCGCGCACCCCATTGAATCACTGTGGACGTCTACCATATGTCATCTACTGATGCCTGCCTCCTGGCCAGGCTGCAGCTCCGTAAGGTCAGCCCCATGTCTGTCTTGCTCCCTGCCCTCTCTCCACAGAGCCTGGCACGTGGCAAGGGCTCAACAATTTGTGTCGAAAGGAAGAACTGGAACAGCTTTCGTCGGTCAATGCTGGGGTGAGGGCAGGGAGAGAGAAACTCACAGCCGCTCACTACTCTCTGAGGGAGCTCCCCTGTCACGGAGAGAAGGCACCAGGAGCCAAGGGGATGCACTGGTCACCAGGTACCAGCAGCGTCCTTATCGCCCTGACCCCAGGAAGCCATACTTTAGCAGAGCCAGAGGCAAGCGTAGCTTAGCTGAGAAGGCAGAATGTGACGGCTGACACGTCCCCAGCCGTGACGCGCGCCAAGCGAGGTCTCCTTCCATCCTCACAACGGCCCCGTGGAGCAGGTGCCAGGGCCAACCCACCGCACGATGAGGAACCTGAGGTGTCACATGACTTGCCCAAGGTAGGCCAGCTGGGACGGGGGCTGGCCAGGGCCGAAACGAGCTGGTGACTCAGGAATCGGTGCCCTAACTCCCCACTGAGCTGCACACAGGAGGGGGCGCAATGTAAAACCCATGGCCTGACGAGTTCATTCTACCATCGGGATTTAGGACCGCCACGAGGTTTTAAATTTCCATTTCTGTCTGCCCATGTTGAGATGCAGTGGTGGTGGTGGAGAGGGCTGAGGGCACAGGCTGCGGCAAATTTCCCTGATATGATCGGTCACCGGGCTCAGGAAGGGAGAGAGGTTGATCAATACATTCGTTCTTTCATTCATTCATTTACTCATTCACTCATCTGACGTATTCGTTGGGCATCTATTACGTTATACGCCCATATGCCGGGTGCTGGAGATACAGCAGGGGATGAGACAGGAGCCCAGGGGGGCAAGGAGATAACAAACCAAATACACAGATAAACAGCAGGTGCTGCACCAAGAATCCAAGAGGGTGCGCTCACAGGGGCTAAGAGCTGCGGTGCCCCGTGCCCCGGAGAGGTGGAGCAGAAGTACGCCCCGGAGCTCGGAGCTCGTGGCCAGTGCAAAGGCCCAGGCGTGGGAACGAGCTGGGCGTGTTCAGGGAGGAGACTGCCCAAGGGAGGAAGGCCACTCCCAGAGGGTCCTGTGGGCCCAGCCAGGGGTCTGGGGTGGAGTGTTGTTTGGGGAAGAGACTCGGGAGGAGGGGACAGAAGCAGGAACAGCCTGGAGGCTCCAGAGCAGGTCCCTAGCAAACAGAGGTGGTTGGGGGGGGGGGGGGGGGAGGAGAGGCAGCGGGGGAGGGGCAGTCAGATCCCTTCTGCCCTTCCCCAAAGGCACAGAGCCCACCCCTCAGCACCAATCCCAGGAGCCTCTGTGTCTGACCAGGAGAGTTGCCGTGGTGCATCCCAGAGGCAGATGTGTGGGCTCCCCTCACCTTGCAGCCTGTGCCTGCGCCCCATGCACTGTTCCGTTCTCGGTATTCCGCCATCAATGACTCAGCTCCGACTGCACATCTTGTCCCGAGAATATCCGTGCAACCAGGGGCTCGGGGGATTGGTTAGACACTTATTATCTGAACCCACGTTCAAGTATTTATTGTGTGCTGTCTCCCCTGCTAGTGTTCCAGCACAAGAGCAGAAATCTCCACCTGTTCTGTTCCAAGTGCCCAAACAGACCCTGGCACTGAGACGGGGGTAGTCATTTTCTTCCAAATGAAGGAATTATTTTCCTAAATAACACAGTGTTCATCCATGTATTACTTCTAATCATGACACAGAACATACTTGGGGAAGATGCTTTCTGGGGATCATTTTAAAAATTAAATTTTAAAATTAAAACTTAATTGACAAATGGAAAAAAAAAATCTCCTTTCGGAAGCAATGGCACCCGGGTACCAGATGCGCCCAAGTCCACCTCCCTCCCTTTACGAGGTCTGGTCGGCCTCCAAACTCCATGCCGTTGACCCCTCGAGACATACAGAGGCCAGAGGACACGGGGTGAGCCATGGCCACTAACACATCTGGAAAACCGCCAGACCACACCAAACAAGAGAAAGATAGCAACGCCCATTCTGTAAATATCTGGACTCGATGATCCAAACCGAGCCAACGGCCAGCCTCGTTTCTTTAGAAGCGCACCTATGGGCCTCCAAGCTTCTGCCTCCCACCGGCCTCCCCGGGGGCCCTGGGACACGACGAGGCTCTGCACTGCCCCGTGTGGCACCAAGCCCGTGGCGACCACACGCTCGGGGCGGGGTGACCACTCCCGACATGTGCTGTGCGATGTCCAGGAGGCGGGGCTTGCCTGTGTCTGCCTTTCTCACGACCCTGCTCCAGCTGCTTCAATGTGGCCTTGATTAGAAGTTGCAACACAGGCTTTTTGGGGAAAGGTTGGGTATAAATAAATACATACTGGTTTTTAATAGCAGACGTTCTGCTTTCCCACTGTTCGAAACAGTACTGGCTAAAAGCAAAATGTGTACAGGGAGACCTGTGTTTGAGTCTCTTAACTGTGTGGCTTCATGCAAGTTACTGTACCTCTCTGAGTCCATTTCAGCCAATGGTAAAACGAGAATTTATTAGACAGGATTATTTTCTAATAATCCTTAAAGGAGACCCAGTCTGTCAAGGCTTAGCACCGCATCTGGGACATTCTAAAAAGCGCAGTAAAATGAAGTACTGCGAGAAACAATAAACTCTACCTCTAGGCTCTTTCTCCCCCAGACCCATACCTCTGGTCTCACCGTGACAAAAGGATCAGATAAACCCCAACTGAAGGACGTTCCTCACAACACCTGACCAGTACTCATCAAAACCAAGGAAAGTCCAAGCAACTGTCCCAGACATGAGAATTCTCCGTCTATGGAGGAGGACCACTCCTTCACTGCGGGATCCCCAGTGGGATCCTGGGACAGAAGACGGACATTAGGTAAAAACGAAGGGAATCAAATAAAGCCTGGGCTTTAATAACAGCATATCACCACTGGTTCATTAGTTGTGACAAATGTATCATGTTTCTGGGAGACGTTCACAACTGGGGTAGCGGGCTTAGGGGTCCACGGAAACTCTGTGCTGCCTCTGTAACTTTTCTGTACATCTCAAACTGTCCTAAGATAAAATGTTCACAGACAGAAATTAACTGCTGCCATGTTGTTACTAGCATCGTCTTCGACGACAGAGCCTAGGCAGGAGCCCAGGGGGCTTACAAGGGAAAGGGGACGGATCGGGACTGAGAGTCCCTGAATGCTCCCTTGGGATTCAGGTGTGAGCCAGTGCTGACCACGGGCCTCCTTCGTCCGGGTACTTTCACACGGCTGGGGCGATTTCACAGATAACTGATAATTCCTTGGTAATCTGAACACGATGATCTGAGTTACAGTGCAGGAGATTCCTACATGGGGTAAAGGCTCAGTCAGATAAAAAAGAAAAATTTAATTCCCCTCCACTTGAGGGAAGCTGGGAAATCCAGCTCTGAAAGGTACATGTAACAGAACAACAAGCAGACTTGGTTGTTTCTACATGTAAAACAGTGCGAGGCCATACTGCACGATCGGAAGGAGCACAACTACGGAACTTGAACTCAGACTAGCGCTCTCCAGCGGCCAGGGTGCGGGTGGGGACCAGTTACCAAGGGGCACGGGGAGCTGTGTGGGGTGATGGAAATATTTTTAAAAAGAATTTTTTTTAAGTTTATTTATTTATTTTTGAGAGAGAGAGCGAGAGAGCATTGTGAGTGGAGGAGGGGCACAAGAAGAGAGACAATCCCAACCAGGCTCTGCACTGTCTGCACAGAACCCAACTCGGGGCTGGAACTCATGAAGTGTGAGATCATGACCTGAGTTGAAATCGAGAGATGGGACGCTTAACCGACTGAGCCACCCAGGGGCCCCTGGAAATAGTCTGTATCTCGATGGTGGTGGTGGTGGTGGTTACCTGACTGTGTATCTTTGTCAAAACTCACAAATCTACACCCTTAAAGGATGAATTTTACTGAAAGTAAATTAGAGGTCAAACCTAAGAAAGGCAATGTGTGAATACTGTAGATGATTTGGAAGCCGATGAGTAGAATGAAATCTTTCAGATAAAATCACGTCAAGACCACTCATTAGCACTTTGGTATATTACCTTTATATTAACCTCCTGATTATTTTTTATACATGAATTTTTTCTTTTTTTTTACAGAGCCCAAGTCATACAATACATATAATCTTGTGACTTGCCTGTTTTTTTTTTCTTTTTAACATAATGTTCCATCACATGCACATCGTATATTCTGGACAATAATTTCCAGAACTATTATTTAGTGGCTATAAAGCATTTGGCCACTGTTTTATCACTGCTTCCCACCTCCCCCCACCACCATGGACAGTGTGGTTGTTTCATTTTATGCCACTATAAACAACTCCACAATGAACATCCTTGTGAAACGTGTTTTTCTACCCTATATTTAGGATTATTTCCTTAGGCCAGATTCCCAGAAATGGAATTACTGGGACAAAGGGTAAAAGCATATTTTACGTCATTGCCAAATTGCTCTCATTAAAGAGATATTAAAGAGAACCGGGGAGCCCTGGCTAAGGCTGGGGGGGGGGGCCTTCGTCCTGAGCCCCGAGCCTGGCTGGGTCCTGGAAAAGCCAGGCTCTGATCCCGGTGAGCTCAGAGGGACCACATGGCGGCCAAGTGCCCACAGCCCGACTGCGCCGCACAGGGGCTGGGATCACAGAAGTCTGCACACAGGGGTCCAGGCGCGTGGGGACGCTGCTCTCCCGTGGGAGTTGAGGTGCCTCTGTCCTTTTGCCCTTGGGGACTGATGAGGGGCTAGCTTGGGGGTCTTGGTGTCCGCCAGACCAGGAAGAGAGCGCTCCCCTTCTGCTTCTGTTTCTGAGATGAGCTGCTTCTCTGGCATCCCCTCGATGCCCGGATCTGGGCTCAGGAGAGCAGAGCCTGGAGGGGCTTAGTGAGGGCCCGTAGTCAACAAAGACCCTCGGAGCTGACACTCCACACTGGGAACCCCCTCGGACCTCCCACGTCAGAGTAGGCAAGGAGTGGGGTGACCAAACTCCCCTGAAGCAGCCCCTCCCCCAGAGGCCCCCAGGCTGCACCTCCCCCTGCTTCCCAGGGAGCCAGCTCCTTCCCACCCAAACCTGCCTGGTTTCCATGGGGATTCCTCTAAAAGCGAATGTGAATCATGATGTCTGCGACCCCCAAGACGAGGCTCAGGCTGACTCAAGGCATATGTTGGGAAGGTGTCCAGCACCAATCCCAGGAAGGGGAGCAGGGAAGAGGCTCCCAGACCCCAAGAGGAGAAGCCGGTCTGGAAACACCCTCCATGAGCTCACTCCTGAAGCAGGTGGACGTGGGAGGCTGGGAAACCTTGCCCCCCGGGGGACCCGGGCTGAGAACAGCAGTCTGTTTGCCATGGGTGGGGGTGGGGGTGGGGGTGGGGTCGGCGCCCTGGCACCCTGCTGGGTGAGCCACGCTATAGACAGGTCCCCCTCTCCCTGCATGGAAGCTGCCTGAGTCATCGTGGAGGGAGACCCCTCTCTGCACAGCCCGACTCCACATGGCACCATCCCACTGGAATGAGGACGGGCTTGCTGCTGCCCGCTGCCCCCTGGACACACACCCTGGACTCAAAGGACAGATGTCAGGTCAGAGGATAGGGAAGCCTCTTCCAGCCCGTTTGGAGAGTCAACAACAACGACAACAGTAATAATGACGGCACTGTTACCTCTGGTATTAAGTACCACAGAACGGCTCGGATCGGAGGAGTGGGTTTCAGCTCACCTCCCCCTGCTGCTTTCTAGAACTGAGATAAAATTCATATAAAATCAAACGCTAACCACTTTAAAACGTACAACGCAATGGCCGCTGGCACATTCACAGTGTCGTGCAACTTCATGGCACTTAGTTCAGTGCTAAGGCATTCTCAGCGCTCCGAAAGGAGACTCCGTACCCACGAAGCGGTCACTCCCCCACGGGGCTGCTGGCCGCTGGTCTGCTACCTGTCCCCGCGGCTTGGCCTCTTGTGGACATTTCCCGTCAGTGCAATCACGCAGCACGTGGCCCTTCTCGCTGGCTCTTTTCCCTGGAGGTTCCGGAGGTTCACCCACGTCGCAGCATGTACCGGTTATGGCTGCATAACGTCCCGCTGAAGGGACAGGCCACGTTTGCCTTACTCCTTCGCAGCCGAGGGACATCTGGGTGGTTTCCCCCTTTGGGGGAGGGGGGACGGTCTGCTGCATATTTTTCCGGTGATAAGGAAGGACGTGTGCCCCGCCAACACAGCCCTGGCGAAGCCCCTCGCGCACGGAAAGGCACAGGTGCCCCTGGTTAACACGCCTCGAGCGGGTAGCACGTGGGCAGCACCACGCCGAGGACACGTCTTCTCCCACTTGACCAGGCCGCAGCCCTGGAGGGGGGCCGTGTTTACCCCTGTTTATCCGTATGCTACCGACGAGGCAGGTCCAGAGAGGTGCTGACGTGTCACGGACCCCTGCTTTTAAGAGACACACCCAGGACTCAATCCCACAACCGCCGGGGACGGTGGCCTCCACCCCGCACTCTGCCAGCTCCTCCAGCCGGAGCCACACTCCGGTGTGCACGCCGAAAGGCCCGCACACACTGCGAACGCACGCCGTGCACAAAGGAGCCAGGACCGGAACCTGGCGCCACCAGGGTCTCGGAATCTGCCCGCCAGCTGCCACCCCGCCCTGTGGGCCCCCAGGCCACCTACGGCCCCACGGGGCGTCGAGGGCAGAAATCCACACGGGCTCACTTGGGAAAGGCCTGTCAAAATATTTTGATGTTCTCTTTAATCCCACAAAGGGAAAGCTGTACCGCAAAAGCAAAGCGGCGGTAACAATTCGCTGCTACGTGGGTCAGTCTGGGCCCCAGGCCCAGAGCAAATCTCCTCCAGTGCCTTTCACACCCCCCACCTCCCCGTGTTTCCATAAACCAGGGATAGCCGACGTGACTTAAGCTTTTCCGGTTGCCCCAGGGCCACTGTCCCTGCCGCCATCCCCTGGCGAGCTGCACCTCCCCGCCCAGCACCACTCCTGGTCCCGCGAAGCGTCCACACAGCGGCCCGCCACTCCCCTTCCTGGCCCCCGACTCGGAGACGCTGTGTCAGGCTGCCCATGTACCGTCCCCACCCCCTACCTCACCAGGTTACCGCTCTTCTGCAGGAGCCTGTGAAACCACAACGCCAGGCTTTTTTTATTAGCACAGGCAACTCGGTTTTGAACAAGAACATCTCTCAGGAGAAAAACACACCCTTCTTGTGTCTTACGGCCTTTTGTTTGATGGTCTTTTCTTGGTGGTAGGAGACTTAATGAAGGGCCGTGTGGCTCAAGTGGCTCTTAGATCCGCACTGTCACACAGAACTTTCCGTGATGGGGGAAGTGCTCTGCACCTGCGTGGTAGCCTCCTGTGGGCTACTGAGCACATGCAATGTGGCCAGTGCAACGGTCACCTCGGGACTCAATTTGTGCAGTCACTCAACACGTGGAACCCCTCGCATGTGCAAGCCAGTGCCCAGTGTCTGGGGCGCGACCTACAGTCGTGCAGCTTTGGAGGCAGGGAAGAGACAGATGACCCAAGAAAACGGGGGACTCTGATGGATGGAAATTTGTGTTCTCAGGGCCTGGAACTTCTCACGTGTGCCCCTGGGTACCCCTAACAGCTGAGCAACTGACCAAGTGAGTCTGGAAGGGAGGCTGGATGGAGGGACCAGCCCTGGCTCCCACTGAGGCCCGGAGGGGCTGGCACGGATGCCCTTCCTCTGCCCTACCGTCAGGACCTCCCAGCCTGGGAGCAACCCTGCTGGCTCCCCTTGCCCACCCCGCACCTCTGCACGGCCCTCCCCACCTCCAGCAGGGGAGGTGCTGGGTGCCTGGGGAACCCACACGGCCCTCCCGGGAGGCAGGTCTTGCCCCGTGACACATCAAATGAAGGTCCCGAGCAGGTACACGTCTTCACCAACCACACACAGCTATTCAGGCAGAGCTGGAAGGAGAACTGAGGCCTTCAGAGTACATGTCCTGGCCTCTGTCTGTAACAGCTGCTGATTAGAAGTCAGGTCAACCACCCCGTGACACCACCCCGTCCTCCAGCCAGCCAGCAGGATGGCTCGAACGGGAAAGGCAGTGACCAGCGTCAGCATAGAGACAGGGCATCTGGAATGCTCCTCGACTTCTAAACCGCTGTGGAAACCCGTGCACGGCTATCGGCTAAAGCTGGAAGCCCGGGTCCCCTGCGACCAGCGGTCCTATTCCCACGAAGAAGGGCTGACATACGTTCTCGCGGAGAGCTGGACACACATGCTGCCTGAGCACGACCCAACCCTGGACCGGAACAAACTGGAAGCCACCCAGGTGTCCATCAGCGGAAGAACGGGGGAAGAAAGTGTGCCGCGTCACCCGGGGGAGTGCGACTCAACGGTGAGCAAGAAAGATCGGCAACGACACGTGGCACGCAGATGAACTAACTGCACGGACCAAAGGCTGAGGAAAGGACACTAGACACAGAAGCACAGATTATACGCTTCCGTTTATATAAAGTTCACAAGTGCGCAAAACATACTCCACGCTGAGAGAAGTCAGGGTACTGGTTATGAGGGTGACCGGCTGTCTGGTTTGCCTGAGCCTGAGGGGCGTGCGTTCTTGAGATCCTGGGTGTTCGGCACTAAAGCCGGGGCAGTTCCGGGAAAACCAGGATGGGCGGGCACACCACTGCTCACCCCTGAGTGGGGACGGTACCCTGAAGGGCCAAGCGGGAGTTTCTGGAGCTTCGGCGCCGTTGTAGGTCTTGATTCGGGTTGAGGGCAGCACAATATTAAGAGACATCAAGCAGGACACAATATATACTTCTCTGCATGTGTGTTACGTCTCAGTGAAAGAATGTTTGAAAGACCACAAGTCTGAGAGTCGAATCCAGGCTCCACCACTTGCTGGCTGTGCGGCCTTAGGCAAGTCACCGGGCCTCTCTGAGCCTCAATTCTCTGCCTTGCAAAAGTGCCATAGGATCCACACCCACTAGGACGGCTATTTTAAAAAAGGGAACAACAAGTGTTGAAGGAGATTCGGGGAAATTGGCACCGTAGTCATCCACGGCTGGCAGGAACGGGACATGGTGCAGCCACTTGAAAAGTCGGGCGGATGTTGGAAGAGCTAAACGGTTTCCACGTGACCCACAGGGGGAGTTTAATGGTGTGGGAATTACGCTGCAATAAAGAAGGTAACAGTGTACCTATCTTCAGGGCGCTGCTGAGAGCAACTAAGCGTGTGGCCTGCGAGCTCGGCACCTGTGAGAACTTGCCAATAGGTCACTGCAAGGGGGTTACACAGGGCGGCCCGAGAAAGGCAGCAGGAGGGGCTGCAGGCAGGGACACGACCAAGCGAGGGTTTAGCTGTTTGAGCTCCATGAGTTAGACTCCCAACACCGTGCCAGGTGCTAAGCAGGAGCTCATCATACCAAGGTGATCATTCTTCAAGCCTCAACAAGAAGGAAGAAGGGGTCTTGTGCAAACCATCTCCAACTCGTCCACAGGTGACCGCAAAAAGGGGGGGACAGAGAGGGGTGTTCCGGCCTGGAGTCGGCCCTGGCCACGGGGTGATCTGCCAGCTGCGGAAGACCAAAGACAAGTAGGACCCCATCGCTTAGATACTGCCTCCCTCAGAGAGACCCGCCCCACACCCTCTTGCCCCAACTCAACCAAGCCCCACCTTGGGGGCCTGGGAGGGGCCACCAGGCAGAAGCGTTGCTGGACTCTTTTCCTGCCGCCCAGACCTTGGCCGAGCGCCGCCTGGAGGCTGGGCTGTGAGGGCAGGGCCAGTCGGGGCAGGCCAAGACTGTTCTCCACGGACCGCACTCCTTGGAGACAGTCAGGAGGCATGTTCTGGCTCATTAATCAGGAGTCCAGCCATGGCAGCTGCCCCCTTTTATGGGCAAATGGCTCAAGAGGTTTAATGACAGAGGAAGAAGAAGTGATATTGCCATGTTCGGACTCTACAACCTCAGTCACCACCGTGGGATGGAAATCCGAGTCCCCGGGGTGTGGCACTCTTCCTCTGCACCACGGGGCCCCTCTGCCATCCCGGTAGCTGATCGAAGCTCTTGAGGGCCGTGACGCACAGTCAGCACATTTCCAACCACCGAGTCAGCAGCTACTTTTAGGGAGCAACAGCCCGGGAGCAAAGCCCAGACGCCCGGCCCTCGGGAAGTCCACAGGCCCCATCTGGCTGATTCTTCACAAGGTTGCCGCGGGGAGCCCCATCCCGGAGAGGAAGCAGGGAAGGTTCGAAGCGGTTAGATGCTGGGCCCCAGGTCACAACTGGTAGGTGGAAAGGCCACGTCCTTATCCCCGGTTCCACGTTGCCTGCCCACTCTGCCAGATGCTGGCCGGTGGGGGGGGGGGGGGGGTGTCCCACGATGAGCAGGGTGTGCCAGAGTGGGCCTTTTTTTTTTTTTTTAAGTTTATTCATTTTGAGGGGGGAGGGGCAGAGAGAGAGAGGGAGAGAGAATCCCAAGCAGGCTCCATGCTGTCAGCATGGAGCCACGAGATTGTGACCTCAACCGAAATCAAGAGTTGGACTCTCAACCGACTGAGCCACCCAGGCACCCCCAGAGCGGGCCTCTCGATGGGAGGCGGGGGCAGAGGCGTACGAAGGTAACGACAATGCAACATGACAAGCAGGGTAACTGCGAGGTGTCGGCTACAAAGGACAAGGAGCGGGGGTGGGGACAAACGCTGGGGAAGGCCTCCCAGAGTGACCTTTGAGCTGGGCCTTCAGGTGGGTTGGGGAGTGCCAGGCACTCCCAGAGGAGGGAATGGAAAGCACAGGGGGCCCAAAGTGGGGGACCCTGGCCTGGAAACAGGAAGTCGTGGGATGAGCGGGCAGGTTCAAGGATTCCTAAAGGGGCCTGAGATGGGACCCAGGGCAGGGCACTGCCCCTGGCTGCCCAACCTTCTCAAACTCGGATTTCCTCTCTCTCCTCTCCCTTCTTTTTTTTTTTTTTTTTTTAAATTAAGGTAGACATGTAAACGGTCAAGTGCGGAAGTGTGAAAGTGCACAGGTTTTATGTGCTCGGCGGGACATATCTTTGCGCAGGCTCAGCCCTGCACAACCACCACCCGGGTCGAGACAATGGAGGTCTCGAGCCCTCCAGCAGGCTCCCCAGTGCCCTTCCCGTCCGCACCACCTGGGGGTGTCGCTGCCTGGCCTCTGTCACCATAGGTCCGTTCTTGAACCTATGGAATCACAAATGGAATCCCACAGCGGACAGGCTCCTGTGTCCGGCTCCTGTTCACCATGTCTGCAGACGCGTACGTCTGTGGCTCATTCTTAACTGCAGAGCGGTGTTCCTTCCAATGCACCGCCACTGACAGTGAATCTTTGCTTGTTTCCAGTTTGGGCTCCCGTGTAGAAAGGGACATGGAATGAACATTTCTGGACATATTTGGGGTGGGCGAAGCAGAGACAAAAGTATGTGGGTAAATACCCAGGAGTGGGATTCTTGGGTGGCCCACGGGCTAAAATGCTTGTATCTAAGCACAAGAGACACACATTTGCAGGGAATCACAAGGAAGTTTGATGTCACAGGTAGTTAAACCCGTCTGGTAGTTTGGAGGACAGAATCAGGCCAGCAATGGAGCTCGATCTTCTGACAAGGTGGAGCGTATCTACCACAGAGAGGACCTCTGAGCCCCGCTGGAGAGACAGCACCCTTCTCAAAACTAGACTCAGGGCCACAGAGGAAGTGGCGGCAGAACCGAAACTTTGTGGCTACAGTGGCAGAGACGGCCAGCTCTCCTCCCCTGTGCGTCCAGCAGGCTCCCCACGCTCCCCACAGATGCTTTTGCAAAAGGAGAAGATACGTTTGCCCCGGATCAGAGAGCTCGGAGCGCAAGGCTGGGAACAGGAACGGTATTTCTCTTTGTTAATACTGGGAGTAATTTAACCCCAAGATCACACACCAAGGTCAGGCGGGCCTGTCTGTATCCACTTGGTGTTCCCGACGTAAGGAGACCAGCAGGGATCAGACAGTGAATTTTTAGGTCTTCAAAAACACAAGTTAGTTGATGGTGGAATTCTGCCAGGGAAACCCGTGGCCTCTGACAGCCTGGAAACGGGGGCACCTGCCTCTGTGTCCTCCTCAGCCAGGCACGCCCCAACCCGGGTGACTTCCCGAGAACAGGGATCCTGCGCTTCGATGGGCCACATTAGTCGGTTGCCCAGAGCAACGGGCTCCATCAAGGACCGTCTATGTGCTTCCTATGTGGGTCAACTACTGGGAGGCACTTGCCCACTGAGTTTTCAGAACGAACGACGCATGAGATTGGTGCCACTGGGATCCCACGTTACAGCTGAGAAAAATGAGGCCCAGGGAAGAGAAATTACTTGCTCACAAGCCATGCGCCCACTTACTAACGAAGCCAGGACTGGAACGCTAGCCCCTTGACCTAATCCAAAGGTCAGCAACCATTTTCTGTAAAAGGCCAGATAGTAAATTCTTTAGGCTCTGTGAGTCACAATAATTCGACAGTGCTGTTGTGGTGTGAAAGCAGCCACAGACGAAATACAAATAATTGTGGCTATGTTCCAATAAAACTTTACTTACAAAAGCAGGCCGGGGCCAGGTTTGGCCTGGGGCCATAGCTTGCCAACTGCTAATTTAAACCATTCCAGAGCGTAAACATATGATGGGTGGCTGGCAGGGTGCATGGATGGGCAAACATGAGTGGAACATTTTCTCTCTTTTTCTTTCTAAGGTGACTTTCGTGGACGGGTACATGAGCGGGTGAACTTGCTACCTACTGTATCTTGCACAGCTGGGTCCTACCGAGATGTTCTCCAGCAATGTCCTCTGAGCACTGGCCTCAGCCCTCCCCCTAAAATCTGTAGATGCATCAATCAGCTGCATTCTGCAGAAATTTCCCAGAGACGTATTTGGGGGGAAAGTCCCTTGGACCTATCTCTAAATGAAAGCAAAAGTCCCGGAAGCCAGAGCTACCCATGTCCTGGGGACATAAGACTGCTGGAGATGACCCAGAAGTGAGCTGTCAGGGCCCTACGTGGGGTGACCCACATCTCACTCTTGTTTCCAAAACAATGAAAATGAGCCAGCGTGACTGAAGTCTCCTTCAAAGAACCTCTGATAGCGCAAAGAAAGCTGGGCACACATCAACAGAGCCTTCTAGAAAATACCCAGAGGAAAGAGGGAGGGAGGGAGGAACAGGGGAGGGAGAAAAACACTGAGAATGATGCTTTGGTCCAACATGCACACGAAATGGGCCCAGAGAGGTATGGGAACTCCCCAGGGCCACCCAGCTGGGAGGGGCAGTGCTGAGAAGGGCCCCCAGAGCTCTCCCAAGATAAAGTCTGTTTGTCATGAGCCCGGCTGGTATCCTTCCCGAGCCCCCGGAGCTAGACCTCAGGGTGGCTGAGCATCACCAGTGGTGAGCACACGAGAGTGCTGGAGTCGCTCACCGTGCACTATGCTCCAAGGGGGCTCCTCACAACCATTCCCTTGGCATCCGGCCTCGGGACCCCCACCCCCACCCTTCACGGACTCACGCCTCCCTGACAGGATCCGACACCTCTTCTCTGAGATCGCAGGAGACGCTGGGCAGATGCCAACGCCTGTGTGCCATCACAGGTGCAAACTGTCTGCTCTCCACGACAACCTGAGAGAGGGAGGCAGTGACTCTTTATGAAGACTGACTATGTGAAGGGCTTTTCGAGCACCAGTTTATCTTCCCAGGAACACCCTGAGGCGTGGAGCGTTGGTCCTTCCCATTTTACAGATGAGTCAATGAGGCACCGAGCGGAAAAGTCACAAAGAAGCAGTGGGGCCAAGACTTAAATCCTGCCTCGCCCAACTCTCGGAATCGCTGTCAAGCCCTATGATGATGATGACGACGACGACGCTGGCATCCACGAATAGCCCAGAGCAGTCACCCAGCTGCAGAGAAGGGAGGAAGAAGGGAAGAAAGGAAAAAGGGGGAAGGAAGAGGCCCTTGGGGATACAGAGCATATGGCAGCACTGGCTTTTCCTGTTCTGGAAACCGGCCTAGGGCACTGGAGAGCCCGGCCCAGGGCCCACTCAGAAATCTGCTGAAGCCGCCCAAAGTCTGTGTCCGTCAGCACAACGAACAAGTGGGCCGAGGAAGAAAACTCTGTAATTAAAAACAAAAATGGCACACAATAAAAACGTATGGCTGGCTGCTGGCCTCAACACACTACCAGACCAAAGTGGCCGCAGACAGTGCCTGGCTCGGGTATCAAGTGCCATCTGGGCGCAGGCCTGCCCGAGAGACCAGCGCAGGTCCCACGATGTTGAGCCCACGTGGATTCATTATTTCCAGAAGGTGCCACCCTGCACGGATTGCACCCAAATGGACGTGGCCATATTTGGTCAGAGCTTCAAGGCCAATCTTTCATAGGCCACTTAGGAGGGTGTGATGTCATTTGAAGGCTCCTGGGAGGCCACACAGAGGTCACAGCAGGCAGCTGCTGCTGCTGTGAACAATTTTCAGGCGACGCCAGCTCTTCTGTTCCATAGGACGCTGCATTTGGGGTGTGATCAGATGCTGGCATAAGAACTCGGGAAGGGAACAGGTCATTTCTTGCAAAGAAGACACATACTGGGATCCCTGCAGGCATGGGGCCGCACCGGGTCAGCCTCTGCTCAGGCAAGTGTAGACATCTACCGTCCAAGGATGTCTTTGTGGTCTCGCCTCTGGAATGCCAGTACCCAGCTGTCACTCTCACCAGTAACTTCGTTCAGCTCAACAGGCATATATTGAACTCCTACTGTGTACGAGCACCATCGAAATAACGAGGAATCACACCGATGGCAATCTAGCATCACCTACAACAGCCTAGAATATAACAACCAATACTCAAGGCAGACATCCAGACAAATTCATTACAACCTCATTCTTCTGAGCGCAAATTAAAACCACCATGTAATCACTACGCACCTAACAGAATGGCTTTAGGAAAAAAAAAAAAGACATTGTCAACCTCTCACACACATTGGGATGGCCACTACCCGAAACAAAAACCAAAAACAAGAAAATAGCAAGTGTCAGGGAGGGTGTGGAGAAACTAGAACCTTGTGCACCTGCTGGTGAGAGCACATAATGTTGCAGTAATGTTGTGTAAAACAGTACGAGGGTCCTCAAACAATTACGTACAGAATCGCCATATGATCCAGCAATTCCACGTCTGGGTACATACATGCCCCAAAACGAAACGCAGGGGACTAGAATGGATATTTGCACCGCCATGTTCAGAGCATCATGATTCACAGTTGCCGGAAGGCGGAAGCAATCCAAGGGCCCATCAGCAGGTGAAGGAGTAAACAAAATGCAGCATACACCCACGGTGGGATATCACTCAGCCGTGAAAAGGAAGGGAATTCTGGGACACGCTACAGCCCCCACAAGCCCCGAGGGCATTATGCTGACGGAAATAAGCCCACCACAAAAATACCAATATGATATGCTTATGCTTACATGAGGGACCCAGAGCAGTCAGGGTCACAGAAACAGAAAGTAAATGGCGGTCGCCATAGTCTGGAGGCTGGGGTGGGGGTGGGGGGTTAGTGTGTAAAGGGGACAGAGGTTCAGCTCTGCAAGAAGAAAACAGTCCTGGAGATGGACAGCGGTGACGGCCAGGAACAAGGTGAATGTGCTACAGTGACACGTAACCGCAACGTTTTTAAAAACAGAGGAAGGGATACATTTCATGTGTATTTCACCATAATGTGTAAAATGGGAGGGGGGGGCGGGGAGGCTACAGTATCCAGCGATGGCCAGGACGCGGAGAAGCCCGGATGCTCCCACGCTGCTGGCGGGGCCGTGAACTGGTGGAGCACTCTGCGAAGTGACTTGGCAACATCTGCTAAGGCTGAGCCGACCCCTCCCCTCCACCCCAGGAGCCCCACGGCAAGACACCCCCCGACAGGGATGTGTGCACGGATCACACACCCCAACACTCACAGCAGCACTTTGCAGACGCCCCCGGTAATAACACGTTCGGAGACGTCACGGCACATTCACCAACGGAGAACCACCTGCCGGTGAGAACGAGCGAACTACACGTCTGTTCAGCAGCAACGTGACAAGTTTCACCCAAAAAGAGTACGTGCCACACAAGGCCTTTTATTTAAGGATGGACACTGGCAAAAGTCAGGGCAGTGGTCACCTTTGGGGCCGTGGTGGCTGGAAGGGGGACGAAGGAGGGTCTCAGGGGGTGGTGACACCATGTGTCTTCATCTGGGTACAGGTTACCAGGACATGTTGCCTCTGCACGTTCACCAATGTGTATACTTATTATTTGTGTGCTTTTCTCTGGGCGTTTTATACAGGTCAACAAAAAATTTCCTTTGAAAAGACTACATTCCTCTGCGTCACCAGTTGCCCATCTATGGACAAAGACCACAGCGGGGGCTTGGGAATCACTCTGACTTTTCTCATCATGCATACCTACATCATTCAACAAAGAGAACCCGTGTGTGCCAGGCACATGCCAGGCTGTGGGGATGCCATGGTGAGTGACACCCATCCCTGCCCACAAGCATGGTGTGTAGACTGAAAAACATTGGCCCGTCTGCATAAACAGGTACATTGTATCTCAAACGTAGGTACATGCTCTTGTTACGGATAACTGTGTTCAGAATATCTTTATGGCATTTTATGTATCACTCAAATCGTAATGGTGAAGAACCCAGGCGTGGGAGTCAGAAACCCTGGTTTCACACATCAGCTCTGCCTCGACAGGCTCTGGGCCCCGGGGTGCAGAGCAAGTTAGTCTTCTGGAACCCGTTTCGTCGTCTGTGACACGGGGGTAACAGAGCCCAGCTGATGGGGTCACTATGACAGCCGGATGACGGGGTGCACGGAATTCACTGAGCTCAGTGTCCAGCACACAAATGTTAGCATGTGCAGCACTGAGGACCCACGGTGAGCCATGAATGACCAAGGCTCTGGGTCTCATTGGATCTCCCCTATAGTGGGGAGACGGGCAGAAAACAAGTAAGCAAAATAGTTAGAATGTCAAATAAGTTCAAGTAAAATAAATAAAGCGGATACCGCCAAAGCGGATGCTGGGCTTTGGCACAGCCGAATAATTTCACAGGAAAGTACAGTATAATTTAACCATCACACAGAGATAATTCTAGAGAAGTGTGGGGAACCACTGCTTGATATTTCCCAAGGTAGACCATCCCCAGCCTGATATGAGACGATCCCCCCCCACCCCAAAGGTGACATAACAAGACTGTGCTAATAAGCCCCTTGCGGCAAGGGTCAGAATTTCACCATCAGACACTTTCTCCCTTTACAGACAGGTCCTTCTAGAATCTCTTAGAGAGGTTTCATCTGTGAGTGGGGGAGCCAAGAAGAAAGGCAGGGAAGGGAAGGAATGTATTCCACGAGAAGGCTTTGTGTGATTTTTCTGGTCAGAAAACAAAACCAGTGTAAACTGCATCTCCCTCGTGCCGCCTGAACAGAAGGCTCCAAGCTTTCAAACAAGGCCTGGGATAATCGGGGCCCATCCCTGGGGATCCGGAGGGGCTCGTTCTGTGAGATCCTAATTGCCTCATTTCACAGGGTGTCTTGAGAAGCCGCAGCCTTCTTGGAGGCAGGCAGGGCATAATCTTAGACAAATAAACACAAAAGTTCTGGGGGAAGCGAGTGCTGGCAGCCATTGCTGGTGCTTTCAAATAAGAAGCGGGAAATCCCTGCTTGTTCTCGGCTCAGGCCTTGCCTGGGGGGCTGCAGGCTTCCATCCAAGGGCTCCAGGATGTGTGACAAGGGAATTTTTACAGCTGGCTACTTAGGCACAAACCCAGTGATCATTCTCCAAGCAAGCTGGGCTGCAGGGCCAGAACCACCTCTAAGGTGGGATCTCTAGAACCATTAAAAATCTTCTCCTGAAAAATGAGGTCTCCACAAAAACCTGCGCACGGATATTTATAGCAGCTTTGGTGGTAATCGCCCAAACCTGGCCAACCCAGATGTCCTTCAGTAGAGGAGTGGATAAATAAACTGGTACAGATGCACCATGGGATAGTATTCCGTGCTAGAGAGATACGAGCTATGGGGTGCCTGGGTGGCTCAGTTGGTTGAGCGTCCGACTTCGGATCAGGTCACGATCTCACGGTTTGTGAGTTCGAGTCCCACGTCGGGCTCTGTGCTGACAGCTCAGAGCCTGGAGCCTGCTTCGGATTCTGTGTCTCCCTCTCTCTCTGCCCCTCCCTCACTAGTACTCTGTCTCTCTCTCTCAAAAATAAATAAAAACATTTTAAAAAATTAAAAAAAAAAGAGATACGAGCTATGAAACCACGAAAAGACACGAAGAACTTTAAACGCCCATTACTAAGGGGAAAGTCCGTGTGAAAAGGCTATGTGCTGTAGGATTCCAACTCTAGGACATTCTGGAAGAGACAAAACCTTGGAGACCATAAGAGATCAGTGGTTGCCAGGGGCCGGGGGAGGGGGACGAACAGGCAGAGCACTGGGGATTTTTAGGGCAGCGAAACTATTCTCTGTAACACTATAGTGGTGGATGAACATTCGTCCAAGCCCATCACGGACCCAGAGGTGAACTATGGGCTCTGGGTGATGATGAGTCAGTGTGGGTGCATCAGCTGTACCAAATGTACCATCCACTCTGGTGGGGACGCTGCTGTAGGGAACGCTATGCATGTGGGGGGGGGGGCAGGAGAGCTCTGTGCCTTCCCCTCAGTTTTTGCTGTGAACTGAAAACTGCTCTAAAAGAAGTACATCTAAAAAAAAGAAAAAAAAAATCTACTCCCCCAAGGCAGACTGGAGAGAGATAGGCTCAGTCATGTCAGGAAGAAGCCAGGTGGCAAGAAGAAAGTTCTGGAACGCGGACTCAGAAAGCCTGGGTGCCTGCTGCACTCTGCAGCCCCTTCACCCCGGGTGCCTCGGCTTTGCCGCTAGTTTAAACAAGACGACAGTTGGAAGATGGCTACGATGGCCTGGGCGGAAGGCTGGAAGGCCAAGGACTTTCTAAGTGATGGTTCTGGGCGCAGAGGGGAAGCCAGGGTCCAGGTCCCCGTGTGTGCATACGAGACACAGATAAACCACCTCATCGGTCCTACTCACAGGCATTACGCCTTTTAAAACTCCGCCTAGGACGGAGGAACAACTTCCTTATGACATAATGAGCAGAGGTAATAGTAAAAACATTTAACATCTGATCTCGTGTAGGAACAGACAGACAGGAAGGAATGGAGCTGTAAACGGCTGCTTCCACCGTCCAGGTGCATTCTGCAGGGCCCCTGCTCATGGTAAGGAGTCACACGTGTCCCCTTTTTTCAGAAACAGAAGACCCTGTATTCCTGTCCACCAGCATTCCAGATCAATGGCATGTAACTGGCATTACCAACTCAAACCGAACACACTGTAATGAAAAACAAAATCCAACACCCGACCCAAAGATTTTACCTCCGGCTGCCTCTTCTTTACCCTTTTCAAAATTGACAAATCAGCTCTTGGGTCCCAACAGATTGATGTGAACCCCTAGAATCCTGGAAACCCCCAGATCTGACTCCAAACATCTCTCCTCTCAAGTTTTCCACCTCCTCTCTCTCTCTCTGCCCAGCGTCACAGACCCACACAGATACCTACCTCCTCATTTGCTTGGCAAGCATTTGCTCCAAGAAAAAAACACAGTCCAGAATCCCTTCCCTTAAGAACCTCTCAGCCGAGTGGGGGAGTCAGACATATGCGTACAGATGATCAGAACTCTGTGTGTAGAGTACCTGCAGAGGTGGACGCACAGAGAGCCCTAACTCAGCCACGGGATCATTCAAGAAGCCTTGGGACAGTTACGTGATTTCTGAATTGGGATTGGAAGGGTGAATAAATAGGAGTTTGTCAGGCAGGCAGGCAGACAGACAGACAAAGGGTGAGGGAGATGAGTGAGAAACCGGTTAGATCCAGATTATGGAGAGGCTTGGACACCAGAATGTAATGTCTGGATTTCCACTGGATGACTGAGGAATGCTGGGGCTCACAGGGATTGGATCCCCCCCATCCACGAGGCCGAGGGCTCTCAAGTGCAAGGAGTGACTCACGGGACTGCCGCCAAGGACCTTGGTTGCCGTGTGTCTTTGCAACTAGGTGAGCCCTGAGCAACCAGGTCTTTCCACCACTGCCGCTGCCACCATGGCCATCACAAGGAGCCATCCTGTGAACGAAGGAAGAGCTGTGCCACGCTCCATTCGATGTCTCCTCTGGGAGACGCAGGCCATGGTGTGATTTCCCTACGTCTGTGAGAAGCGCTGCCGAACGTGTGTTATCAAACGGCGGCATAAAAGCACTTGCTCCATTTCAGCATCCGTCTACTCAAGACGTCCCCAAACCCCGTCTCCGAACGAGCCTGGATCAGTTAGGTCCTGAAGCTGGGAGGCTGGGTGTGGGGGGGATGCCGTTCACAGAGACCCAAGCAAACCCCCAAATCCCTTCTGGAGAGACGGGAGTACGAATACACGACAACACGACAACTCACAGAAGCTAGCGAGAGAAAGCAACGGAGTCTGAGCAGGAGAGCGTGGCCTGTTTTCTCAGTGGGTCACTCATTCACTCTACAGACATCCACTGATGGCACTCTGTGCTCTGCGTCCAGGTGCTCGGGGGGGGGGGGGGAGGCACGGTGAGCACAGGGGGAGACACAGGGCTACGAGAGGGTTACACACTCTCCCGGGGGATGGAGACAACCACCGACTGCGCTCAAAGGTGACTCTTGAGGAACGAGCTGGGGTTTGAGGGGAAGGGGATGGAGGGACACCGTGTTTGGAGGCAGGAGGAAAGCCGTTTGGGGGGGATGGTGGGAGGTGGGCCTGGCTGCAGCTGGGTGCACACGCGGGAGAGGGCTGGGTGATGAGGTCAGAGGGCTAGGCCGGCTTGGGAAGGGCTGGGAGGGCCAAGCTGCGGGTGTGGGCTGTGTGCTGTGGCTGTGGCCAGGCCGAGGGGCGGGCGGGAGGCCGGGGCCCAGGAGGACAGGGCGGGAGGGGGGGCGGGGGGGGGGTCCTCTCCCAGCCAGAGCCATGCCAAAGGGCCTGCCGAGGTCCAGGAAAGAGGGCTGAGGGGCGCTGCCTCACGGAGCACCCGCAAACCCTAACGTTTGGCATGAACTTCTCTGCACAACGGAATGAGTTCCTACCGAGGCACAGCACGGCGTGCACGGACCTCGAGAAGGCGACGCCAGACGCAAAAGACCTCAAGGTGTGTGACTCCACTTCCCCGCACCGTCCAGAAGATGCAAATCCGCGGAGACAGAGAGAAGGTGAGTGGCTGTCACGGGCTGGGGGAGGGGACAAGAGCAACAGTGGCCTCTGGCGGTGGTGGGAGCGCCCGAGCTGTGGTACTCGGGAAGGAAGCAAAGGCCACTGAATTGTATACTTCACGCTGGCCACTTTTACGTTACAGGAGTCTCACCTCAATGAAAAGAAAGCCTAAAATACGTGCAGTGAATTCTAAGAATCTTACAGACCCAAGGAGGATGCTGGAGCCGCTGGCTTGCAGCCTCTGCTCTTTCTTAGGCAGGGCCTGGGTCACGCGGGAAGACTCCCAGGGGCGGGTGGTGTGGGCCCTGCAGAACCCCACCCCCCCCCCAAGCCAGCGGCCAGCGGGCGTCCCTTCCCGGGCAGGGAGGGGAAGAGCTGGGTCTCAGGGGGCTCCTTCAGAGGCCCTTTCAAGAACAGAAATCCTCTCCTGGTTTCTAGTCATGTGTCAATAATTCAGATGATGGACGACACCAGGCTGGTCCGCATAGGATCAACAGAGCTCATGTCCAAGAGCATCGGCCTCCGGCGTAGAAGGAGCCAAGCCCTCGGTGTATCGTGATCAATCGGTGTCCACACACTCCTCACACCAGATCCGTGGCCTCAGCAATTTCCAAGGAAGCCCTGTGACCGCTTTAGGTAAAAACATAGTCGTTCTTGCACAGAGAAAGACGATTTTATACACACACACGCACACCCAGACTTGTACTCAGCTTGAAATAAATAATCTACAAACTGGATTAAGAGTCTGCTTCCTGAGCTTCAGACTCACAGTTTATTCATTTATCAAATATTTATTGAGTGCTTCCTGTGTGCCACAAAAGTGCTTCCAGCATGTTCCGGGCGTTGGGGACACGTCATCAAACAAAACAAAACAAAACTCCTCGCCTTCGTGGAGGGCTTACAGTCTAGTGACTGCCTGCCGGGCACCACCGCCTGGATGACTGCCAGGCTCTTCTTCCAGATCACCCGCTAAGCTGAACCCGCCCTGTGGGCTCTCCCTGCTGTCCCCCCAAGCCTGGTCAACCACGTCTACCAGCTGGCCACGTGCAAAACCCCACCGCTCTATCGTACGCAACAGCCTGGACCCTGACCTCCTCCGTCAGTCCCCAGGGTCAAATCCAGCTGCTACCTGCCCCTCTGAGTCACCCACACGTTCCCGTATCCTCTGTTCCGGCCCTGTCTCCCCCCCGTCTTTCTTCTGGAATACCCTGCAAAGGTTTCCTGTCTGGACCTCGTGCTTCCAGTCTTGCTGCCTTCAAAACGCTGCCAAAGTTTCCCGCCTGAAACACCTGCCTGTCTGGCTCGTCACTCCGCCCAGTGACTCTGGACGGCCCTACTCCACCTGGAGAGAAGACCCAGCCCCTTTGGCCAGGTACTCAGGGGTTTTCAGTAGGAGCTGAGCTGCTTCCTGATCGTCAAAAATGCTGTGAGGTGACCAATGTTTGCTGTGTTCAAGTCACTTACAAGAAAAAGGTCAGGTGCTCTTTCTCAGAGCCCACGAGGGAAGGGTGTCCCTGGAAGTCACGGTGCTCAGACAGACCCGACGGGAAGCGAGGGTGCAAATTAAAGTATCGCCAATAGGCCCCAGTGTGAAAGAACAGCGAAAGGAACGACTCACTACTCCCTCCGCATCCTTGCCCTGACTGTAGGAAGCTCTATGCTGGCCACGTCCATCGAGGGCTGGTCCCCCCTCTCTGCCCAGGGACAAATGTTCCCACTGATGTATTTTCACAAAGCGAAACTGGGCGCTGGTTGAGAAAAGAACTCAGGGTTAGCCCAGGACGGTGGCACAAGAAACAGTGAGAGTAGACGGGGTGGCCGCTCGCAGTCAGGGTCAAAGAACAGAACTTCCTCTGCTGCTGTGCGGGGCCCCCGGCCCCGACCTCGGGGGCAGGGCTCGTGACAACAGGGGGAGACGTTCACACAGACATGGGGCTCAGGACCTTCCCAGCGCTGCCCGCCGTCAGCGGGGAGACAAAGGCGCCGGGCAGCCCAGATGGTGGCAGGGTCCCATTTGCAGCCCCAGGAACAATTCCCCCTTTCACTGCCCCACCAGGCAGCCAAGGTCAGAGGCAACGCCAGCCAGACCTTACCCTCCGAGTGCCAAGGCCCTTTAGAAAAATTTTAAGAATTCTAGATAGAGATGTGTCCTCTCTCCTAGCTTTAACAGACCACGTGGAATGTCCTCTGCCCTTTTCTTGATGACATAGTTGTCATGTGGAGCATCCTTAACTGCACACTGCCACCGTCAGGAGCTCCCGAAGCCGTGAGTGAGCGGCCGGCCTCTGCACGGACTGTCCCCAACTGCTGTGCATGCTGTACCCTTACTTTCTTCCTGTCACTTCCCCCTCCTCCCCAGGCTCTGGGCTGTCAGGTATTTCAGCTCTCCGAGGACAGCATGTCAGCGCATCAAAGCCTCCCTTCCTCCTCCTAATCCATTAGCTGCATCTCCTGCCAAAGTCCCAGAAACCCAAGCAATACACCTGTCGCCCGCGCCCAGGGTGCAGATGAATGAAGGCTGTGAGCTCAGTGTATGTCGGCTGCCACTTCTGGGGGTGCTTCTTCCTGGGCTTCTGGGCCGTGTTTGCAATCAGTGTGCCTGTGGGAGAGTGGTGGTCTCAGAGCAGATGAGGGGCTGCTCTGTGCACGGGCACCAAGGCCCACCGTTAACTCAAACAGTGGAGTTTTCTTGCAGCTGAAAAACGCTCCCGTGGAACACCAGGAAGTAATCAAAGGCCACTCACCACCTTTGAGGGCAGGGCTTTGACTCCAAGAGGAGCCTTCCTGGTCCCCGTCCCCAACCCTAACCCCACCTGTCCTTCTCAAACTCAGTCTAAGTGATTTTTGAAAACGGTGCCTTGGCCTCATCCAGCTCAGAGAAACGGGGGCTGAGCTGGCACGTTACCAAACACACGCTCCAGGGAGGAACCCGGGGGGCACTGCGCTGAGCAGTGCAGCATTCCTGTACGTGGGGGGCGGCCCTTTGGTTTCAGGCCCGATGTGGCAGAGACAGAGAGCAGCAGCTCCAGGCCCTGGGCTCCAGGGATCCCACTCCCTGAATTCAAAGCCGGACTCTGCCATTTGGGAGCTGTCTGGCCTGACGGCAGGTGGTTCCAACACCGTGCCTCAGTGCCCCCATCTGTACCTACTTCCGGGAGTTTTGTGAGGATTAAAGAAGACGCCATTCCTACGAATGCTGAGTTCAGCATTCCCCTCCGAGGCAACAACCAAAAGAACTGAAAGCAGGGAATCACACAACGGTGAACACCCACAGCAGCACCATTCACAGTAACTAAAAGGTGGAGACAACCCGACTGTCCATCAGCGTATGAATGGCTACACCCAATGCGGTCTGTCGACAGTGGAATGTAAATCAGCCATAAAAAAGAATGAAGGACTGACAGATGCCACAGTGCAGATGAACTTTGGAAACATCATATCGCGTGAAGGAAGCCGCTCACAAAAGACCACGGATTGTACGAGTCAAATTATTCGAAGTTTCCAGAAAAACCACAGGATAAAACACCGATGGGTGGTTGCCGGGGGCTGGAGGAAGTGAGGAGGGACTTCTAATGGGCACGGAGTTTAGTGGCAGTGAGAATGTTCTGGAACCAGACAGAGGAGGTGGTTGCACAACAGTATTCACTTTAGAACGGTTTATGTCACGGTGTGCGAATTTTTGATCTGAGTTTTTTAAATCCTCAGCTCAGTGCCCAGCACAAAGCTCACCGTGTCAAAGGTTCTGGCGCTGGGAGACCCAGGCTCCTGTGTGACCAGGAAACGGGCCTGGTCGCAGTCGTGCCCTCACGGCATTGCGAAGGTAAGGACACGAGAAAAGACGATGGACGCCAGGGCTCAACACAGCGGACACTCAGTTCACGACGGCGAGGACGTCCGGAGAGGTGGGAGGAGGGGGGAGCGGGGGGTAGTTGGTAAGGCAGGTGCGGCTGAAGGCAGGTGTGGAGGCGCCCCCTGCCCCTACCCGTCCTTGCTTGCAAGGACCCTAAGAGAAAGAACTCTATGGACCTGAACATCCTGACTGGCTGTGCTCTATCAGAAACACCTGTTCCGGGGCGCCTGGGTGGCGCAGTCGGTTAAGCGTCCGACTTCAGCCAGGTCACGATCTCGCGGTCCGGGAGTTCGAGCCCCGCGTCAGGCTCTGGGCTGATGGCTCGGAGCCTGGAGCCTGTTTCCGATTCTGTGTCTCCCTCTCTCTGCCCCTCCCCCGTTCATGCTCTGTCTCTCTCTGTCCCAAAAATAAATAAACGTTGAAAAATAAATTAAAAAAAAAAAAAAAAAAAAAAGAAACACCTGTTCCTTAGCCGACCGGGGACGTAGCCAGCCCAGCTTAGTACTCTGCGAACCTGTTCTATTGTTTTACTTTTGTCGAGCAGCAGGACACTTTCTGCAACTGAACGAGAGTCCTGACAGGTAAAGCATCAGGCAGGTGCCCCTCAGGCGGACGGGGTGCTCAGGAGGGCCTGGGACCCTCTCTCCTACTCTGCTCTGGTTCGGAAACACTCTCCTCCCATCGTCCCAGAGAGACACCCAAAAACAGGCCCAGCGGGTTTCTGCTGATTCCTTCAGGAGGGAGACTCAAGGCGAACCCTTTTCCCTAATGGGACAGAATGGCTTTCAAGGCAGAAACTGCCTTTCAAAGTCCAGAGGGCTGTCCTGGGTGAGAAGAAGGTACTAGATTTGTGGGTGGCTCAAGTGAGTAAGTGAGGGCCAAAGGGGGCCAGGCAGAGGGGTGGACAGGAAGGCCTTGAACCCCCGAGAGGCGCCCAGGAGGCCCAGCCGCAGCCATCCGTCTCAGCTGACCTCCACCAGCCCTTCATCCCCCATCTTCCCCCCTGCTGTTATGAGGTGACCCCTGAGCACCCCCGCAACAGCCCTATGAGGTAGGTGGTGGCATCCCCGTTTCCCTGCAGGGGAAACCGAGGCACAGAGAGGGCAAGGTGCTTGCCCCAAGGTCAAATGGAATTCTCACCTGAACCCACAGAGGCTCAGGAGAGGGATGTTGATTTCCTGAGCTGCAGAAACTGAGCAAAATCTGGAACACCTGTCTCCCGACTCTTCGCCAATGCTCCTTCTCCCTGATCCCACCGGCCAGCACGGAGGAGAGAGAAAGACACAGCTGGAGAGGTCAGCTGATGTCAAATGATGTTGGACCTCACAGGAGTGGATGGTTCCGGGGCAGCAGGTGGCTTGGGCTCGTCTCTGTCATCGTCCTTCCCTGAGGACCAGTGTGGAGAGAGGTCTGGCTTATCTGCAATGGCACTGGCCAGTGCCCACAGGGACTGGTGTTGCTGCTCCCAGTCTCAGCCCCGAGAGAGGCCACCATGCTGTCCTGTGCACAGCCTTTCGTGACGTCTCCCATGTGGAAAGGCCCGAGCTGTCCCCATCTAACTGGTCAGGAAAAATACCCTACATATCAGCCCATCCATGAAGATTTCATACTTTCTGGGCTAAAGGGACCAGGAGATCGTTTTTGGACAAAAGGGGAAGGGAGGGAGGAAGGGAGTGGTCCCACAGACAAATATATGTGGAGAACTGTCTCTAATACTCCCCTTACTGACGTTTACAATTCACAGTGACGTATTAAAGGCACTGAGAAGTCCTGCAGCCAAGAAACCTGCCTTTACTGTTTGTACACCCATGTCACAGAATCTTTGCTCATGTTTGTTCTGTTGCAGTGGTGGTGGTTGTCATTCTTACTTTTTGCTAGCATCCCTCTTAACATCATATAACAAAACTCCTTTTAGGAAATGCTAGGCTAAGACATTCCTGGAAATTGGGGATGAGGGTGGCAGTTTGTTCATTTGGGAAGAAGTCCTTCTCAACCGCACGAAAACACCAATGCCCTTCCTAACAAACTCTGGTGGCACCGCCTTAGTTCTCGGAAAAAGTCCAAATCCCTCCAGGTGGTGTTCGAGGCCCTGGACAATGTGGTACCAGTCTCCCCGTCAGTCTCACCTCCTGCTAAGCTCCTCTCCCTCCCTACACAGGTGAAGATCTGACCTGGCATTGCGCGCTCAGGATCCACTGCGCCTCTAACAACATCCCTTCAGAAAATGCCTTTGTAAGCATCCTCTAAGCTGCCTAAGCAGGAAAAAATATTCAGAGATAAGAAAAATCACGCAATTATTTCCCAAAAAGTGGTATAAGAAAGAGGAAGTATGGCGAGGGAAGAGAAGAGGCATGGGGCTTGCAGTGAACGCAGCGTTACAGTGCCCATTTCACAGATGAGGAAACAGAGGCTAATACCTCGTCTCACTCTCCATCTGTCCTGGACCCTGAGGCGGGACAGATGGGACCCCTGGGCTTGTTCCCAGGATCAAAGAACTCACACTGTGTCCCATCTTGGTGCTCCAGAAAGAATTCATCAACTGATTTCTCCTACTCCTTCATTGTACGCATATTAGCTCCAAAACGTTCTCATTTTCCAACTCAAATTTGATGGCCTGTTATTCTCAGGATAGGGGTTAAGCACTTAAAATGCCCCCGTCTTTCCTTTCCGAAGACACACGTGACCTGCACCTCGTACAGACGGCCCGCAGGTTAACTCTAGGAGAGACCCAGTACTCACGGGACTCAGGGCTGGGATTGCCGCTGACCGGGTGAGACACTGCATCCAGCGGGCCGAAGCCCCCGGGGACAGCAGGCAAGAGACTTATATGCAGCCTCTTTCACTTTGAATGAACTGGTGGCGGTGGTGACGATGGGATGACGCTGATGGTGATGATGGTGACTGCCCTGGCGGTCAAAGGCTCAGCAGAGAACAGCCTCCACTGGGGCCAAGCGCTCCTAACACTTCCACTTGGAGCTGAGAACACCAAGGCTTAGTTAGAGGCACTGGGACAACTTAAAGCCACCCAGTAATTCCCAGGAGCGGGACCCCCAACTGCATCTGACTCTACACCCTGTGCTCTTACTCCCTGTTCTACGCTAGTTCTCATAATTGTGCAGCACCCCACAGCGGCTATGGCACCAGGCTCTGGTAAGAGGCCCCCAGCGTTTGAGTCCTGGCTCTGCCTCTGGCTAGCTATGCGCGGAGAAGTTAGGCACTTCTCGGTGCCCTGATTCCGCATGTAGAATGGACACAGCAGTATCGTACTTCGTCAGCTCAAACACAGTTGAACCTCCCTTAAAGTTGGCCGGGAAATAAGGCTCTGCTACATTCTTTTCTCTCTCCGAGGTCCGGAAGAGAAGAGGGTATCTTACCAGCAACGGGGTCTCAGATCTGAAGAAAGATTGGTAGCACCCGTCCCAGAGAGCTGTTACGGGGACTAGGTGAGATAATAGAGAGAGAGAGAGCGCGTAGAACAGCACCGGGCACAAAATGAGCGTTTATAAACATTTGTTCTCGTTTCACAACGGTTTAGAGTTCAGCCAGCCTGCAAAATTTATTCCGGTGTTCGTTACGGGATCAAACCCTGGTCAGACCCTGAGCCAGACGCTTTGCCAGAAACACATTCCTCCCCGAGAGACGCAGACTCCTCCTCGCGCTCGCGCAGTTCACACAGCTGGGATGGTCCAGGGGCAGGACTTGAACTCAGAACTCCTAAGCGCCCAGACGCAGCTCAAAGCTCTCTGGCTGGGGCTCCCTGGTGGGCACGGTGGCAGGAATTCAGGCACCCCTGGAGGCACCAGGCGAGTAAAGGACGGGAGCAGGGCGGTGTGTCCCTGGGCCCCAGCTGCGGCCTCCAGGGCCCCTCATCCTGGTGTTTATTCTACGCTCGTGGATGAAGTCAGCCTCCGTGTGGGACCTCCCTTCCTGGGGCCCTGATCATCACTCAGGAGACCCACAAGCCTACCCTGAGAAAAAGTTTTCTGTTCCCCGAAGCCCACATCGCCCGTGCTTCAAGCCTCCTGGAAAAACTGGTCGCGACGGCTCTGCAACCGTCTCCACAGGCAGCGTGGAGGGCGAGGGCGAGGGAGTCAGTGCGGGGGTCGATTCGGTCCGAATCAGCATCTCAGGAGTGCTCTGAGCCCGGAAAAGCTGGAGAGGGGGCTGGGGGATCCCTGTCCCACCGCTGTGCCACACAACGTGGGCTGAACCGCCCAGCTCTTCCTGTGCCTCAGTTTCCTCTGTCCCCCATGCATACATAATTTGTTGGGCAGATTAAAAAGACAATCAGGGCAAAGTGTTTAGCACGTGCTCAGTTAACCTTAGTTACATTATAAGGCAACTCTCCTTGAGTACATTCCAGAAGAGGGCGTGCCTCTCTGAACGCTATAGAAATGAATGTTCCCCTCTCAGAGGAAGAAACGAGAGAGGGATGAGAGACAACTCAGCAGATGGCGATGACACCTTATACAAACGTTTCTCCAGCAAGCACTTAATGAGCGTGCATGGAGCCCTGGGGACACCAGGGGACAATATGGTCCTTGCCCCCACCATCTTCCATTTGGTCCATCCTAATACTCAGGATCAGTGGCGTAAGCACCAAGTGAGTTGCAAAGTGACTATTTACTCATGCGTCTGTGTCTCCCCAGTGTCTGCGAACCCCTGAGAGTAGGGATGGTGACCTGCCCCCAGGGGTCACCTATGCGTCCCCAGCACGGAGCACAGCGTGGAGCACAGCAAACCTGCTCGCGGATGGGTAAGAAAATGAGCCAAGTTGAGGGACTATTTCAGGTTAAAGTCAAAGACTCTTCTAGAACCTTCCACTATCTTCCCCACCCCCCACCTCACTTCTTCAGTGACTGACAGTTTCCCAATCTGTCCAATAGGAAAGCCTCCAGCAGCCTCTCAGTTTCCGCTGAAGCATCGCCTTTTCCTTATGGAGCATACACACACCACAAGCCCCGATTAGGGCCTGCCCTGTGGAGCTGAGCCAACGGTGCCCACTGCCAAACTTAGCACCCCGTCCACGTCCCCCTGCTGGCCAGTGGGAGGACTCCCAGGGCTGGGAAGGGCCTTGTGGCCGGGCAATGGTCAGCCTGGGATGGGCCAAGAAGTAGCAGGTGGGGGTCAGGGAGGACGGGGCGGGGTGTCTCAGGGGAATGGCTGGCAGTCTGGACAAAGGGGCTGTGGGGCGACGAGGAGATCCAGAGATGAAGGCTCCAGCAGGATGCTGAGTGCGGGGAAGTAAGACGGGGGGCTCCCTGGGCTCTCGGCTGGGCAGCCCCGGCAGGGCCAACCCTCTAGACCAGCACCCTTCCGTGATGATGGAAACGTTCTCTACCTCCGCCATCCAGTATGGTGGTCATGGGGCTGCTGAGCGTGTGAAACATGAACAAACGTGGATGTGAGGCAGGGGGGCCGAAATGCTGGTCTGCTTGGGACGGAGGGGTTTCCGGAAAGAGGGATTCTTGCTGCCAGAACGGGGAAGTCTCGGCTGGTCACCGACCTTGACTATGTCACTTTCTACGAGAGGCATCAGGTCGATTTCACAACCGTCACTAGGGACCTTGGGCACCTCTGACTGTGGGGCTGCTAGCCATCAGGCAAGTGGGGGCCATGAAGAAGGGAGCCCGGGTCCGAAATCAGACTGAATGGATTCTGAGATCCTGGCTCAACCCCTGTGAGCATCTCGGAACCTCAGGTGCTCGTCTGTAAATAAGGACAGTAAGACTCTCTTTCCTAGAGCGTTGTGGGGGGAACGAAGAAATAAAAAGTGCCTGCATGCAGGAGGTGCTCAAAGAACACTGGCTCCTCCCCCCTCTTTGTGGCCACTATTAAAGGCCAAGAAGCAGAACGAGTAACAACTCTGAATAATTCCAAGAAAGAATGCAAAAGAACTCATTCACCTAGCATACCCCTCCCCCACCCCACCCCACGAAATTTGCCAGGGGGGGGGGGGGCCCTTTCCAAGACTGACCCCCAGAGTCCTGCCCGTGAATAGGAGGGCTCCCCCCACAGTTCTCTTGTCCACAGAAAGGGCTCACAGGGGCTGCACGCTGCCCTGAGCAGGTTCAGAGTGTGGACACCACAGTCAAGCGGGAGGCTGATGTGATGGACAGAAATGGGGAAGCTGAGTCTGAGGCGGCTGCCAGAAACCACCATTCTGGAGACCCAGGAAAGAGACGGCTACTTCAGATGGTGAGCTCAAGGTCTCTGGAGCCTTGAGAAGAACGTGCAAAAATCCCTGGGCAAAGAAGGAGGGGAATTGGATGGAGGACCAGTCAGAACACCACATCAAAGTGTCCCGGGCTGGTGCCCGGGGTCAGGGCCAAGGGCTTCCTGGTGAGCGAGTCCACCAAGGGTCTCATGGTGGAGGTCTACTCACCGCCCTTCCTCCTGCCAGACGAAGGTTGAGGGGGCTGGAGTGGAGGAGAACAAGAGAGGAGGTCTGCCAGCACAGGTCAGCGAGTCCAAGGAGAGGCTGGGATTCGTCCTGGGCGTCAGGGAACAGGCCCCCAGCGTGGGAGGCAGGGCCACCGTGCACACTCGCTGGCCAGGGCAGGGTGTGACCAACCAAGGCAATGCACGGGGCACACGTCAGCCCACACTGCCACTAAGCTCCACACTGAGGTTCACCAGGGAGGGGGCCATGGGAGTCCACACCTCTCTGGAATGCCTCCCCCCCCCCCAATACACTTTTTAGGACAATTGCAGGTTTCCAGAAAAATGGGAAAGATAGCACAGAGTTCCCACAGGTACCACATTCTGGTTCCCCTACGGAGGTGAATGTGGTGCACCTGTTAACAACTAGTGAAATAGGGGCGCCTGGGTGGCACAGTCGGTTAAGCGTCCGACTTCAGCCAGGTCACGATCTTGCAGTCTGTGAGTTCCAGCCCTGCGTCGGGCTCTGGGCTGATGGCTCAGAGCCTGGGGCCTGTTTCCGATTCTGTGTCTCCCTCTCTCTCTGCCCCTCCCCCGTTCATGCTCTGTCTCTCTCTGTCCCAAAAATAAATAAAAAACGTTGGAAAAAAAAATTAAAAAAAAAAAAAAAAAACTAGTGAAATAATACTATAGTGAAAGTTCGTGCCTGATTCGGATTTCCACGGTTTTGATTTCACATTCCTGTTCAGCTCCAGGATCCCATCACCCCACTACACTTCGTTGTCTCGTCATCTCAGGCTCCTCTGGGCTGTGACAGTTGCTTAGACTTTTCTTGTTCTTGATGACCTGGGCAGTTGTGAGGGGTGCCAGTCAGGTATTTTGCAGAATGTCCCTCAGGGGGGGTTGGTCTGATGTTTTTCTCATGATTAGACCGGGCTTGTGGGCTGGTGGGAGGAGGTCCCCAGAGGTACGGTGCCCCTCTCCTCACATCATGGCCAGGGTGCATATGCCCTCACATGACTCGTCATGGCTGCCGACGACCGTGCCCGGTGGGCCAAGGGATGTTGGCAGGTTTCTCCACTGTCAGGTTATTCCTTTCTTCCCCTTTTCCATACTCTGCTCCTTGGAAGGAAGCCCCTACCAGAAGCCTCTTAAGGTATGGCCAATGCTATTCCTCCCTCTTTACTGAGGCTGTTGGGGGGGGGGGGCGGTGCTGATGACTGAAGACCCGAAGGTGGTGTGGGAAGGAGACCAGGAACCAGGGACCTCCAGAACTGGATAGCAGGTATCTTCTTCAAACAGGTGTTTTCAGCCCCTCACTCACCACCCCCCCCACATCTCCTCCCCAGGCCCTGCTGGGGCCTAAAGGAAGAAGGGGCTCAGCCTGTAGATGCTCAGAGTCCCCTGGCCAGGGCCCAGGGCCCAGGGCCCAGGCAGCCCAGGCCTGACACAACAGCGTGGCTTGCTCACTGAAGACGCAACAAGCCACGTGAAAGGGCCCTTCGGCCTCGGCCACTTCGAACCCAACCCCCCACCCCCACCTTCAAGAAAGCTGTTGTCAGAACATTCTGTAGAGAAGGAAACCGAGGCTCGGAATAAGGCATCACCGGGAAATGGCCGTGTCAGGTTCAAGCCCAGGTTCTCACCGCACAGCAGCACGGGTCTCACCCACCGGGACGCGCGGCAGCGGTCATGGCGTGTGACGGGTCTGGCCCTTCCTGGTTCCCGGAGGCCAGCTGTGTGCGCCTCTTCCTCGTCTGCATTCAGCGGTCTTGTTTTGGCCACAGCGGGAGTATTTACACTGTGGAAACTGCTCAACCCTCCAAATCCAGGCTCCCCCACCCCCCGCCCAGAAAAGCCACCACTCTGCAGAAAGCAGACTCCAACCCGGGCAGTCTGAACCCTCATCCACGTTCTCCACTACCAGGCCACAACGCCCTCTCGAGGGCAGGCAAGACGGGGGTGTGTGCGCGTGTGTGTGCACACGTGTGTGTGTGTGTGTGTGTGTGTGTGTGTGTGTGATGCTCTGCCCTTCAGCACTCCCAGGTTTCACGAGAAAACCACACTCCCACACTGAGTTCAGGGTTCAGATTCTCATGGGATAATTTGCCCCAGGAAAGCAAAAGCACCGAACAGCACCCGGCCAAGACAGGGACGTGCCTCTGTAACCCACTGGCCTCCATGGCAGGACTGATCCTGTCTAAGGAGCTCCTGCAGGTCGTGGCTTCTGAAAAGTCAAACTGAAGACCAGAGATGCCAGGACAGCCTGGACCCCTGCCAGTATCCTCTCCGAGAGAGAGCCAGGGCCCCAATGCTGGCCAGAAGGGAAGGAGAAAGGAGAGCATGGCCTTGAGGGCCAGTTATCTCTGGATTCAAATTCTGGCTCCACTATCCAATGTGAGATGTCGCCTAAGTCCCTTCGTGCTGAGCCTCAGTTTCCTCATCTGCAAAATGGGGCGGTAAGCCATGCCGCATGGGTTGTCCAGAATGAGACGGCATGTGTGGGATGCCTGGCATACAGTAGGTGCTCACGAGTGGCAGCTACTGACATTCTCAGTGGATCCAGAGTGAAGGCAAGAGACGGCCAAAAAGTAACCGATTGAGAGGGAGGGGGTTACGGACCCGGGACGGGGAGGACCCACAAAAGTGTGAGACGCACCTCTCCTCCTCGGAAAATGCATTATCATATTTAAATCTTTGCCAGTTTTCCAGGTGAAAACCTGCTTCGCAGTTTCTTTTTAATTCCTGTTTCTCTCATTACTGAGCGGCGTTTCCTCACAGTTGTTGGCCACTGTGTTTCTCCTTTTACTCTCTGTACATTTCCCCCCAGAGGTGGTCAGTTTCTTATTGATTCATGCGTACTTTCTGCGTATTAAGGTGATTTAACTCTTTATTTGTCAAATATGCTGGAACTGCATTTTCCCAGCTCATCATTTGCCTTTCACATCGGTTTACAGTAAGGCTGATTTGTCAGTCTGTTTTTCCATGCTCAAGGGTGCCTTTTTTTTTTTTTTTTTTTTTTTTATGTAGCCAAATCCAGTTACTTTCCTTTGTGGTTTCTCAAATAGAAAGAGCCAAGGTTTAGGGCTGTTGTTGATCCGTGAGGTTGATCCTCACCAACTGGCTTGAAAGTAAGAAACAAATGTCAAAGTTTCCGCTCTCCTCCCTCGTCCCCCAGCAAGCTGAGGGCCATGCCTGGGCCTCCCCCTACGTGGCCTGCCCCCTGTGGGGTCACTCCCCTGTCCCCTGGAGCTCCCGCCTGGCATGGAGAGAGAGTGACTCACTCCCAAGGCCTGGTGCCCTTGCTCTGGGCCCCTGCCAAGCCGAGACGGGAGACATGCGGCCCACAGACTGCAGGGTTTTCATCGAGCAGCCAGCCTTGCACCTGAGGATGGGAGCATAGCTCCCTCCTGACGTCCCCGCTTCCAGGGGGCAGAGGGCAGGCATGTGGCCGGAGCACTGGAGGAGAACAAGCTGGAAGTCAGAGGGGCAGGCAGTCTCGACCCACCATGCCACGGTCTACAGTCAACGCCAAGGGGAAGGCACAGAGGTCCCCTCACCCTCCTTCACTATCAAAGCTGCCCTAGAAGGCAGGTGCCCTGCACCTTTCTGGGCCTCAGTTTCCACCTCTGCAAAGTGGGCCTTTCCTCTGTCAGTGACTTCTGGCTTTAAAAAAAGTTGAATCTTACACTGAACAACTTGGCATACAGCTCCCACCATCCCTGGGTGAGTGTATTGAAGTTCTCTGGACTCAATTCTACCCCAAAGAAAGCCCTGGGCATGAAAAGATTGAGAACCTTCTAACGGCCACTAACAGGTCCGTGCCAAGCCAACAACAATTTATGAAGTGCCTACTATGTGCCAAGGGCTGGGGACACAGCAGTGAACAAAACAGACAAAAGTCCCTGCCTTCGGGAAGCTGCCAAGGAAGCAATGAGTGAATAAATGAACTTTATGCTGTGATCAAGTCTGCAGAGGAAACCAAGCAGAGAAGGGCCAGGGCGCAGAGAGGCCGAGAAGGTGGGTCCTATGGAGAAGGGGCACTGGAGCAAGAAAGGGCTGGCACATCGCACAGGCTGTCTCTTGGGTAGCATCATGCTTGCAGAAGTGGAAACTGAGGCCCACAGAGGTGCAGCCAGGGGATTTCCAGGGCAAGTCTGTCTGTCTGTCTGTCTCCTCCAACCATGGGGCTAGGACTTCAGGGTTAGGTAAACGCTCCCAGGGGCACAGTGTTTTCTCACAGTCCAAATATGCCAGACATAGGCAAAACCAAAGGGGGTCCCGGCCCACAGCAACTGTGCCCCCACACCAGGCACGGCGCACTCTGAGGACGATGAGGGCCCGTGAGGACCCGCAAGGACCCGCAAGGCCAGGCGGCCACAGCAAGCACAACATGGCTGCTGCGGACCCTTCATCAGCAGGTGCTCACACCAGGCAGCAAAGACCCGGGGGTGTGCCCTGGGACTCCTTCCAATGAGCATCTACAGAACAGTTATGGCTGCAGGACCCTTCCCTCTGGGGGACAGGAGGGTCTGAGGTGTCCTTCCATCCGGTCCCGTGCACTGATGGCATGCACGAGCCTGATGAACATTCAGGTATGAACACACTCATGGGATCATGACCCCACACCCAGAAGGCTCCCTCGTGCCCCTTCCTGGTCAGTGTCCCCCAGAAGTCATCACTCTTATGACCTCTATTGCTACAGGCCAGTTTTATCTGCCCTTGAACGTCATATAAATGGAATCGTGCAGTATGGACCCCTCTGTGTCTGGTTTATTTTGTGCAACACAACATCTGTGATATTCATCTGTAGTATTCATCATTTTTCATTGCTGTATACTATTCCCTCGTGTGATCATGCTATAATTTGTTTACCATTCTACCACTGATGGATACTTGGCTTGTTTCCAATTTTAGGCTATTGCTGAGGCTGCTCTGAACATTCTTGCTCATGTCTTCTGGTGGACAGAGCAGTTGGGAATATAACTGACAGTAGGATTGCTGGGTCCTAGGAGAAGCAGGTACAAATGCATTAGAACCTTGCCAAGACCTTGTAGGCAAGCAAGATGAGCCTCACTGTGTAGACGAGGAAACAGAGAGGTCAAGTAACATGTCCAGGGTCACACAGCTAAAGGGTAGCACAGCTGGGATGCAAACCCAAGAGCTATGTGTGGCTCCAGCGCCATGCCCCCTCCAAGCTTCACAGGGGTGGGCGCCCTGAGCAGTACCTACTGCAGAAAGAGAGCACAGGGGAGGACAATGCTCCTTAACTCCCTGGAAGAACAGCAAGGCCCCAATCTGTCCCCAGGAGGCTGGGAGACCAGGTCCGGGGGCCTGGCAGGCTGAGCAAACAGACATGCATGAATGAGGCCTAAGTCCACTCAAACCCCAAGCACATAATTTCATCTGGAAGCAAACGCATCCAGCCGCCCCGGCGCGCCCTCCTTCTTGGGGAGAGGGCAGCCTCCCATCAGAAGCGCCTTTGTCTCCCCCAGAGTGGCCGAGACAGAGTGGCAGAAGCCTCGCTTGTCCAAACAAATGACAGTCAACGGTCCTCCACGTCTCCCGCTGCCCGATTTCAGCCTCAAAGGACCGACTATGTCTCCGTCTCCCTCGTTTCTCTCCTGAAGCCTCCTGCTGGCTGGGAGGGCCCGGAGACACGCTCTGGTCCCAGTCCCGAATGGCGGAGGAGGGGGCGAGGTGGCACATCCACCCGTGGGACACGTGTGCCCACTCACCGTGCACTGGCCCCGACACAGGACTGGGGAAAGGCGGGCGAGGCCGGCACGGCCTGAAGGAGCTCCCGGTCTCCAAGGGAGATGAACATAATGGCAGAAGCGTGTGCTGAACGCTGCCTTCCCACTGGGAGCGTGAATCAGAGGGGAGGAGGCAAGTGAGGTCTTCCTGGGTGTGGGGTGCAGGCCGGGCCGCTCGTGTTGCTGTCCCTCCCTACCCTTTGGAAAGCTCTCCATCTCCCCTGCGAATGACCCTGCCCCCACTGGCGGTGGGGTCACCATGGTTACCATAGGATGCCACCTGGTAGCCACGGTGACTGGTCCGGAGGTCGGCCCCTGCCCTAGGCCTGGCCATATGGGGAGCTTCTTTGGGAGCCTGGAGACAAGAGCGAGAAACAGGGGAGTCTCCTTTCCAGCAAGACGCCACAGAAGAAGGCGGAGCCGCAGACGGAGACTGAGACGAAGGGGCCACGGGTTTCTAGCCCCTGCCCCGATCGCTTTCCCGCAGCGCCCCGAGCCGGGCTGCGGTGGTCCGCACCTAGAACGGGGAAGGTCACGCGCAGGCAGCGCTCCTCGGTGGGTCTCGCAGGATGTGCAGGGGTTTCCGCAGTGAAGACGAGGGAGAAAGGCTCCCGTCCTCAGAGTAAGCCCAACGGCACCCAAAAGAACAAACTTCCCTGTGGAAGGTCAGCTGTGGAGTCAAAGGCATCTCTCTAGGCCCAGACGGGGCCCAGACTCTGGGTTAAGGTTCACACTGCTGCCCTGACCCTGGTCCCCGCAGGGACTTTATATAGATTCCACAATAATGGTCCCCTTTCTACCCCGCTCCCAGAACCCAGCCTATCCTCGGGGAGAACGCCTCGAGCTCTCGCTTGGAACATTCGGGCCCTCGCCAGACACACCAGAGCACCGCCCTTCACTTAACCCACCCGGGAGGTCCTGCCCCTCCCCCACTGTCCTGGAACCCCAACCTCATCCACGCGCCCGGCCACACGTGCGTTCCCTCCTTCTCAGACACCCTCCTTCGGCACATTGTCATTCGCCAACTGTTCTTCTGCACATTCGTCCATGACCTCTTGTATGTTTTATTCATTCCTACACACAGACCTACAACTCATCAAGTGTTGACTGAGCACCTATTATGTGTCCGACTTGCTGATTCTTACCCCAATGCCCAATTTCTGCAAGTGTGATCTGCAGAGTCACCGACATCAGAATTACCAGAGTTGGCTTATTTTTTTTAATATTTATTTATTTTTGAGAGAGAGAGACGAGCATGAGAAGGGGAGGGACAGAGAGAGCGGGAGACAGAATCCAAAGCAGGCTCCAGACTCTGAGCTGTCAGCACAGAGCCCGACACGGGGCTCGAACCGACAAATTGTGACATTATGACCTGAGCTGATGTCGGACGCTCAACTGACTGAGTCGCCCAGGTGTCCCTTAAGTGTTTTTGAAGTTTGTTTCTTATTATAGTTTGACAGAGAGAGAGCGCAAGCACGGGAGGGGCAGCGAGAGGAGAGAGAGAATCCCAAGCACGCTCTGTGCTGTCAGCACAGAGCCCAATACGGGGCTTGAACTCACGAACTGTGAGATCATGACCTGAGCCAAAACCAAGAGTCGGACGCTTGGCCGACTGTACCCCCCGGGCGCCCAGGGTTTGCTTACGTAAGATACTGAGCAGCCCAACCACTGCTGCTCCTACCCAGGAACCACGCTCCTGGAACAGATGCCCGGCTACACCGACGGTCAAGAGCGGCTGGTCTCAGCGGGCTCTGCTCCTTTTCCTCGTCTTCGTCATCCCTGGCCCCCGTGAGCCCCCGGGGTTGCCAGCAAGGGGCTCAGAACCGCAGTCCATGGGGATGAGACTCTTCTCTAACAGCAGAGTGGTGTTACCTCTGCTCCAAGAGCATCAGATGTATAACACGCACGTGAAAGATACACACGCGCACTTTTAAAAGGCTTGCCCTGTGGAAGTCTTCATGAACGTGTCTTAGGAGAGCTCTCCCAAGGAAGGTGACTTAAGGGGCGGGGGGGGGGGGGGCGGTGTGCAGAGGGCAACACTGACGAAGGCCCGCCGAAAACACATCTGTACTCGCGGCCCCTCTCGAGCCACCCTGCACCCTCGCCTGTGTGAGCTCTGTGTTCTTTCCTCCCCTGGGAGATTTATTCAGCCAATCGAAACCTGGGCTCCAGCGAGATGCGAGAGCCGCCTGCTTCTCCACCCCCCAGCCCGGGGCTCCTTCAAACCGTATATCGATCTGCCCTAAAACTGCAAGGAGAGGCGAGGCTGGCCCTCGGGCCATGGGCTCGGGGGTATGCGGTTCTTCCAGGGCACGACGACGTGGAGCTCCGCCCTCAAGGCAGGGCAGCAGCACTGGTCTCCAGCTTGTGGTCTGCCCTGGAAGCCTGGCTCTTCAAGGTGCGGTAAACGGTCAGACAGCATCGACTCACCTGGAAGCTTTTCCAGGCATCGATCTGGTTTCCAGGGCGCCTCCTCTGCGCACCACCAAGCACTGCGATAACGAGAGTTCAGAGTACGTGGCCGGCAGCTCAAGACTACACAGCTACCAAGGAGACAGAAGGCGCCCGCCCAGAGGAGCGTACTACCTGTGCTCGCCGGGGCCTGAATCCCCTTGTCCGCTCCACACCACGGCCTCTCGCGTTGAATGTGCCGATGGGCTGCCTGGAGAGTTTTGTCAAAATCCAGACTATAGTGCAGGAGGGTAGGGTCTGAGAGTCGGAATCTCCAAAAAACTTGCAGTGGGGCAGATGCGGCCAGTCGCACGGAAAGGGGCTGCCCTACCAGATGGAGGATGTTATTATTACCAGCATTCCCTTTTATAACAACACAAAGGAAACTGCAGCTTATAGAAATTCACGAGCTGAGTGAGTCACAAAGGCAAAAGAGGCCATGCCGAGATTTGAACCCAGCACTGTGGGCTCCAAGACACGAACTCATGACCACTGAGCCAAGATGCCTCCCCAGCCAGCCCTCCAGGCTTCACCGTGTTCTCACTGGTTCCTTGTGTCCCCCATGCAGGGGGGCCAGCCAGGCTGTGGGAATTAGAAAAGGAGCCCCACCTCTTAGACAATTCAGGCCACGGCCTGGCGAGGTGGAGAATCTTTGTGCAAAGAACGAGAAGCCCTTTTCTCCGGAGGGGTCAGCACCTTGCCAGGGCACATGCAATTCCAGCCCACTCAACCCATGGCCGTGACAAGGTCTGAAATGACAACCGCGTGACTCTCCACGGAGGCCCTGCCCGCCAGTGCTTCCCCCTGAGGCCGCAGATCCTAGTGACGAAGAGCAAGGACTTTCTAAGTTCAAATTCCACCCCTCCTACATCACGGCTGTGTGACTTCGAGCAAGTGACTGCACCTCTCTGAGCCTGTTTCCACATTTGGAAAATGGGGGAAATGCCCACCTCCCTCACAGAACTGTTGTGAGATATGAACTTGGGAGCCCTTTGGCGCTGGCAGAGTTGGCCCCGGACTGAGGAGTGAGCCACGCAGGGTTCCCAGAAGGCCAGCTGGGCTAGTCTGCCCGAGACCGGGCAGGGCGTCGCTGGGAAGGGGCGGACATCCCAGCAGCCCTGCTTCGCCACGTGACCCACTCTCACGGGGCCACCGCCCGGGCCCAAGAGCCGAGAATGGCCAGCACTACAGGCTGGTCCCTGATGAATTCGCTTGGGGGCGGGAGGGTCTGGCACCTCGTGGATGGCTTCCGAGAGAAGTGCCATGAGGCGTGCCCTGTGAACAGAGCGAGAAGACTGGGGTTGGAATCCTGGTGCTTGGACCCTGAGCAGGCTGGCCTTGCAGCTCACACCCCTCCGCGGGGGCCCCACTGGCTCTGCTGTAACACGGGACTGGTATGGGGGTTCCAGGAGGCCCGGACAGTGCTCGGCCTGTGCCTGGCGCACATCATGTGCTCAGTCAGGTGAGTTACGAGGTGACGGCCTCTCCAGCCAGCAATCACCCAGCTGCCCTTGGCTTTTTGCCCACTCTGCACTCTTACGTCCAACCCATGGGCAAGTCCTGGCCGCTTCGCCTCCAGATCAGCACCGAGACTGACCACCGTCACAGCCTCTGCCCGTGAGACCAAGCGGCCGAGTGTCAGCCTCACCTCTTGCCTGGACTGTCGGGCACACTGGCCTCCCTCAGACGGCACCACCCGAGAGGACTTAATGGGATGGCAGAAATGTTCGCTATCTGCACCGGCTAGCGAGTGCCTGAAAGGTGGCAACCGTGACTGAGGAACTCAGTTTGCAACTTTACAGGTGCCCAATTAAATTTAAATGGCCACACACGGCTAACAATCGTCGGACCAGAGTTTTAGACTGTTCTCCATCTAGCAGCTGAGGGATGCGTTTTTAAAAAAGTTTTTTAATGTCTTTCTTTGAGAGAGAAGAGAGCACGAGCAGGGGAGGGGCAGAAAGAGAGGGAGACACAGAATCCAAAGCAGGCTCCAGGCTCCAGGCTGTTAGCACAGAGCCTGATGCGGGGCCCGAACTCACCAACAGTGAGATCACGACCTGAGCTGAAGTCAGACGCTTAACCAATTGAGCCACCCAGGCGCCCCTGAGGGATGCTTTGTAAAGCCAAAGTCAGACTGTGTCCCTCCTCTACTCAAAACCCTCCAACGACTGACTCCTTTCTCACCCAGAAGAAAACCCAAAGCCCTGGTAATTGCCTGCAAGACCCTCCGTGACCTGTCCACCCCCACTCTCTCTGGTCTTGGCTCTCACCACCTTCTTTCTCACCCATTCTGTTCCAACCCCGCTGGCTTCCTTGCAGTTGCTTAAACCTGCCACTCCTGCTCCTGCCACAGGGCCTTTGCCCACGCTGTGCCCGCCCATTGCACACACACACTTTCCCCTAAATGTCTTCACAACTGGGTCCCCTAATTCAAGGCTCTGTTCCAATATTCTCCCTGACCCCAGGAAATGACACCCTGAGTCCACTGTGCCTCACCTCCCCCTGCCACGTTTCTTCAAAAATACCTATGACTACTTAAAATGCTATGTATTTGTTCACATATTTATTCTCTCTTCTTACCAGAATATAGGATTTGTGGAAGCAAAGACTCTGCCTGTCACACTCACTGCTGGCCAGGCGCACAGCAGGCCCTCTATACAGATGAACAAAAGAATCATGAGCGAGATACCCAGCACATAGCAGGTACTCAATAAACAACCACGACGGCTACAGTAATAATAAATTGTCATCATTCTTTCCCCAAACCCAGTCAATCGTGTTCAGGGCCAGGCCTGGTGTCTCTTTGATTATGGAACAACAAAGGAACAACACCCTCTCCTCTGCCCAGCCTGCCCTGCCTTGGGTGCCAAGAAGCCGGGAACCCCACACAGAAGGAAGTCTCCTGGTGGCCGGGGTGGGGGTGCTGGCGGTGGGCAGAACTGGAGGTGGGCCTGGTTGCCAGGTAACCCCACCCCGTCGCTCACAACCATGGGCCACACAAGTTCCGCCGGGAGGGGCTGTGTGTGTTCGGCTGCCTTATCTGCTGGCCTGACCACCGGTGTTTGTGCCTCGCTTACGGAAGGACAAAGTACACGGGGGAGCAGGGTCCCAGTCTGCAGGGGGTGAGTCCGTAATGGGCAAGGAAAGCGAGCTCGGGTTCCTGAGGACCTACTGTGGGTGGCCCACTTTCAACACATTCTCGGCCACCCTCACGGCGGTGCGGGTTTAAATAAGATAACGCAAGAAAGGCACTTCCCGTGAGTCCCTTCTGGGGTCCCTTCCGCCACTGCAATGATTGTGTTTCTTCTTCTAGGACATGCTCCTCACAATGTTCATGGCAGCACGCCTGGACGGGCCCAGCTCCGCCCCTGCAAACTCAGTCTGGGTCTCCCTCCACCCCTCTCTCGCTCACATCCAGGGTTCTCCACCTTAGCACTGCTGACATTTGGGGCCAGATCGCTCCTTGTGGTGGGGGGCAGGCCTGGGCCTCGGGTGGTGTTGAGAAGGATCCCCGGCCTCTCCCCGCGGCTCGTGGGAAGGTAAAAGAACGCAGCCGCTTTGGAAAACGGTATGGAGATCCCTCAAGAAATTAAAAATAGAACTACCATATGATCCAGCCATCCCACTTCTGGGTGTAGACCCGCAAGAACTGAAAGATCTCAGAGAGACATTCCAACATCCCTGTTCACATAAGCATTATTCACAACGACCAGAAGGCGGGAGCAACCCAAGGGTCTGCGGGGAGGTGACCGGACAAAGAAAGCGGGCTGGATGCACACAGCGCTACATGCGCTGAGCCAGTCACAAAAATACAAACACCCTTCCGCTCCACCTTCCGTGAGACACCTGAAGTGGTGAGGCTCCCAGTGACAGAAAGCAGAGGAGTGACCAGGGGGCACTGCCCTCAGCAGGTGGGCTGGGTGCCTCTGCCCCTGTTCACCTCCCCCACCCCCCGCCCCCCGTAAGGTTGGCCTCAGCCCACCATCAAGCCCTGACGCAGAAGCAACGTTCTGTGGGGCCCTTCCCTGACCTCCCCCACTCAGACCAGATGCTTACCCCTCTTCTTTCAAACTTTTTAATTTTCAGATTGTTTTAGAATTTTTTTTTTTAAGCTGCAAAGACAGCACAGGGACTTCTGGCGACTTCTGCTACACTGTCACCCCATTTCCCCCCATTTCCCCTTACACTGACATCTTCACGACCCTGGAGCACCGGTCACAACCAAGAGACCGGCATTGGTAAGGAGTACCGGCTGACCTGGACGCGTCGTTTGGACGTCACTGCGTCTCCCACCCAGGGCCCCTCTCCCGTCCCAGGGTCCCAGCCAGGATGCCACATCACACGTGTCCTCGTATCGCCCTGGCATCCTCTAGTCTGGAGCAGTTTCCCACCTTCTTTGCCCTTGAAGTTCTTGACAGTTTTCAGGAACACTGCTCAGGGGTTTTACAGAACACCCTTCAAATTGGGTTCCTCCAATGGGGTACCTCCTTTTTTAAAAACATCGTGGTGGGGCACCTGGGTGCCTTACTGGGTTAAGCATCCGACTCGATTCTGGCCAGGTCATGATCTCACGGTTCGCGGATTTGAGCCTCACATAGGGCTCCGCGTGCTGACGGTGCAGAGCCTGCTTGGGATTCTGTCTCCCTCTCTCTCCGCCCCTCCCCTGCTCATGCTCTCTCTTGCTGTCTCAAAATGAATAAATAAACATTAAAAAATTGTGGTCAAATATACGTAACATAAAGTTTACGGTTTTAACCATCTTTAAGCGTACCGCACAGCAGCATTAAATCCTTCCCCACTGTTGTGCCAAAGCCACCCCCGTCCATCTCTGGAACCTTCTCACCCTCCCAACCTGAAACCCCGTCCCCATTACACACGAGCTCCCCGTTCGCCAGCCCTGGCCCCGGGGTAACCACGAATCAAAACCCACAAGGAGAGGACGCTCCACACCCATCGAGGTGGCTACCACGAGAAGACCAGAAAATAACAAGCCGAGGGGGTGCGGAGGCCCCGGAGTCTTGCGCGCTGCTGGTGGGAATGCAAAACGGGACAGCCGCTGCGAGAAACCGCTTAGGAGATTCCCCCCCAAATTCAGCAACAGAATTACCACCTGAGCCAGCAGCTAGGCACCTGCCCAGGAGAGTCGACAGCAGGGACCCGAGGGGGTAGCCGCGCCCCCACGTTCACCGCAGCATTATCCATCAAAGGGTAGGAGCCAAAGGGCACCAAAGGGTATCCGGCCAAAGGGTAGGAGCAACCGAAGGCCACAGACAGCTTCTAGAGCGGACGTCCCCTTCTAACACATTCAACGCCTGTGTCCCTAGCCAGCCGCTGGCCCTTCCGTACTGAGCCGCATCTGCCTTGCTCCCTGAGGCATCCCGGCCCCCGGGGGGCGGGGGGTCCAGCAGGTAGAATGGGCCTCTGACGGCACACTAAGGTGAGCTGTGGCCAGGTAAGGGGCCGGCTTCGCTCCTCAGGTCCCCGGCCCGGGTTGTATCGGAAGGCAGGGCCACAGTGGAGACGCCACAGCAGGATCTTCCCAGCCCCCAGGCAGCCCCTGCCTCCTTGAAAGGGCTGTGCCCCAGTGGTGGGCAGCACCAGGCCAGACCCACACCTTCCTGACCCTCCAGATGACGCCGCCTGGTGGCTCTGGCAAAGCGGGGGCTCTTGGAGCAAGGGCGGGAAGAGCGTGACTCCCTTCCCAGAGAAGGGCTCTGACAGGCAGCCCCCCCCCTCCCCGACCCAAACGCACACGTGGACACACACATACGCACTCCACACACACGAGACCGGCAGCAACGACATCCACCAAGATATCCGCAACGTCCTGCCAAGAAGAGTCCTCACTGGGCACCCACGGCGTGCCGGACGCTGGGCCGCGGCACCTGACGAGGTTTTGGTGAGACTGTGAAAGAGACCACAGGGGCGGTAGCAAAATGACCCCCCGTCCTCCAGCCGCGGAAACCGAGGCCAAGACCAGAGATGTGGCTTGCCAAAGGTCACAGACGTGCAGATGTGTGTGGCCGGTGTGACTCCGGAGCCCAAGTTCCGACCCCAACGAGATGCCTCCCCAGCTGGATTCCCGGCTCCTCGCCGGGTCTGCGTTTTTCAGGGAAACAAAGGCTGAAGGCAGAGGAGACGGTGCTTCTCTTTGGCAGGGACTGTACTCAAGTCGTAAGAGAAATAAAGGACAGCCAGTAAGAAGCTCCTATTTATTAAGCACTTACTGCGTGACAAGGTTTACCTCCTGGCTGTTACCTTCGTGGTTCCCAGCCGTAGACATTTATTTTACTGCTGAACCGCGTCAGAGGTGAGGAAAACAAGGTCCAGGAGGAACAATCACTTGGCAGGAATCAGGCCCCCCCTTCAGGACAGCCCCAGTGGCAAGAATTGCCCCCCAGCGGTTTCACCGGCTCTAGCGTGCATGGTCACGGATGGATCAAGGCAGGAGGGGGGTTCCGGGACCCCTGCAGGACAGGGGCAGAGCGTTGGCGAGGCGCAGACAGCTGTTCTAAGGCCATGGGGCTGCAGGGAAGGGCCAGGAAGGCAGTCCTTCTCTCAACAATGACCCACGTCAAATCTACCTCCCAGATTTCATACTGCTGGCCTCTTAATTTTTGAGTTTCTTCCCTACCGCTGGTTTTATTTATTAATCCAGGCAAAGTTCTGGCAAAGGTCCAATGTGTGTCCTGAGGAGGCCACACGGCCCCACTGCACATGCACCACAATCGGAGGACTGGGGGCACATTCTGGCTCTGTCACTTAGGAGCTGTGTGACCTCAGGCCAGTGGCTTCAGCCCTCTGAGAGCCAGTCTAGCAACGCAGGGTTGGTAGATACGTGCGCTGCCAGGGTGGCCGGGCTCCTGACACGAAATCGTGGCTATGGGAGCTCCTGAAGCAACGTCGGGCACGTGGAGTTCTGGAGAAGGCCGAGGGATCTGAACCCAGGGACAAACAGGGACCGGCAGGGGCAAGGAAGACGAAACACACCTGCCCAGGTAACGCCCCTGACCAGCTGCCTGTAACAGCAGCAGGCACCACAGAGGGGCCCAAGGCCTTCTCAGCCAGGTGCCCTCTCCACCTACTTCCTGCCTGGCAGGCCCTTTCCATTCAGGTGACCTGGGGCCTGCAGGGTCCCGCTCGGATCTGCCGGAGGACACCCCCCCCCCCCACCCCCAGTCTGGGGAGGCCTGGAAGCGATGTTCGCAAGTCCGTACGGTCACCAGGTCTGTGTGTCCCCAACTGGGGTGTAGTTCTGTGCCCTCAAGCTAAGTCAGAAAGGAGAAAACTGTTCCCACCTAAGCCCAGGGGAACCCTGATTTCTCCAGAGCCACAGAGACCACTCTGGAGATAAAGGAACCAAGGGTATTTTTTCCGCACTGCTCCGTCACGTTTCCCCTCCCTGGATGATGCCTGCTGCTTATTATAACTATGACAACATTGGAAATACTTCTTGTGGATTTCTGCAAGAGGGGAAATGACGGGCTTTCTTCTCACTCTGGCTTTTTGCTGGATGCGGCAGACCTGAGACGAGGCCCCCGGGGGTGGACCCCTGGAACTGTGAATGCAGGGGTGAGGCACCAGGGCAAGAGAGGGTGGCCCTCCCGTCGCAGGACTTTGCTGAGGAGGGCTTGCCAGAGGCTGGGGAACGCTTACTGCCTCTGGGAAGGGCTGGGCACCCCTGGGCACTTCCAGCCCAGCACCACCTGCAGCCAGGGGCTCAATCTGCCCCCCGCCCCCCGCCCCAGATGGGGGACAAAGGTATTTTAAGGCTGTGGTCGTTTCTTGAGCGCCACTAGGTGCTAGCGGGCACTGTGCTAAGCGTTCTGTGCTTTGCTTGGGTCTCACGGAGTCTTGCCAGGTGTACGATTCCCTCCAATCTACAGACAAGGGCCTGAGCGCCACGGAAGAATGAAGTGGCCTGACCAGGGTTATTCGGCTTGTAAAGCGGCTGCAGGAGGACAGACACTTGTTGATGCTAGGGAATGAAGAAAACGAGAAAGTACGGCGACTGTCCTGAGTCAGAGTAGAAATCCGGGTAGAAGGTATGAGATGCATTAGATTACGTGGACCTATCTGCCGATTCGGGATTTTGCAGACCTCTCAGATGCCTGGAGGTGGCTTCCTGGAAGTGAGTTGGGAAGGATTCTGCAGCCGCATCGGGGCTCAAGTGGAAAGAGTGGTGATTGATTACTGATGTCTGCCCCGGGCACAGCTGTGGAAAGCAGCGGAACAGATGCCCCACTTACCACCACTAGTCTGCTGTACATCCGGCTGATGCAGGAGATTCCTCTGAATCCCCCTGCTCCTTTGCTTCTCTTTGCATTAAATGAGCCCAGTTACAGAACAGTAGGTAGAAATACCTTTGGAAGAGAAGGGTATTTCCTCTGAGGTTAAACTACACACCTAGAACTGGTTAATTCGGAGGTAAAACTCAATTCTTACAGCGAAAGTAGGTTCCACTCAACGTACACACTTACTGGGTGCCGATTACGTCCTAGGGTCTCTGCCCTTGCTGAGCTCAGCAAAGAAGACAATTAACTTAGCAACTATTTACTTCGGTTCCCAAGTGGCACGCTCAGGGGGCCGCGTCACACCCATGAGCTGGGGAGGCAGCCTCCGCCTCCCGGCCCGGGACCGAGTATGACGTGGCAACCCACCTTGCTGCTCACAGCCCACTGGACGCCCTTGCCCACTGCGTCCAGAGCCCAGAGGGTGCTGGAAGGCCGAGGAGTGAGGGCATGTGACAGCAAGGGGACCTGGGGAGGCTGCAGTACAGGGACTCCCCCGCCAGTGATTTTTCTGTCTCTGCTAATCAGAAGCTCGTACTTCATTCTCTGATTTTTTCCACCCCAGAGAAGAACGTTGGCCGTGCGACCCACAGCTTCTGGCGAGAGGCGAGGGCACGGGAAAGACAAGACACAATGGCATCCCCGGGGCGGGGAGGGGAGGTGTGTCCGCAGCCGGCGGAGCGTGCCCGGCTTTTATCTCAAGGCTGGACTTGAGGTCCTGCTCCCCACCCCCCACCCCCACCCCCACCGCTGGCTTGAGCAACCTCACCCACCGCCGTGAAGGGGCGGCCCGGCGTGTCACAGTCGCCTTCCCTGTTCCAGGCTGGCACCGGACGGGCAGCAGGGTTTGTTTGGAATAGATGCTCCTCATCAGAGAGTCTGAAACAACCTCCCTTTCTGGTCGGAGGAGGAAGAAGGCATCTCTGAGGCCAGCGCTTCCCCCAGTGCAAACAGCTGAACCCAGCCTGCCCGCCCAGCTTTCAACTCTGTTGCTTTTGCAAATATGGTCCTGGGTCCTATTTCCCACATCGCTGCAGCCACGTCCAGGCAGCCTCCTGGAGGCACGGCCACTGGGCCAGAGACCAGGGCAGGGAGGGAGCCGACCCCTCCCACCTTCCAGAAAACCAGTGGGCGGAGGGTCCGAGGACAGAGCAGGCGCCACCACGGCAGACAAAAACGAGGAGGGATTTCCAGCAACAGGGAGTTCAGGCCCCGGGTGCCGAGACCCATCTGCAGGTCTGTGCTCCCAGCTGACTTCGCTCACCCTCCTCCTCCCTCAGACCACAGCTGACGAGTCGCTTCCCTCAGCCCTGGAGGAGGAGACCGGGTCACCCGATAAAACTCCCCTGCCCGTGGAAACTCCCGTTCACGTCGGCCTCCCCTCTGGGACGGACTGGAAACTCTGTGAGGGCAGGGACCTAGTCACCCCGGCCCCGGCACAGTGTCTGGCGGAAATGGGGGGACACGTGGGGGCGGGAGGGATCTGGGTCTCCCATGCCAGGGCTGGCCCGCTGTGGTCAGCAGAACCACGCCCCCCAGGCCCCCCAAGGTGTCCACATCTGAATCCCCAGAACCTGTGAATACAGGGCCTGCCACAGCAGGCGGGGCTCTGCCGAGATGGGGGTGATGCTGGGCCACCCTGTGGGCCCCATGGCCTCAGAAGGTCCCTGTAAGAGGGAGGGAGGAGGGGCAGAGGCGGAGAGCGGGAGCAGTGCCATCGTGAGCCTGGGGACGCGGGCAGCCTGTGGACGCTGGGAAAGTTGAAGGGACACGGCTCCGTTGACGCCTTGGTTTTAGTCCAGGGGACCCATGTCGGACTTCTGGTCTCCAGAACCGTGAGACAGTAAACTGGTGTGGTTCTAAGCCTCCAAGTTCGGGGAACTTGTCATACCAGCCACAGGACACTACAGTGCCCTGCAGGGCACTCTCGGGCTCCCCGGCCGGTGACAATCAGCCCCACGGAACCTACATTCATGAGACAACGGCTGCTGAGTTGCCTCCTCCTTCCCAGTAGGTGAGGGATGGAGATTCCTGCCCCCTTGAAGCCAAGCCATGGTGACAGGACGCGCTGTGGCCGAACAAACATGAGAGGAGGTGACATGAGACAACTCCGTGAGGCCTCCAAGGCCAAAGGACGGCACCGCAACGCTGAGCACCCCGGGAATCCCGGGGCTTCGCGGGGCAGGGGGGCTGCATGTCCTGCTGGGACAACCGCCACCCAGCCCCCCGTGTGCCGCCCATGTGGAGCGGGTCCCCGCGGACCCTCCACGGACACGTCAACGGAGCTGCCAGAGAGCATCTTCTGCCCGATGTCGCGGCACCACCTCAGCCGTCCTGAGAAGGCGTGGGGGGACCCGGCTACAGAAGCAGCGACTGCCGCCCACACACACACCCGCCCCCACACACACTGTCCACCTGAGGGGTCTCAGCTGCCTTCAGAGAGAGGCCACCCTGGCCAGAGACCCCGACACAGTCCCCAGGGTCCCCTTGACAACTTCCACACCGGATGGGGGACGTCCACCTGTGTCCCTGGATGATGGTGACGGGAAACCACTTCTCCCAGACAGTGTGTGTGTGTGGGGGGGGAGTTTCCCGCACCCCCCGCACATGTCCCACGCGTGTCTCTCAGGCCCACCTGCAGCCACCTTCCTGACACGCCCAGAGCGCCTCGGACCTCTGTGCCTCCCTCCCACAGATGTCTTCCCCCCTCTCTGCTTCTTTGCCAGGCCCTCTGCCACGTCTGTGGCTGCGATTCTAGGATGTCGATGGATATTTTCAGAGCTTTATTGTCCCATTTGTCACTTGCTAATTAGTTAGGAGTGACTAATCGGAAAACAGTGGCAAGGCAGAGAAAATACTCCTATTTTCTTCGCTTTCCGTTGTCCGTGGTTACTGAGAACCCTCTGGATGTATCTGATGGAGCTGGGGGGAGGGGGCACGCGGTGTGCACAAAATGGGAGTGGGATTCTTTGTCCTCTCCTGGGCAAATAGGGAGAATGCCGGGGGCTGTCACCACAGAAAAGGGCGGCAGCTTCATGTAAGAATGACAGTGTGGTGGTCACCAGTGAGCAAAACCAGGGTCTCTGGAGCCCCTGACCTTGGCCTTCTAGTAATTTCTAACTCTGACCAGGCAAGCCATAGGAGCACAAAATCCCCACTGGGTTCAGGCCTCCCCTGGCACCAGAAGCTATGTGACCAACCACACCAAGAACACAGAAGGCAGGATGAGACCAGCCTAGGCGGTCCTACCTGATGCCGCCAAGCTTTCAGGGTCAAGAGCAGCAAGCAGCCAAAGCCCCCACTGTTCTCCTGAGCCCCCCGTGGGCAAGGCCACGCCTCCCCAAGCTGGGGGACAAGCCATCTATGGCCTGCCCTCTCCCAGCCCGGCCCCCAGCCAAGTGCACCCCGGTCACCCGTGGACCTCACTGCAACCTCCGGCAGCTGCCTTAACTCTCCCCTTTCACAGAGGAGAACACTGAGACTCCGCGCACATGACTGGCCTCAGGTCACAGCGAGGAACAGGCAAAGCTGTGCGTCCAACCCAGCTGTGTATCCGCTGCATATGAAAAGGAGAGGCGAAGGAGAAGGGCCAACAGCGGCACATGCCAGGTGCCTGGAGGACATGACCTCGGCCCTACAACCACGGCGCGGGTGGGTCACATCACACACCACAGCACTCACACACGCACACGCACACACAGGTACACACGCGTGTGTGTGTGTGTGCGCATGCACACAGAGCTCACGCAGGCACGTGTTAAATATGAGCATGCACGCACACGTGTGTGTACGTGCACGGTTTCTCGACATAGAGGGGACGAGGGAGCCGGTCGGCACGCCGTGCCCTGCTCCAGGCCCACAGTGCCAGGTTTGGCAAAGGCCAGTCCTTGCCACCTCTGCCCTCTGGGGATGATTGCATCACTGATGGTGGTTTCCAAAGACAGTGAACAAACAAGGAGGCCTCAGGCCTGCCTCTCGGGGCTGCTTCCCCAACACCCCCACCACACTCTCGCTCGCTCGCTCGATCGCTCGCTCACACACACACAGCCCAGCCCAGCCCTGGCAGGGAAGAGAGGGAGAAATCTACTCGGGCACGATTTCGCGGCGGCCCTCTTCGTGGCTCCCGACCCGGTGGGCCGTCCAAGCCCGAGGGAGGAGGTGCAGATAGGAAACAACGGCCCGCGTCGGCCAGGCTGGCATTTGCCAGGGGAAAGTTCTGTCCTTCGGATGATTTACCAGCCGGGCGAGGTTAGTCGTGGCCTGTCAAGCACAAACGGCCCCCTCCGCCCTCAAGCAGGCCGTGGGGTGCCAGCAAGGAAGGTAAGTCAGGGCCAGGCTGGGGGCCGGGCCCCGCCCTCCCCACCCTGCGCCGCCAGCTTCCAGGACGAAGGGTCTGGCTTTCTGACTGAATGAACCAGCGCTCCGTCGTGGGAAGAGGCCTCACCGACCACCTACTGTGCGCCTGGCCCTGGGCCGCGCTCCTTCCGCCCAGGCCAAAGGTAAAATGGAGTTCATGGCTGAGTGCCCAAGCCCAGGCACACAGACCTGAGTTTGAAACCTGATGCCCACGGTTCGGCTCGGACGGCAGCCGGCTCCGTCTGTAAAATGGGGCTCTCAGCCGTGGGCATCTGGCGGTGTCTAGAGACGCTGCTGGGTGTCACGCTGGGGCAGGTGCTACTGCCATCTAGCAGGTCACACCCTCCACAAACAGGGTATCCCCCCCCCCCAACCCCCCACAGAGAACGAGCCACCTCACGGGTCGGGGGGGGTCTCTGGTAAGAGATCCTAGTGTGAAGGATGCAACACAATGCCTGGCTCAAGGTAAGCCCTCCACGAACGCCAGTGGCTCTGATTATGTCAAAACTGTCCCAGCGGCCCTACAGGATGACATTACTGTCACCAGACTGCAGGGAAGGAAGCTGGGACCTGTGGCTGTGAGCTGCTCCAGTGACAGGACAGAGCGGAGCTGAACGGGCTGCCTGACTCTCCCAGGGTCCCCTCTTCCCCAGGGCGCGACCCAGTCCCAGGCGGGTGGAGACGTCGAATCCCCTCTGGCTGCCCCAGAATCACAGCCGCTGCCTCTGCCTTCCTTCTGCGGTCCCACAAGGGGAGCAGGGGCTGCTTCCCAAGTTGTTTTCTCGGACACTGAGAGGACAGACACCCATGTCTGGACCCTGCAGATAGCTCGAAGCAGGCACTTCCTCCCCCCTCCTCCTTCCTCTCTCCATCCCCCATCTGCCACCCTCAGCTGTTGCCTGACGGGGCAGTCTGTCCCCAGGGCTCAGCCTGAGCAAGATGTACACCCTTGGCCCCTCGAACCAGACCTTCCTTCCAAGAGTCTGGCCGATGTGGTTACAGGACCCTCTGCCCACACGCCCAGGGAAGGGTCGGCCTCAGGGGTGGCAGAAAGTCCCAGGAGAGCCTGTGTGGCCTGGTCTCTTCTGCCTTCAGCTGGTCTCTCGCGCATGGCCCAGTCAACACACGTGGGGCCTACAACCAGCCACGCGGTCTCTCCGGCCTCCTTCTAATGGCCAGGCCTGGACACATGCTCCTCCCTCCCGGGACACTGGGCCATGCCCCTTTTGCCCCCCACCCTCTTCACGTGACTCAGACTTCACTGAAACGTCCCTCCCTCTAGGCCAGGCTCGGCCCAGATGCCCTGCTTCCGTGCGGCCCCATCTGTGCACCTACCACCCCGTCTGCTAAGGAACACACACCGGTCTGTATCCAAAGCCGCTAGATCTGGAACCCCGAGGGCAGAGAGCTTTTCCAAGCGCCTCACCTTTGCAGCCCGCCCAACACAACTTTCCGCAACAATGGAAATGGTCTGTGTCCATCCTGGCCGGTACAGGAGCTACTACCCACATGTGGCCATAGAGTCTCTGAAATCTGAAGAACCGAACTTTTAATTTCGTTTAATTTTAATTAACTCTCAACAGCCGTATGTGGCTAGTGGCTACCATATTGGGCAGCGCTGGTCTAGACCAATGCCCAGAGCATAGTAGGTGCTCGGCACCCGCGGGTTGGTTGAATGAATGAATGAACGAATGAATGATGTTCATTACCCTACTTTATTAGCCCACATTATAAGCATCTGACATCAGTCTTCTCCAGCAGGCTGAGAGCGTCGCGAGGGTAGGACACAGCCTTTGCTCATCACTATATCCCCAGCGTTTTGCGTGCTTCCTGGGACACAGACCCTCAATAAACATTAATGAAACAGATGAACGCGTGCACGAATGCATGGCCTGCCGCTCGGAGCCTCGTTCCCTTTGCCGCCAAGCCCACGGAGAACAGACGGAAGAGAAAGCAGTCCGCTGGACTGGCTCCTGAACGGATTTCCAGCATTCCTTCCCACCTCAGGGACCGTCTGGGCCCCGCATCCTGGGCTCCGTCTCAGCGGGTGTCCACAGTGAGCGGCCGCCACCAGAGTGAGACGTCCTTTCTCGGGTGTCCCTCCCTCTCCCCCTGACGCCAGGGAAGAAGCCGGGGAAGTCTGCTCGCTCTAGACTCAGTTGAAGAGCAGGACTCCTCCTTCCCCTGGGGCCGCCGTTCCCTCCCCTCCCTGCTCAGGCAGCGGGGTCCCCTCAGGAGGTCTCAGAAAAATTATTAACTTATAACAATGAGGATGAGTGTGAGCTTCTATTATCAATCAATGCCTTTCATCCCCGACCGGTGGCTGTGATGTTCTGCAACACTGTTATTCACGGCGAGTGAGCGTCATCTGTGTTTCTCGCCCCGACTGGCTGCCCCACTTCCTTCTGATGTAGGTCACGATGGGTTCTCCCTGCAGTCACTAGGTATGCCTCCGGTGAGGGGGGGTGATACCGCTTGGAGCAAATGTAGGAATTCTCTTACAGGCATGTGGGGGACCCTGTGCTCTGTCATTCAGCTGAGACCCAGACTTGCAACCGCACGTGGAAATCCCGTGCAAAGATCCTAGGGCACGTGGGAGGGCAGGCAGGCAGGGCGGTTCCTGTGCCCAGGAAAGCAGGGCAAGAGGAGCTGGAAAGCCGCTGTCACGTGGAAGAAGTGCCAAGGAGAGGCTGGTTTCCAGAACAGAAGCAGGGTGGTAGGTAACCGGTTACCCTCCTTCGCGGTGGGCATCCTGGACCCACCGCGTATAACCGAGCGACCCGGAGTAAACTTTCTCTTCCTTCCCGAGCCTCCCGTTCCCAGCTGAAAACGGGGGATAATTCCAGCACCTGCCTGCCAGGGTGGTTTGAATTAAATGCGTTCACTGAGGTAAAGTGCTTAGTACGGGGCCCAGCACCGAACACTCAATAAACACATACTATTATCGGTGTCGATACTGTTTGCCAAGCAGCTCTGCTAGCCTCGCCACACGGACGTCCGCTCCTTCGCTCTGACCAGCACCAGGCATGGGCGCCCCGCCAGGCACTGTGTGCGCTGCGTGTGGGGATGGATCAGACTCTGTACCTGTTCTCAGGTAGCAGGACGTCTGCTGGGACGACGGACACATTAAATCAAATACAACAGTGCACGCGGTGAGCATGTCTTGCGAGGAGACGGAAGGCTAAGTAGCCCAGAGGAGGGAGGACGAGGCCTGGGCAGGCCTGATCGCCTCCCTTGCCGCACGGCGGTTCTGAATTTGTGGAGACAGACCCAGGTTTCACGGCACGTGAGCTGGGCCAGGACAGAGGACAGAATGGGGATCCCTGACACGCTCGAAGGTCTAGAAGTACCCACGATCACGGGCCCCTTGGGCAATAAGAAAAGGCTGTCTGTCTGCGGCTGCGGCACAGGGTGCCTGGTAAGGAACTGGCAGGAGAGGAAAATAAAGATTGATTTGGGGCCAGATTCAGCCTTCTCTGCCTGGAAAACAAGGAGGTGAACTTTGCCCTGTGGGTGATGGGGAGTTTTACGTGCCACTCAAGTTACTCGACTCTGGAGACACCCCCTGCACACACACGTGTATACACACACAACGCTCCACATACATGTACAAACACACACACACACAAAACATACACAAACACCCCCCACAGGTACAAACACACATACGTGCACGTACAAACACATCTACACACACACACACACACACACGCCCTACACACACACACACAACATGTAAACACGCACGCACGTAAACCCCCCCAACGCACACGTGTGCAGGCGCAACACTCCACACGCATACAAACACACGCACACGCACGCACACACTCATGGGCCTGGCTCCACTGCACTGGGCCCAGGGTAGAAACGGGAGCCTCTAGACTCCAAGCAGAGAGGGTGTGTTCTGAAAGCTGAGGCCTGAGGGCCAGTTCCAGGCTGGCTGGAGGAGGAAATGTTGATAAACAGGAGGTTACCTCCCGGCCCACCTGCACGCACGCGCACACTAACTCACACCTTGAGAACAAGATAGCTCAGTGGGTAATCAGAAGAGCGCCTTGGCAGGTTAGGTGTACCACACGCAGCACCAGAGACTGCAATAAACCCACTCTCTTTCACCTGCATGACGTGGCAGCCTGGGCCCTGTTCTAGAAGGAAACTTCCTCCCACATTTAAAAGGGAAGTGCGGGTCTGTCTCCACAAATCCAGAACCGCGGTGCAGCAGGGGGAGGCGATCAGGGAGCCCCACGAAGGGTGGAATGATGGGGGGCGACCTCACCACGCGGGGCCTGCACCTGGTACGCTCTACCCCTCCCCCTTTCTCCTGAGTGGAGGGTCTGATCTCCCAGGAGAACGGTTACCCCAAGGAGGCTCGTTCACAATGGAGATTTCTTGCAGCAGGTGGATGCAAATAAAAATGTGCTAAAGGTTCCTTAAAATAGCTGCATTCTCCTAAGCAGGATAAACCTTTTCCCCTGCAATATGGTTCATACCAGCAATTAGCTCAGTATACTCTTTTCTTTACAGACAGAGGGGAAGTTCTGAAATAGAAGGGACTTCAGGGGTCACAGCTGGATTGGAAGGAGTCAATTTTTAAACAATGAACTCAAACTTAGTTACTTCCTTGGAAAGAGAGACTTCCAGGGCCAAAGGATTTCTCTTCGTCGCAGGGAACTGAACTCCACCTTTGTTAGGCCTGGCACTGTTCTAAGATGGTAGTCTGTTTTATCCATGTGTGGAAACTGAGGCCCCGAGGGGGAAAGTAACATGCCTGAAATCACAGAGCTAAAGGCTGAATTTGAACCCAGGCCGGCCGGCCTGCCTTCCTTCCTTCCTTCCTTCCTTCCTTCCTTCCTTCCTTCCTTCCTTCTTTCTTCTCATTCTCCCGACTGACCTCCTTCTCATCACATTCGGACCCACTGCTCACTGGGCCAAGGCAGGGCCACAGACAGGTGCAGCAGGGCCCAGGAGGGCAACGGCAGAGTCCCAGCAGCCCTGGACCTTAACGTGGGAATGGCTGGCCGATAAAATGCCTTCGCAGTAAGCAGCCATCTATGGGGGTGAACTTGATTGCTCTCGAACGTTCTCATGGTGCCAACCAAGAAGGCTCTGTGGCTGTCGTGCAGCCTTGGCTGTGATGTGAGGAGAGGGAAGGGCATCATTCTGTCCAAGGTGAAGACAGCCACAAACTCTGTGCCATCTCAGGACCATTCTGTCTTCAGATTGCCCAAGCCCGACCCAGCCCACCTATCAGATGTGTATGCTGAGGCCCAGAGAGGTGAAGCAATCTCTTCGAGGCCACAGAGCAAGCACTGGGCAGAACCAGGAGGGACACAGGGGTCCCACGATGCCAGACCTTTGCCCTCCCCCACCTCACACATTCCAAGTCAGCAGGGGGTCAGACGGACACTCTTTGGAATGGACCCCTGAACTTGCCTTTCGCTAAGCCTAGAACAGAAAATTCACAACCCCCTCAAGAGCAAAGGTACAAGTCAATCTTATACATTCTGCCCCCCTGTAAAATGCTCCCTTCTCTGCTCTCCCATGATGGGGATGGTACAGACTGGATGTTTGTGTCTCCAATACCCACCCCCCAAATCCACACGCTGAGGCCCTAACCCCCATTGTGATGAGATTGGGAAGCGAGGCATTCGGGGAATAATTAGGGTTAGAGGAGGACATAAGAGTGGGAACCCCTTGCAAGAAGAGGGAGCCCAGAGCCCTCGGTCTCGGCCGCGTGGGGACACAGGGGGAAGCCCGGGAAGAGGGCTCTCGCGAGGCACCGATTAGGCTGGCACCCTGGCCTTAGACTTCCAGCCTCAGAGCTGTGACAAATGTCTGTTGCTCAAGCCCCCCAAGTCGGTGGTATTGTGTTAAGGTGGTCCGAGGTGACCAGGACAGATGGGAGAGCATTCCGCTCAGACGAAGGTCCAGAGACTCAGGCAGTCTGTTCTCCCACATACAGAATAATGTGGCCTGCTTCGCGAGGCCAGGCACCCCATGCTGGGGATCTCCTAACCCCCAAGGCCCACCGCAGCCCCCGGCACACCAAGTGAGGCACGAGAAACGCCTGCTAAGTAAAGAGACCCAAGCACTGGTTGAATACGTGCACATTTAACATACGGCCCCTGTGCAACCCTCCTTCCCAGGTAAAAACCCGTCCTGGGTCACGGAGCTCCAGCTTCCCTGCCGACCAAGTGAGCCCACACCCAGCAATTCTGCGCCTCAGCATGTACCCACAACTGATCTGTGCACACAATCTCAGAAGAGCTGTTTGCTCCTGCACTGTGTTTAAACGTGAACGGTGAGAAATGACCTTCACATCCACTGACAGGGCCGGAGGTGGAGGGACAACCATTTCATGGAATGTGAACAGAGAATGGTGGGTCTCCAGCTACCAGGACCAGTGACGGGTGATGAGCCCAAAAGAAGTCAATCGTTATTACGAAATGAAACAGGTATGTTATTTTTACTGGAAACATGCAAAATGTGTATTTGTTCCCCATCTTTCATGGTAGGGACAATGCCTCTTCCTTGAGGATGGCCCCGCCTCTGACGTCTCCACTATCTTGCTCACATAAACCCCAAGCGATTTGCAACAGACAACATCCAATTCCTGTTTCCTTAAAGACCTCCACGAGGCCGGTGGTAGTATGGCTTTCCCCGCTGTCTCACCCACAACAGCCTGGTTTTCAGCAACTTTCTACTAAGACTTTCGGAAGCAATCTGTTTGGCTTTCATATAAACGACCACTCTCTTTTTGCACTGGTGTTCCAGAAGTTTATATAATCTTCAAGTAAATTGTGTAATTACAGTGACACCTACAACCAGCCTGATCAGGTCTGGGGACAGGCACAACTGGCCCTTGGTAACATGCAACAGAACTTGCCGGAAGAGAAGCGCAGCCTTCCCAGAGTGCCCTACCAGCTTGTACTCCAGCCAGTGCCGAGGGAGTAGACGGCAGGGTGTTGGGAATCCCAGCCCATCTGTTAAATCTTCTGCCATTTACAGTTAGAGGAGTAAGTCAAGTTAGCACAATTTATATGGTTCCATTGAACTAACATGGATACATCTCCACAAAGTCTGACTTACCCTCTTTTTCTCTCTTTCAGACAGAGAGGGGGACAGAGAGAGAGAGAGAGAGAGAGAGAGAGAGAGGAAGAATATCTTAAGCAGGCTCCATGCTCAGGGCTCGATCCCACCACCCTGGGATCTTGACTTGAGCCGAAACCAAGAGCCAGACACTCAACCAACTGGGCCACTCAGGTGCCTCCCTCCACAAAGTCTTTTATTAAGTGAAAAGGCAAACTGCAGGATGGTACCTACAACAGGATTCCTCTTACGTGTAAATAAACTCATATAAAATTATACCATACAACTTCCTATAAAACAATATGCTTGAGCATGAACATACAGAAACATAGAGAAAGACTGGAAAAGCGGGATGTGGGACAGGAATGGGACTGGTAGTGGAGGAAGGGGTAGTTCACATTTTTCTGTAAGGCATTGTTTTCCATGAGAAAAATATAAGTATATAATTGAGGGGGTGCCTGGGTGGCTCAGTGAGTTAAGTGTCCGACTTCGGCTCAGGTCACGATCTCACAGTTTGTGAGTTCGAGCCCCGCGTTGGGCTCTGTGCTGACAGCTTAGAGCCTGGAGCCTGCTTTGGATTCTGTCTCCTTCCCTCTCTGCCCCTCCCCACTTGTACTCTTTCTGTCTCTCAAAAATAAATAAATGAAAAAAAAATTTTTTTAAGTACATAACTGAGTTTTATTTTTTAATTTTTTTAATGTTTATTTTTCAGAGAGAGAGAGAGAGAGAGAGATAGACAGAGTGTGAGTGTGGGAGGGGCAGAGAGAGAGACACACACAGAATCCAAAGCAGGCTCCAGGTCTGAGCTGTCAACACAGAGCCCGACACAGGGCTAGAACCCACGAACCTTGAGATCGTGACCTGAGCTGAAGTTGGGCGCTTAACCGACTGAGCCACCCAGATGCCCCGAGTTTTGTTTTTTTTTTAACATTTATTTATTTTTTTTTGAGACAGAAAGAGACAGAGCATGAACGGGGGGAGGGCCAGAGAGAGAGGGAGACACAGAATCTGAAGCAGGCTCCAGGCTCTGAGCTGTCAGCACAGAGCCTGATGCGGGGCTCGAACTCACGGACCGTGACATCGTGACCTGAACGAAGTCGGACGCTCAACCGACTGTTTTTTTTTAAATCAATAAAAATTTAACAGAAGAGTTCAGCACTTAAAACAAATAAGCCCAGAGCCCAATAAGTGTGCAGCTTTAAAAAAAAAAAGAAAAAAAGAAATCAAAATAACATTCAAAATAAGAAACATTTTCGTGGCTTCAAAGGAGCGGCTGTCTGCCTCTTGGCTGGGAGAGCAGTGAATGGCATGGTCAAACCATCCCTGGCTGGACATCTTCAATGGGCAGGACCAGAAACAGTCAGTGGAGTCATCAAACCAGCATGTTCTGACCAGACCCCAAGGTCAATGTACGCACGAAGCTGCCACAGCAACCAACCGCTCAACAACCCTTGAGATTTTCTCCATTTAACCCGACATGCCGTGTGTCTCACAATTCACCAAGAAGTGGCACTCGGAGGGTACTTCCAAGGTGGTGGAGATGATTATGCAATGAGACAAGTCCTGCCAACCCCCATTCGCTACAAAAGTTTGTTTTGTCTTCATCTCCCAGTGGACCCCCCCATCACTGGATGCTGGTACATGCTCCGCGTGGCATGGGGAGGAGGGGGCAGCGATACGAACGTGGTGGAGAAGGACACAAAACCACCAATGGATGAGTCATTATTTCATGTGAATTGTGCTTGCGCTGGTAAAGCCCACAAAGAGAATTACCGACCTATCCTGTCCCAGGCTGGGGAGGTCAGGGAGGACCACAAAAGGTCCCCTGTGGCAGGGGCCCCCTATGACAGTGGCCTTGAGGCTGAGAACAAGAGGGGAATTAGTGGGGAAAGAGTGGAGGTGGGAGGGAAGATCGGTCTTCGCAAAGAGCACAGCGAGCACTTGGGAGGTGGTCGGCGTGGCCTGGCCGAACAAAGGGAACAGACCCTTTGGCTGGAGCCAGGTAAGTGAACTCCACGGAACAGGAGAAGGTGGGAGACACAGGTCCAGGTGGAACCATCCCCCCTCCCCAGGCCCCAGGCCGAGAATCCTGAAGGTTTCCCCAAAGCAGTGAGAGCTAGCACAGGATTCCTGAGCAGAAGAGTGCAGTTCCGTATGCACGTTGCCCTTTCCTTTGCACCTGAAAACACCGATCTTGCAGCCTGTGCTTCCCAAAGGGCCCTCGATTCCTTGCATCACTGTGGGCCCCGCCAACATCTGTGTCAGGCCCCCGGGACAGCCAGATACTTGGCAGTGTCCCCGTCCATCACTATCAACCCCCAAGGATGCCCCGGTTAGAGCCCTTGCCACGTTGTGCACAAAACCCTCGGACTGCTGGGCTCGTGGAAACATTGTCAAGATGTTTTTCTGTGCAATTGAGGCGCCTGCTTGGAAAATCCCTGCTGCGAGCGTTTCTTTCTCCCAGGCGGCTACACCCAACTGTTTTGCTGCAAGATCCTGCGTCACAAAAGGGATATCCCCAGCTAATATGACATTCAGGAGGACCGGAGAATCTGGGCTGCCTGAGTTCACGGTAATCACGCCCCGTCAGTATGTGTTCTTCCTCTGTGCTATCTAATCGAATGTCCTGTGTGTATGAATATAAATACTGTTGTTCTGACCCATGATGAACTTATAGACAGACCGATCGTATCAGCTTTAAGAGATTAAGGTTTCCAAAACCAGATGAACACCATTACTTTTATTTTAATTCAAAATGAACACAATTTCCCCCTGGATGTGGATGAAATTAATGACCTCAGAAGGAATCAACCTGCCTGCGGGGGGAAAAAAATCAGATAATCACATCCTTGCCTGAGATCACAACACAGTCGCAGTTTGAGATGTTCCATGCCACTTCACCTAATGCCTTTTTCTATCTTCTTGGAACAAGGCTGTTCTAGTATGTTCTTTGGGTGCACTGAATGCCAGTGTCACTTGGCTTAAATGACAGGGGATAGATCACCACCCAGAAATTACCGTAACCAAGAGAAATCCACAGGATCAAGACCAGACCAAGAAAATCTTATAAAATGGTAATTGAATCAACTTCCTACCAAAACCAGGCTCTTCTTAAATTGCAGATATCAACTTACTCCGCTTATGAAGTAAGAATACGGAGGTACCCGCCAGCTTCAAGCAAATCCACTGAGAAAACTCCAGCTAACCCACAGCACACTTAACGAATGATGATGAAACCGGTTTTGACCGTGTTTCCACTGTTCCAACAAACCCCGGGAAGGCAGATATGGAATCTTTCTCCCACAAGCAGGAGACCCCACTGCTGGCTCGCTATTTCGTGGGCATCGTTAACCCACGAGTGTCTGTGGGCAGCCCATACAATGTGGTGGCCGTGGGTGACATTCTGAGAACAATATTGCCCCAATCCCGCCCCTCCTCCTCACTGGATACTTAACCTAGGGCAAGGCATTTCACCCACCCGAGACTCGGTTCTCCCATCTAAAAGCGGGTACAATGGTATTACCTACCTCACGGGCAGGTGGCGGGCGTGGGGGGCAGTAAGATGTGTCATGTGCGTGGCACAGTGTCCAGCACATTAGCCCTTGGCAAATATCAGTTATTACGGGTCTCTCCCCGACTCCCACATTCGCCCTGTAGCCCCACTTGCCCAAGATTCTGCACCCAGGGTTTTGCTTCTCCCCCTGAGAACTCTCAGCAGCTCTTTTGGCTGACCTTTGCCCTGTACTCCATCCCTCAGCACCCAGACTCCCTGTCCCTCCACTGCTCAACAGGAGTGGCTCCTGGAACGCCTACGTCTAATTCCACCACTGAACATTCACAAAACCCCCGATCTATCCATTTCTATCCAACTTTACTCTCGGGAGCCCTACCGAGATGTCCCCTAAAAGGCATGATGATGGCAGAGCAGGTGGGGCAGACCCGAGTCGGCATCCCAGGTCTGCACCCGACTGGTTCTAAGGTCCGTGGCAAGTTACTTGTTTGTAGAAGTCATGCAAAAGTTGGCGAAAATGCACTCGGCTGAACAGTATCTGCACCTTTCCAGATTTATGTTATGTTTCAATAACATTTATCCCCCCATATACCAAAAAGCAACGACAACCCGCACCTCTGTTTCATCAACTATACAATGGGGGGTCCTGGGGAGGTAATCACCCCTACTGCGGAGACCCTGCTGTGCATGCTGCTCCTCCCTCGCCTCCTGCCCTAAACTCTATCCACCTCCTCTAAAGGTCAGGAACTATGGGGTGCCTGGGTGGCTCTGTCGGTTAAGCGTCCAACTCTTGATCTCAGCTCAGGTCTTGATCTCAGGGTTGTGAGTTCGAGGCCTGCACTGGGCTCTATTTTAGGCTCTAAAAATAAAAATAAAGGTCAGGAATAGGTGCCCATCCCAAGGGGCTGCAGGACTTCAGACTAACTATATAAATTCACACAGACTGGTTGCACTACAATTTGAACATACTTAGTGCTACTTAACTATTCAGTTAAGGATCGTTAAAAGAGGGGCACCTGGGTGGCTCAGCTGTTAAACATCTGACTTCAGCTTAGGTCATGATCTCACAGGTCGTGAGTTCGAGCCCACTTCAGATCCTCTGTCCTCTCCCTGCCCTGCCCCACTTATGTGCGCGCGCACACACACACACACACTCAAATAACAAAAACAAACATTAAAACTTAAACTCTTAAAAAAAATGGTAAAGACAGTAAATTCTATGTGTATTTTACCACAACTAAAAAAAGAATGGACTGTTAAGTGAGAATTTTATCCCTGAAGGTCAATTTATAACGCCCCACAGTAAATGATTGGGGAGAAAGGCACCAAGCTGTACCCTTGGGCTTACGTTTTTTTCAAGATCTTGCCTTAAGGCATGCAAAGATGAACAAAGAGTGATAGCTGTTAAAAAAGAGGATACAAAATGCTACCCTTTTGGAAAACTGTGTTAAAACACGCACACGGATCTAGCCGAGGACTAGGAAATGCAGCCACAAATAACCACAATTATTATTCTGATGAGCGGAATTCCTGATGATTTTCTGGTTCTCCTTTTCTACTCTTTGAATATTTTACATTCATGTTTCTTTTTTTTTAATTTTTTTGAATGTTTTTTTTTTTTTATTTTTTTTTATTTTTTATTTATTTTTGGGACAGAGAGAGACAGAGCTTGAACGGGGGAGGGGCAGAGAGAGAGGGAGACACAGAATCGGAAACAGGCTCAAGGCTCTGAGCCATCAGCCCAGAGCCTGACGCGGGGCTCGAACTCACGGACCGCGAGATCGGGACCTGGCTGAAGTCGGAGGCTTAACCGACTGTGCCACCCAGGCGCCCCTTGAATGTTTATTTTTGAAAGAGACAGAGCATGAGCGGGGAAGGGGCAGAGAGAGAGAGAGAGAGAGGGAGACCCAGAATCTGAAGCAGGCTTCAGGCTCCGAGCTGTCAGCACAGAGCCTGACATGGGGCTCGAACCCACATGCAGCCAGATCAAGACCTGGGCCAAAGTCTTAACTGACTGAGCCACCCAGGAGCCCCTATCTTCATATTTCTTAATCATAAAACTAAACAAAAATAAACAACTTGCATCTGTGCTTCGTGGTCTCCCTCCCCCGCTTTGTAAAGCCTCTTTTTGGCCCCCAGTTCTGTTTTGTGTCTCTATAGATTCCTTTATCTCTCAGGCACCACTGCCCGGTCCTCCTCATGGAAAGAGAGTCCAGCTCTTCCCTGCTGAGCTCAAAAGCAGCCTCAGAATCCTTCCCAACACAATGCTCCAGGCGGTCCCATCCCTGAAACCCACCTGCCATCCCCAATTACACTTGCTCTCCCGCCTTGTTCTCTGTTTCCTGGGTGCGTCCTCATCCCCTGGTCCAAGTGAGCAACCCTGCGGGACAGGGGTGGCCATTTATCCTTGTTCTCCCCATCTTGGTTCCAGGCAGAGGTGACAAGAGGGTCAGTAATCCCACTCGAGATGGACCCCACTCTTGGATAACACCTTTCCACTTCAGCTGAAAGCTCACTCCTGACTGAATTCCAAAGCAAGACCACCTATTTTCCAAGTCGAGGAGCCACCAGGCATAGGTAATTACCGCAGAGCATGATGAAGGATGGTGTCAGCCTGTTAATGTGGACACAAACCCAGGCTCACCGCCACCCCCCATCACACCCACATGCCCAAGACAAGGTGGTGACGTCTGATTTCCTCAGCGGGGCGGGGGGAGGGGGGGGTGAGGGGTCACTTCCCAGCATCCTTGCTTGTCACCCTCTAAATGGATTCAAGGAACCAATTATTAGCTTTCACAGCAAACAGGTCTCTTCTTGGTCTCTCCTCATGTGATTCTAAAGCAATTAACACCTCATTTCAAAGTTTTTACAGGGAAATTCTTTATGTTGCCTGGTCTGCGTTACAGACCTTGGGGTGGGGTGCTTTCTGTCTCCACCTAGGAATTTATGCTGCAGACTGGGATCACGCTGACCCACAGGTGCACACTCCAGTGCACGCACAAGACACTGCAGACTTGGGGTCCCACATCACTGAGGTTCTCTCGGCCCGTGGGCGACACAACTCCCTGGGGAGAGATCCAAGATGCACTTACCTTGAAGTTAGTTAGAGTCGACAGTTTTCTCCAGCAGCCCAAGACACAGGAATTGACCCAGAGTCCTTGTAGCTCATAAGAATGTTCAGGTGTATAACCTTTTATTACTGCAATCGTTTTCAGCCCTTTTAGAGTGTGGGGCTGTCTCAATAATTTATTGGGTGGAGGGAGGCGTGGGCAATCGAGTCAAATATTTGCCACTGGGAATATTTGGAAAATTCAAGGACATGGGACTACAGTGTATTTACTATGAATTCTGCTCAAAGGTGAAAGGTATGAAGTGAAGAGACACCTTACAGAAAATCACTAACATGGACAAGTAATATGTTATTATTAACAGACGAAAAGTTTTTATGTACCAGGTATAGGGTTATCAAATTCACGTATCTAATCTCACTCGTGATGATGACTCTTATGTGGCAGATACTTATAACTGGGTCCACCCAGACAGAGACAGAACTGATCCCGGCTGCTTAAAAAAAAAAAAAAAAAAAGAAGGCATCTCAGTGATATGCCGCGAGCAAGCATGATACGTATGTAAGAAGTACAGAAAGGCACACTGAGACACAACCTATGAGAAAGGTCAAATACGCTGGGAGCTACATGCATATGAGATCTGGAGCCCCCCTCTAGCCGTGGGACTGGGCCAAGTACTTGACCTCTCTGTGCCTCTGTTCTTTCATCTACAAAATGAAGGGTTCAACTTTCAAACACTATGAATCTAGAATAAATAACTAGAACAGTATGGGGCTAGAGCAAGGACAGAAAATCAGCAGTAACTAACAGAAAGCCTAGAAGAGGCTTTGACACGTATTTGAAAGCTTTAGTACATGGTAATAGTGCCATTTACAAAATTTTTTTAATGTTCATTTATTTTTGAGAGAGAAACACAGAGAGTGAGTGGGGCAGGGGCAGAGAGAGAGAGAGAGAGGGAGACACAGAATGTGAAGCAGGCTCCAGGCTCTGAGCTGTCAGCACAGAGTCCGAAGTGGGGCTCAAACTCGTGAACTATGAGATCATGACCTGAGCCGAAGTTGGATGCTTAACCGACTGAGCCACCCAGGCGCCCTTTTTTCTTTTAATGATTTTAATGTTTATTTTCATGGTAATAGTGACATTTTAAAGCAGTGGGGGAAGGGAACACTGGTGAATACTACTAGACAATTTTGTTAACTATTTGGAGGGAAAGAACAGCACTATGCCTCACCTTACACTTTACACCAAAAATTAATTCTAGACTAATTTTACAGTTATGTCTTAAAAAAAAAAAAAAAAGAAAAGAAAAAGAAACAATGGGGAATTTTTGCCCAGTGTTGAAATTTGGAAGAACTTTTTAAACCACTAACGAAGGCATCTCATTAAGAAGCCACTAATTAAGACACTAAGATCTGACCGCAGGAAAACGTAAAACTTCTCTATGTCAAATAAATTCCCCACAAGGGGTGACAATCACTGACCTGAGGTTTTAAAAAAGATTAACAATGTTTCTATCTCAAAGATGAAACCCTCACAAACTCCTTTTTCTAAAAAAATAAAAGATTCTAGACATACCCCGATTAAAAATGAAACACAAAGACCTCAACAACGAGCAAAAGAAATGCAAATAGTAAATGAATCCATAAAGCAAGGGGCGTGAAAGCGATTTAACGTAACAAGTCCTTACTGAGGGCACTGTGTGAGGCTCACACTCCTTTAAAGAGTTCAGAGTTCACTACAATCAGGCATGTGTGGCCTCGCTTGTGTGGTCAAGAGGGTGCATTCCTGAAAGTCCTGGCCACGAGACGCAGCCTGACCGCAGGCTGCCCGGGACGTGCCCGGGTACAGGAACCCCGACAGAGACCAGCCTGGTGGAGACACGCGGACCCACACGGGGTGGCAGTGGGGCTGTGAGCAGGGCTCCCAAGGCGCCCCTCTCCTGTCCTGCCTGGAATCAGACGGCAGGAAAAAGAAAACACTAGTCTCCAGGATCTTCCTTCCCCGTCCGGGGACTCCTCGGCCGCCCAGAGGATGCCCACGGGTGATGGGCAGGGGAGGGGCCAGAGGGGGTCTGCCTGCCACCTCCTCCAGACTGGTGCCTCCGGGCGCCCTGCACGTGCTCGGCCTCTGCCCGCGCTCTGGGGAACTTCCGGAGGCGGTGCCTTGACTTTCAAGATGAAGCACGAAATAGTAATAATACCAACGATAAGGGAGGCCCTCGCTCGGTGAGTGTCTACCACTTAGAGACCGCTCCCTGCACACGCTCGGTAGGCACACTGCATCCTCCGGCGAGCAAAGCGAGGCCCTGCAAAGCTAACCCGATTCACTTATCCATCCGTTCGCTCACTCAGAAGAGTACCGAACACGCACAAGGACCAGGCCCTGTTCCAAATGCCCGGGATACAGGAGCAGGAGGGCCAGAAAACAAACAAAGATCTCTGCCTTTCTAACAGGAGGAGACAGTAAACAAAATAAATGAGACAAACATAGTCTGTCAGATTCGGGTAAAGTGCTAAGAAGGAAAATTAAGGCAGAGAAATGAGACATAAAATAAAATACCAGGGGGGGTGTTAGCACTTTCAGTGGGACAGCAGAAGAAACCCAGTTAAGTGACTTCTGAGTAAAGACCCAACATCAGTGCAGAGCAGGCAGTGTGGATTTCTGGGCAGAGACACCCCATGTGGAGGGACCGGCCGGGGCAAAGACCTCCAGGTGCATCGCCGGGCGTGTCACAGGAAGAGGCCCATGAGTGGGGCTCCCAGGAGGCCACACTGAGCCCAAGGTCAAGCGGTTAATCATTGAAAGACCAGCCGGGCATCAATCACACCGGGAAAAGGGCGCAGACCCACACCGGTGCCACGCCTCTGCCCTCCTTCGGGGGCTGGTGGAGAAAAGGCGGGGGGCCTGCCAACCCACCGCACAGCATGAGGTCCAACAACATCACCTCCCGCTTTCCTCTGGTCCCAGGGAAGCTTTTCCTGACCCAGGCACCGGACAAGCTGAGGGTGCTTCCTGCGGCCTGGCCTGTGGGACCCACCTGAGTGCAGCTCCCCTCCCTGGGGAGGCCCAGGGCTGTGTGCAGGATTTAAAACGTTCTTAAAGAGACTCGCAATAAGCCAGGCGATTTCCCTGTGGAGCTCGATTTATGGGCCTGGCACGAAAGGTCGCTTAGGACATTTTTCAACATTAGTGATGGTTACCGTTCTTGAAGACGATGATACATATACACAGGCCTGCACAGCATGTGCACAGTTCTAGCAAACACACAGCTAAATGGGAACGCTGTATTTGTTCTTCTCCGCCATCTGATCATGAACTTGCTGGCAGTTAAGCTCAAAGACAGGCAGGGCAGGAGAGAATCTGGAGTCTGAAGAATGAGGTGTGAAAGCCAGCTTGCACACACATGAGCGGACTTTCTCAGCTATCCTCTGCCTCAGTTTCCTCATCTGTAAAACGGAGCTTCCCAGATTACTGCGTAAACTGCAGACAATGTAAGCAAAGCACCCGGCTCCATGCCTGATGGTTGGAGCTCCGTGAAGGGGAAACTGTGGAACCACAGGACGGTTTTGGAGCTCTTTGCAGTGCAATTGTTTTATTTTAGAGGACAAACCAGACCCACGTAAGCAAATTTATGAGCCATTTCTAAATACAAATGGCAAGAGAGGTGAGATAATCAACAACTAGCCCCAACTAGTAATTTGCAACAGGAATGAATGTTTCTTAGTCAATAATCTCTTTTTCTCCCCCTTTCCTGGCTGTGGCAATAGTTTGAATCAGCCAGTCTGGGAAAAGCCACAACACAGTTTGACCTCCTGAAATCAGCTAACTTGGAAGGAAAGGAATGATCGTGAACCCAATGAACCCACTTCTCCAAGCAAAGGTCGGACTGGATTACACTGATGAAATCTGCAGAGACCCTAGTCCAAGTAAGGTCACATTCCTGCCTACTGGAGGTTTGGACTTGAACATATGTTGGGGGGGGGGGGGCACATTTCAACCCACGGCAGCGACCATCCGAGATAGTATTAGAACAAGTTAATGGCGGGAGAAGGAAAGTGGCAGTGAGGGGGCAAATGTGCCAGGTGCTACATTTAGCTTTTCCAATGATCGGCCTGGGATGTTAGGAGAGAAAAAAATTTTAATGCAGGGGCTGTAACGATCAAACAAGGTAATATATGTAGAAGAGAGCACAGCACCCGCGTGTCAGTGACGCTCAGCGATGCCGCCCCGGGTAGTATCCGGAGGAGGCTCCCGGTCCCATCGCTTGGTGATATTTCCATTCCCGGTGACACAGAAGTCTCGGAGGTAGCAGTCACACGGAGGTAGCAGTCACACGGGCCCCCCGCCGGAGGAGAGAGTGGGAGGGGGGCGGGAGAGGCTCTGCTCTGCTTCTGGGGAGCGAGGGGGGCTGAGTGACAAGCAGGCTTTGTGAGCAGGAGGCAGGAGAGTCAAGTGAACCGTCAGGAGCGTCAGCTGCGGAGGGTAATGGGTGAGTCGCTGAGTCAGACGGGCTGCGCGGATCCCACAAAAGAGGAATACTCCCACCAAGAGAAATCTGTTTGACTTTAGAAAAGTACAGGTTACAGTGATACTCACTAAACACCCCACCTTCCCGCCCAACAGTCGGGAGAAATGAGTAACGGGAAATCCATCAAGGGCTCTGAGGGATCCCCCACTTTTACTAGGACTTTCCCCCCCAAAGCGGGGCCCTAGTCACATCCTATATGCCTGGGATGATCAGGATCCCCTAGGAAGAATGTTCAAACATCCTAACACGCAGGGACCTGGATCAGAACAGATCAGGCCCAGAGAGTCTAATTTTCCCCTGGCCTTAACGGTCACAACCATTTATCTATGGAGAAAGCCATTTTCTAGCTGCCTGGCTGGAACATGAACTCTCTAAGCGGGTTTTCACACGATGGGGATGCTCTAATCATCCGTGTCCCAAAAGCCCTTCACATACCCCCACCCTTAACCCCGACCCCGGCACACAGGTTTTCAGATGACCCCACGCTTAACCAATGAATCAGGCTCCGATGGCTGCTGTAACAAGTCACCAGAACTTAGTGCCTAAAATGACACACACACATTTACTGTCTTACAGTCCTGGGGGTCAGAAGTCCACCCCACCTACCGCGTCCACCAGCATAAAACCAGCTTCTAAATGGTAAAGCTCACAGCCCCGTGAGCTCACTCCTGGGAGCCCAGGCAGACTCGAGACACATCTACGGCCGTTCTAGAAACAGAGAAGACTCTGGTGATTACGAAATGGAACTTCTCTTCTTATTCTGGGGAGGGGGATGGGTTGAAAAGCATGGAAGATTCCAGACACTCGACCACTCCTCCAAAAAAACTCGGACTCTCCTGTAAGGAGCTGGCTGGAAACGATGACGTAAACCGACTCTGGAGGCTGGTTCTGCATCTGAAGGAGTTCAGGGAGACTGTGTGCACTCCCGGGGGTGGGGGTGGGGAGTTGACACGGTCCCCTCAACCTTCTGTGCGTCTTGGAGCCCTTGGTTGAGTGGTGAAGAATCTGGACGCTTTCTCAGGGTAAGCTTTTTTTTTTTCTTTTTAAGTATTCTCTACACCCAACATGGGTCTCGAACTCATGACCCTGACTGAGGTCAGGAGTCCCAAGCTCCACCAACTGAGCCAGCCAGGCGCCCCCGGAGTAAGCTTTTTAAAACGTATAAAATAAATCCATAGGATTACAAAGGAAGCCCAGCACACCGCAATACAATTATCAAAATATTTCTTGGGGCGCCTGGGTGGCGCAGTCGGTTAAGCGTCCGACTTCAGCCAGGTCACGATCTCGCGGTCCGTGAGTTCGAGCCCCGCGTCAGGCTCTGGGCTGATGGCTCGGAGCCTGGAGCCTGCTTCCGATTCTGTGTCTCCCTTTCTCTCTGCCCCTCCCCGTTCGTGCTCTGTCTCTCTCTGTCCCAAAAATAAATAAACGTTGAAAAAAAAAATTAAAAAAATATATATATTTCTTAAAACGTGTGACAGAGCAAAAGATAGCTTCTTTCCTGCATTAAATAACGAGATCGAGAGCAGGCCTGACAACTACCGGGACTTGGGAGCAGTAATGACCATAAAGAGATTCGAGATGCCCATAACAGAGGGAAAAGGACCTGAAAACATCTGTGATTTCTGCTGGTGCCTGAGTCACAGTTCCTGCCCATGAAGACGACGGCAGCACCAACTATTGTCATCACTGGAAGAAATGCAGCATTTTAGTTACAGGGTCGTGACCAAAAAGTGCCATTTTTTTCACATCCAATTCCCAGGTCCCCTGAATTCTACCCATGGCCCCAAGGATGAGAACTCCTGGAAGTCAGTAGCTTTCTTTTCATTCCCTTTATTTTATTCCTCGTGAGAACACGCTCCCTGCAGCCAGGCACCGACCCCAACGAGGTGAAAACAGGGGTTCAAACAGATTCTGCACATCAGTGTGCACAGCAGTGCGAGTCACATTAGCTATGAGGTGCAAACAACCCAAACGTCCTCTGACACATGAGCAGAGGAGCAAAATGCGGGATGTGTAAACACACACACACACACACACACACACACACACACACACACACACACACACACACACAATGTTATTCAGCCCTGGAAAGGAAGGAAATGTGGACACGTTACAATAGGAATGAACCTCGAGGATACTGTGCTAAGTGAAATAAGCCAGACACGAAAACACACAAACTCTAGGATTCCACTTCTCTGAAGAACCTTGAGGGGCGGGATTCCTAGAGACAGAAAGGCAACCGGTGGCCGCAGGGGCTGGGGGAGTCAGCATTTAACGGGGACGGACAGCGCTTCAGTTTGGGAAGCTGAAAAAGTTCTGGAGACGGACAGTGGCGATGAGTGTAGAGAGCATGAACGTACTTTAACACCACAGAACTGTGCACCGCGAAATGGCTAGAATGGTTAACTTCGTGTTATGTATATCTGAGCAGATAAAAAATAAAAATAAAAGAAAACAGACCCTGCAGAACACAGAAGGCCATGACCTTTAAGAACGGCCTCTCTCGTGGCCGGAGGCAGGGGCAGTCTCCTGGTGGCCCTGAGCCAGGCTGGGCCGCCCCACGGACCTGGGCTTGTGAGCCGATGTGCCACCATGAGCAGGCCACTCCACCTCTCTGGCCTCAGTTTCCACCTCTGTAAAAGAGGCCACCTGCCCAGCACAGGGAAGAGAGAGCATATCGTCTTGCCTGAGACTTTCTGATAACCCCGTGAGGTGGGACAACACTTTCCCGACGACTTAGTCAACCCACCCAGAGTCACCCACCCGGCAAGGACATGTAAGCCGGCCTCACTGAGGAACCCCAACGCACAGGTCTGTGTGTATTTGCCTGCTACTTGTTTCCTGTCTCTCCCACTAAGCTGCAGGCTCCCGCGGGACAGACCCAGATAGGCCTGTTTCATCAGCCACACCGTCCCCAGAGCTGGTGAGCTGGAGGCTCAAGAACCACGTTCTTTGTGACACCCCCCCCCCCAAAAGTGGTTTCCCTTACAAGCAGGGGATGGTGGCACTGACGGGGCCCGGTCTTTCAGGCCTCCAGGTGGATGTTGGGATAACCCCAGCATGTCACAGGTCAGTGTTCTCCACGGAGCCGCTGATGGAGGTGGGGCCGGAGGGAGCCACGGCTGAAGGGACAGAAAAATAACCTACGCCGTGGTGGATGGACGCCTACGCACCGTCACATGCACACACACGCACACCTGGCGAACACACCGATGACTCAGGCGCCGGTAGCTGTGAGCTTCTGCCAGTGTGCGAGGGGTTCACCTTTGGTTCAAGAGGCCCGGACGCTGGGAGAGAGCCGAGGGATGAGATCAGCCTCACCTCCCCGCTCCCGGGGCAAGGAGGCTGTGCCCAAGCAGAAGTTCAGGGCTGCTTGGGGGTGACTCAGCTCAGGAGACGACTCAGGGTGCTCAGCTGGACGGCTGGCAAGGTTCCAAGCAGGCGCCTAGGGCAGTCAGGGAAATGGGCACAGCGCTACCCGAACCACAGTGTCGTCGGCACGTTTCCTTTTCACACAGCATTCTAGGCCACGATGCCCTCTGCGGGGAGGAGGGGTTGCCAGTGACCTAAATCAGGCAAACATGGCCGGGCTGGGTGGCTCGGGAGCCTGGATCCGACAGACCGGATTAGTCAGCTGCTTGGCCGGGGACCAGGCAGGCTTGACGTGCCGCGAGGGACGCCCTGCCTCTGAAGTCCCACCAAAATGGGGGCGGGGTGGGAGGTGGCTATGAAGCCCGCCATGCAGCCGAGTGACTGTGGGCTCCGGGTGCCCATCTATAAGATGGGGTGACGCTGTCCCCCATCCGGGGCTGCCCCCCAAACAAACAGGAGGGCAGACACAGAGGCACTCTGCAGCATGGGAAAGAATAGGCCAGATCTGTGCAAATCAACAGAGGCAGGTCTCAGACACAGGAACAAACAATGCTGGGTGGAAAAGCCAAGTTGTGAGCGCATTTAAAAAACACGCCCAAAGCAACGCTACGTATTGTTTACGGTACGTGTGTGTGGTGTGTGTGTGTGCGTGTAAAAGTATTTAAGTCTAATGGAAAGATCCACACCAAATCTATAGCGAAAGGTACCTGGAGGCAGGTGGTGAGCTACAGGTGAATGTCAAGGTAATCCTAACTCCTCTGGCCATGTTTCGTTCCTTTATTTAAAAAGGCAAAGCAAAGAGAATAAAATGTTACCAGTGGTCAGTTCTCGGTGGTAGAAATGTGGCTTTCTGAGATTAGTCTTTGTTGCTATTTGTATGTTGTCTGACCCAAAAGTCACCTTGACACCTGTACATGGTCAGGTAATGAATTCTTCTGAAGGTATATGTACTCTAAATTGTGAATTTTTTTTTTTTTTATTCCCAAGATTCAAAAAGAAAGAGTCTCTCGGAGCATGCAGCGTGTGCTCAGAGTGCTTACTAAACTGCATTCCTCCCTCAAAGTATCCAGGGTCCTGGTGCCCCACGCCTCTGCTAGAAGGCAGTCTTCCACCTCTGGCTGTTTCAGAGGAACAAGAGGTCTGCTTGGCCCAGGGCCCTGCCACTGCTCCACTTCCCTAGCTAGGACAGGCACTGGAGGAGGGCTGGGTGTCCTGCCGTGGAAGACCGGCACTGAGTGCCCAGAGAACTATCCGTCCCTCCTGCTTCAATCCAGGTATGGCCACCTGGCACTGAGCTCTCATGGCAGGCTCCAATCCACCAATCACAATCCAGGAAACCCAGTGACATCACTGATCACCAATCGGAGCGCCTGACCCACATGAGTGACTCGTGTTGCCACACCAGGCCGACAGGATTTCAGCAAGAGGCAAAGACACTTAACATTTCTTTTCTCTTGGGAAACCTTATCAAGTGTAAATGTTGGGCGTTGTCAAACACGGACACCAGCAGGCAGCCCCCACGTCCACCCACGCTCGGCTCCTCAATTCCAGATTTACTCTTAAATTGTAACAGTGCCCCTCGAATGCTGCTTACACACTTTCCCTCCCTCATTTCCAGATAAAAAAGAAACAACATTCTGGATGCCACATTTCACTGGATCACAGACCCGCCTTTCCAGGGAGAAATTCTATCTGTCAGACTCTGGATGCCAGGAAGGAAGAGAAACATTCAGGAGACTTGTTCCTTTCTCTGATCTCATCAACCCCCAGCTGAAGAGCAATATCACATGCTCGAAAACCAAAGTGACCCCCCTCCCCCAAACTGTGACCGTTTGGGGATGTGAATGCAAGGTACGGCAAGACTCTAAAACCATCTGGTTTCTCTCGTCCGTCCGCCATCACCGTCCCACACCTGCCCGCAAACAAAGGTGGCGTGGATGGGAAAAGAAGAGCGGGAGAGGGGCTTTTTGGAGAAGCTCCCCACAGACCCCGCCTGCTGCACTCGGGGTCCTCACAGAGTCTCCTCCCCGGCTGAGGTGCCCCTGGAACGACTCGGGCCCCTCATCATCTGGAAGCAGAAGCGGCCGGACCCTTCTAAGAAGCAGCAGGCGGCATTCCGGGGAGGCAGCAGGCTCACGGCCACCAGTCTGCAGGGCAGAGCGGAGTGGGGGCCGCCCGTGTTGTGCTGTTCAGGGGGCGGCAAACGTGGAGCCACCAGATAACTGAAACCTCTGCTGTCTTCCTGCCACTGCCGACCATCACCATAGGAACCACATCCTGCTGCTACCATGGCAACCGCGCAGTACCATCCGCTCGGTAAGCAGTGATGCAGAGGCCACTCAGGAAGGCCACGGGGCTGACAGGGTCCTGCGGTCCGCAGCCGCAGGGACGAGGAAGTGACAGAGAGAAGGCTTCCAAAGCGATCATGTTTCTGTTTTGTTTTATTTTGTTTTGTTTTGTTTGCTGGGCTTAAAAGCCTGTCTCCTGCTCCTCAAGAATTCATTTACCCCAAAAGTAAATCCTTTTGAAAGTGCATTCCTGCTCTGGGGATGCAAAAATCTCCAGGGCTGAACATATCAGGTAAGAGCCCCATGGGGACCTCTTTCAACACATGGCCAGGGCTCTAGTGGGGCCGGCAGACTGGGACACCAGGGCTCCCAGAGTAGAACCGCAGGCTATACGGCAGTCCCGGGGGCACACCAGGCACTGGACTGAGGCCCTTCCAGAAGTGGCATCTGATTCTACCCTCACAACACTATTTGTAAATCGAATTCCTTTCTTCCTGCCCACATCTTACAGAGGAATGAGGCTCAGGGAGGGTAAGTGAGCTGTCCAATGTCAAAGGCCCTGATTAATTCTGGTCACCTCTATTACCCCCAATGCAGCGTTCCATGCATCAGGCCCTGCGTATTCATAATAGCTAACGTTAATTTTTAATAACCATTATTTTAAGAAACATTCATAGCTACTTCATAGATATTGCCTACTTTGTGCTGGGCACTGCGTTAGATACGTTATACGAAGCATCTTATTCGTGTCTCGCAGAGTCAATGAGGTAGCAACGATTGCAGATGAGGAAACTGAGGTGCAGAGAGGTGAAGTAATTTGTCTGATGGCACACAGCAGGTAAGAGGCAGACCTGGGGTTCAGCCGGACTCCGCAGCCCGGGCTCTCAGTCAGCCACTACACTGCTTCTTAATGACAAGGGCAGCTGAAGCACAAACGTTAGACCCTGGTGACCCAGCACAGCCTCCCAAGGATCCGGCCCCTTGGGTGTGGGGTGTGCCTGGACGCCACAGAACAGTCCCAAGAACCCACATACAGTACACATAAATTTACTCCCCCAAAACAGTCTGGGCCGTGCCTGTCAGCACATGACACATCTGAAATGACCCTGGTTGGCCACAGAGAAGCATCTAGGTGAGCTCTCATGCCTGCGTCCCTGCAGCCCCCCAACAAATCTGGCAGAATGACAGCTTTGGTCAATGGCCCCCTTCAGGGCAGACAGGACCTTCCAAGGAGTCACGACTTCTCTGCTCCCTGTTCATCCTGAGGCGGGCATTTCAGAACCTACTTCCCATTCACTACAGTTCAGGAAGACAGAGCCCCCAACGCCGAGGGCCTTAGGGGAGGAAACAAGACGCCGGCACGTCCCAGCACCTCACAAAGGCATCTTCGTTGTGTACAGATACGTAGAGCCACACGCAACCGCCATTTTGCAGGTTACAAGTGGTCAAACTCTGGCAACCACACATGGTTTATTCTAACGTCTGACCCTCCTAACAACTCCACTGTACTGATGAGGCTCAGAGAGGTTAAGTGACTGCCCACGGTCACAGAGACGGGAAGCGGGACGCACAGGACTGTAGCCAGACCCGACTGTCTTCAAAGTCCTTCCTGTCCACCATGCAACACTGTTTTCCCGGCTGCCCTGGGGGCCGGGAAGCCCAGCGAGGGTATGACACAGTGGGAAAACAGACCAGAGAAACCACTTCCTGTGCTGTATGAGTTGAGGGAGCCAGGAGGCTAGGACTTTTCCTGGGGGCCCAAGCTTGGCTCTCAAAGAGAAACAGGTGTGGTGTAGTGGTAAGACCAGTAATCACAGGGGTTTTGTTTTATATTTTTAAATCAATACCAAGAGGCAAAGAACACAGGAAGCAGGTAGACAGTTAATCGGTTTGAGCTCACTTGGCTAGTGCGTAAGGTAGGATGCTTACGTCTACTGCACACGGCTGGTTGAGAAATAAACACAGTCATGTGAGCCAAGAGCCCAGCACCATGCCTGGTTCACACGCAGGGCACAGCAGACATCACTTCCCTTGTCCGTGGCCGGTCTCTGAACCTCTCACCAAGCTGGAGGGGTGCAGCCCAGCCTGGCCACTTTGGGGACGTCAGGAGAAAGGCTCTCCCATGCCTGTCCCCTCCTTTCCCAGATAGGTCTGGGCATTTCCTGTATCCCACTCGCCATGATAAGGCCATTGTTTCTCTCCATGACCCTGACATCTCTCTCCACTTCCCAACTCCATGGCGTCAACAATCCCAGAGGATAAGCCAGTGGGGCTGGGTGAGCTGACCCTGTAGCAGATGGCAGGTCAAAGTTTCAGAATTGTGACAAATTTTCTGCACTCAGCTATCTTTTGACCAAAGAAAGAGCCAAATAGGAAATGGAGGGATGAGATCATCCACAGGCTTTAGCCACAGGAGTTTCAAAGGGGACTTGGGAAATAGCCTTTCCAAGGCTATTGACTGAAGCCTTGGAAAGAATGACTAGTCCTCAAATAGCTGCATTACCCACTTTCTCCTCCGACCCACACACACACACACACACACACACACACACACACACACACACGCATGCACACACACACACACACACACACACACACACAATTAATCAAGGTGGAGTTGGGAGACTGGTGCTCAAAGAGACTCCTTTCATTGAATTTTGCCTGCGAAGAAATTCCACAAATCTAATGGTGTCCGATTTCCTAGAAAATCCAAGAACTATGAAAGGTTCCCATTGTTGTGGCGGGAGGTCAGAAGTAAAATAGATGTTTCAAGCCACTGCCAACTTTGTGCCATGGCTGAATCTTCCAGGTCTCCAGGAAATACCTAAGTCCAAAAATGGCAGTCCAATGGGTGGGACTGTTTCTGACATGTTCCCAAGGGCGTCGCCACTGCTATCCTGCAGGAAAGGTTTCCAGCCTCCCTGGTGTCGTGAGGGGAGATTCCTAGGACACGCTGCCTCAAACAGGGGGGTGGGGGAGAGGAGTTGTACCCCTTGAGAGCCCGTTATTTATTTTACAATCATGCAGGTGACGCACGAATACAGTGTCATAAAAATTCGAACAACACAGAAACGTGAAGAGCAAAAAGCAGCAAAGTCTCTTTCACCTGGATTCAATCCCACTCACCTTCCCCAGAGATAACCCCTTGGGTAGCCAATTTGAGGTGTTTCCTTGAAGTCATTTTTCTAGGCACTTACGTACATGTAAGAAAAGAGTTTTTCTTTCATGCTTTTGTGTAACAATGAGCCTTAAACAAGGGCATGTTTTGGACATCTTTCCATAGCAATGCATTTTACATTTACCTTTCTTTTTCACCGCTCCATCGTATTCCACAGAATAAATACACTAAAATTGATTAACCTAGTCCTTCACCGATGAGCTTGGATGTCGTCTCTAGCTTTTCAGTCTGCTCCCTTACACATCCTTGGGCATGTCTCTAGGTGCGCGAAGGACAACTGCTTTAAGACAGACACGTTGGTGCTTTAGTACTCTCCGCTAGGCCCCTGATCTCAGCCGCGCACAGCCAGACCAGGTCCCAGCTTCAGGGAGACACGAGCCCTGGCTGCCTGGCCATCGACGAGACACTCACGCTGGGGAGGCGAGGTCAGCTTCCTCTAGTGGGAACACGGTCTAGTGGGAGCTGGGTCCTGCGTGGACTTGGCCAAGACAGAGGGACAGATGTTAGAGTGTCCCGGGGGGAGCGCTGGGTGGAGATTCCAAGCCTACTAAGAGCACATGCCTCGAACAGCAGGCGGTGAGCCAGATGTGCGCTTTAGGGAGAGGAAGCAGCGTGGCATGGCTGAGATCCTATAGGAGGCCAGTGGGGAGCAAGCAGCTGACTCAATGCAGAGGAGACGCATGATTGGACGTGTACTGCAGCAAGTGCCCAGGGGCCCCGGGAAAGACGAGGGGCTGACGTGACAACGCAGGCTGCCATCGGGCAGCGGCAGGCTGGAGCGCAAGGGGCAGGGCGTTCCGTGCACGGAAAACCGCAAAGGGAACAAGAACTATGGCCCAGACCTGTGGCTGGGTGATGGGACCAGAAATCGCTCAGAAGCTAGAACCGTGGCGTCTTCACCTGCCAGATCTGTCAGGGTCTCACCAAAGACAGGAACCCCTGCAGTGTTTGAACTGAGGGGCTTCAATGCAGGAAAACGGGCACGCAGGCATGGAAGAGCCAAGAAGTCAAATGGGGGACAATGAGGTGACCCAGAGGTCAGCACTGGCTGGAAGCTGCCACCACTCCTTGATGTGAGGGACAGAGGGAGAGAGGGGTGGTCCTGAAGCCCAGGGGCTGGGGACAGAACCACAGGGGGAGTCGCAGCTGCCGTCAGAGAGCCTCGCGGGGACAGAGACAGGGAGAGACCCCCCCCCCAGCCTCTCGCCTGTTCCTCCCAGTGGCTGAACCCAGAGACATGCAGCCTGCAGGGTCCCCCCTTTCCCCCACAGTCCCCAGAGCAGAGGAAGGGCGAGGAATCAACCACCCAGGGGAGACCTGGCTCAGATGCGCCGAGGCGAACCTCCGGTCCCTGGAATAGCGCCTGGTACAGGAGACACGCTCGCTAAAAGAATAAACAGAGCCGAGGATGGTTTCAGAGCCCCGCCAGGCCTACAATTGATTTTCTGATAGCTATCGAAGCTGCTTTCAGACTGACGAAACACACCTCTCATTATCCCCAATCCTGGCCCTGCACTCTCAAGCACTCAATAGAAAATCGATAGTGTGTTCTCTGAAACAGCAGCCAAGTGGTGCCCGCCTGCCCGGCCCTCAAAGCCAGACCGGACACGCCCCGCCCCTCACATCCCCACACACGTCCGCACCACCCAGCAGAGATCCATTTCCACATGTGAAAGCCGGAGGGAGCCCGGAGGTTCAAGGACAGGAACCAGGAGGCCAAGATGCTCCGTTGTGCTGCGGCTCACTTTGAAGCCTCCGAGCACAGATGGGGAGGATTCGGCCTCACCTGCCCAGTTGATCCCGAAATGCTGGGCAGGTTCTTTGGCACATCCTGGCACGGAATGAAGGCCGGTTGCCAGGATGTTTCTCGCTGCTCGAGTCGTGCTTCGGTCCAGCTGGGAAGGCACAGGGAAAAGGCTGAGGGCTGAGGGGCAACCCAGCTCTGTCAGCGACTGGCCGTGTGGCCACAGGTAGCCTCCAGCCTCAGACCCCAGCTCTGGGAAATGGGAAGGATGCGACCCCCTCCCAGGACTGTTGCGAGATTTACCAAGATAGCGTCTGATTCTCCAATTACGTCACTCCGGTGAGCCATTCACAGCACCTTCTGTCACTGGAGGAAAGGGCCCCGTTCCGGGCCTACGGTAGCCTTACGTGACAGCTATTTGTATTAATCCTAACTGGACTGATGTAGCACACACACATACTGGGCACTACCCCCAGGATTTCTTATCTATCCAGCCACTTAACCTTCACAGTCACTTACCTTTTCACAGGAAACATGATTATACCCATTTTATAGATGAGGAGACCGAGGCACAGAGAAGTTGGGAAATTAATCCCTGGGCTCACCGTTAGTTTAGGAGCGGTGGAGCCAAGCTTACCCCCCGGGCACTCGGGCTCCACAGCCCATATGGGTTAATGGTGAGTAACTATGTATACTAGTGCTCTCTATTAAGGCGTACCCACAGGGCTTTCCCATGTTATCCTCCAAATAGCCCCGTTTTGTGGATGAGGAAATGGGAGGTTCAGTGAGGTCGAGCCACTTGTCCAAGGTCACAGACTTAACAAGTGGCCACATGACTTGGAGTTTAGGTACTCTCATTCCAGAACCACCCTCCTGACCCCTTTAGGGCCAAATGTGCTGTCAAGGTCAAGTCTGGCTCCCCTTCCTCCCTCCTTGTGCCATTTTGAGAAACTTCCCTCACCCTGATCCCCCAGGGGTGGTCACGCCCCCGCCAAAGGGGAAGCTTTCTTGGTCCCTCTCCTCCTCCCTGCCCACCCCACCCCCCAACCACATGGGCTGGAACACCTGCCCTCCTCACCACAAATCCAGACACGAACCCACCCCTCAAATAGACCGGGAGTGTCACCGGATGCTGGCCTCTTATGTAGTAAATACATGAAATCATCTTCCACAAACAAACACAGTATTTTGGGGATGAAGATTCTCTGGGCTTCGACAAAGCTGGCAGGGTTTTTTTGTTTTGTGTTGTTTTTTTCAACTAGCAGCAGCAGCCAGAACAGAAGCCCTGTGGTCCGTTTTGGGGCCAAATCACAAAGCCTTCCTTCAGCCCCTGACTGGGCTGGGCTGCGGGGACCAGAGCGTCCGGCCAGGGACAAGAGGAGCAAAGCCAATATTGTGGCAGCAAGCGTCACTGGAGTGAAAACCAAACCCGGAGGTTCCGAGGGCCAGAATTTTAAAAATTCACACCAGCACAGAGTTCTGCTGCTGGGTCCGGGGCCGACCCAAGCTATGCCTGTGTCCCCTGCAGAACAGCTCGGCCTGAGAACAGGCAGCTCCACTCTGGGAAGGGTCCAGATCCAACGCTCACCCCATCACCTGCACCCGGAGGCCGGGCGGCCGCCACGTCAGCACCCTTGACGTGACCCTGGAGGCTTGATCCCAGTTCTGTGCACGCTCAGCCCTGGAAAGGTGTCCCCGACGTGCAGAGAATCAAAGCCCAGCTCTATTTGCCAGTCGGCCTCCCCGGAGAATCCCAGGGTGGAAAGGAACCCAATCCAGCCAGGTGGTGCAACAGATCAGATTTCAGTCCCTTCATTCACTGGACAGCCGTTTCCGGAACACCTACTATGCGTGGGGCCCAAGCCAGCCCCGCTGGCCTGGCTCCTCCACTCCAGCCTCTGGCTGGGACCTTGGCAACGAGGCCAAAGAGGAAGGTGGCATCTATGAATAGCCTGTTGGCAGGCAGCCCCCACACCCTGGGCCTGGTGAGCAGCGACGGCTGTAGGCCTGCCCCTGCTGCAAGCTTCCATCCAGAGAGGGAACCTTCCAACCAGCTCAACAGACAAAAGGACTCAAGAGATTTGCAGAGGGCTTAGTTGGGCAAGGAATTGAAATCAAAGTAGAGCAAAATGCTCCCACCGGCCAAAGATGGGACTATGTGAACATCAGAAAGAGGAGTAACCGCCCTGGGTTTCGATTAAAACTCATCAGATAGAAATGTAAGTCCGTGGATTCATGGGAGAGAAAACAACTAAAAAAATAAAGCTTTGGGAGATTCTAAAAAATCAGCTCATTACTGGAAAACTTGGTATAAAGGGGAAGAAGAAGGCTTTTTTCCTGCCTTTCTTATACATCCTGAACATCAGGACGACCAAGTATTAGATGAAGTGAAGCCCCTTTTGGAATAATTCTATCTAATGAATGAGGACAGAAAGGCAGACTCAAAAAACACCTGCACTTTGCGTCCCTGATGGATAATGGATCTCAACGATGATGGCTTGATGACGACTAAGCCGATAGATGGGTCGGGCGGCCAGCATCTGAACCTGATCTCAAATCACACCCAGAGACCCGGCCCCAAGCGGCACAAGAAGTGCGGGTCGCCACCTACAAAGGGGGCACTTTACCTATTAACCCACTGTGTCCGACAGATGATCACTTCAACGCGCGATCCATATAACACATCATCAGCGGGGTATTTTATACTCTTCCTTTCAAGCTAAGTCTTCAAAATCTGGTGTGTGCGTCACACAGCACATTTCAACTCAGATCGGTCATTTCAAGTGCTTGGCGGCCATGTGGCCGGTGGCTGTTGTCCTGGACGGCACGGGTCTAGAACGAACTAGAAAGCCACAGGGTGTATGGAGAATGTGCAGGAAAGACAAGGCACGGAGGAAGGCGTTCAAAGACACCACGCGGAAGTGGTCGGCAGAACTGGGAATGTGGAAGATCGCGGAATACCGGTACCCGACTCCAAAGGCTTTCAAAACCCTTAAGAGACATCCTAAGCAGACACGATGTACAGACTGTGTTTGGATTCTTACTTGAACATTTCAACAAAAATCATTTATGAGACAGCTGGGGAAATGTGAACACTGACTGGACATTTGATATCAAGGAACTGTTAGTTTCTCAGGCATCGAGAATGGTAATCCATTTATATTTCTTTTTTTAATGATAGCTCATTTTTTAGGGAAACCTACAGAAGTAATCTCTAATGAAATGACAGGATGTCAAGGATCTGCTTTCAGGAAATTCAGTGGTTTGGGGGGGCAGGGGAGGGGAGCGGGTGAGGGCAGTTAGGTGGCAAGACTGGCCAAGAGCTGGTAACTGTTGAAGGTGGTGACGGGCACAGAGGGGTTCATGTTACTCTTCTCTGTTGTCAAGTACGTCTTCTCAAATTTCCCAAAATGAAGGTCTGACTTTTTTTTAAATGTTTCTTTATTTTTGAGGCGGGGGGCAGGGAGAGACTGCAAGTAGGGGAGGTGCAGAGAGAGAGGGAGACAGAGGATCTGAAGCAGGCTCCGAGCTGTCAGCAAAGAGCCTTGATGTGGGGCTTGTACTCACGAACCGTGAGATCATGACCCGAGCCGAAGGCTCTACCGACTGAGCCACCCAGGTGCCCCAGGTCTGATTTTTTTTTTTTTTAACAAAAGAAAGGGCTGTCGGTCTCAGGCTGGATGGATGTGGCATCACAGAAGGGGGTTGGTGGAGTGCAGCTTGGCAGAGGGAGCTCCGGAGCCACCCCTCCAGGATCTGAATCCCCATGTCGTCGCCAGCTGGTCATGTGACCCGCCTGTCCCTTTGGCTGCTAGCGCTCAGTTTACTCTGCTGCTCACAACAGTGCTTCCTCACAAGACTGTTGTAAGGATTACATAAAATAACCCAAACTAAGTGCTTAGCCGAGGACCAGTGATAACATCCGGTGAGAACACAACCATCCCTACTGGTTTCGTCACCGTTATCCTGGGAAGGCACACTGGAGTCGGGGTGTCCATCGGGGGCACATTTCCAAGCTAAGGTCTGGTGTGGTCACTCGGGGAAACAAAGGCCCCAGGACCTGGGCTGTGCAGCTCCGGGAAGCTCTGAGGGGCAGATGCCTCCCAGTCTTTGCAGGGGCCCCGAGAGGTACAGATGACAGCAGGAAGGAGAAGGCAGTGCGGTAGGACGCTGATGACCGTCCTCCATGCCTTGACAGGGTGCTCACAGGGCAAGAAGCCAAAGCCAACAGCGCTTTTGCCAAATGCCCCATCAGAGATACAAGAAACGCATCCTCATCCGAAAGTGTAATGTAAATTGATCAGAAAATGAGGTTCCATTTGCCAACCAGATCCAATTTAGGCACAGTTCCCCTGGGGCAGGACTTCTAGGTGGAAAGAAGGACGCCTGGAGTTCCAGACAAAGGGCCCTCCATCCCAGAGAGGTAGGGGAGGCCCATCCATGCCATGCCATCCATCACGGGGTCATGCTCCGGCCACCAGAGGATATTGTTCCAGCCCATCCCCCAACCGGGGAGCTAGGAAGACAATAGTCTGGAAGTCCTGGGTCCCAGGGAAGACCCAGCCACAGAGACATAGCTGTGGCAGGGCACCCAAGAGACAGCGGGTCAGGCCATGCCCTTGGGTGCTCCAGGCTGTATTCCGGAGCCTTCCTGAAATTTGCCCCCGCCCCAATTCAAGGGAAGAGTTCTGTGTTGGGGCCACACTGGCCCGACCTACTCAGGATGACTGGAAGGAGATGGACAAATGGGGCAGGAGGGAAAGACAGCCAGACCAGGACTCCAAGAGCACCCAGCCTATCACGAAGCTCACTCCCATTCTTAGCGCTGAAAAACCTCAAGTTCAGAGAGGTGCCGGAGGCGACATAGCCAGGAAGCAGAGGAGCCTCTATTTCAAACCCAGTGACTATCTCTGAAGCCACGCTCCCTCCACGGCAGGCTGCAGGGCAGCTGGGTGACAGGGACGAGGGTGGTCCTGCCCACTGCTCCTCTCTGAGCCACACTTGCTCCTCTGTAGGACGCAGCCAACAAGAGCTGACAAGAGTAGTGAGGATGATGACCGGGATCGGGGAAGAGGGCTTGCCACGCAGGAGGCCTGCACCACCTTCGGAGACCTGTGTGAACCTGCTCTTCATGGGGACCTGCTGCCTTTTCTCCCGGGAGAGTGGTCTTTTTTTGAAAAACAATAAATAAATAATTCCCCTCACATCATGAAAGCTGCCGCTCTTTAATTTTATTAAAGAGTTAAATTCCAGGAAGCGGGGGCCGTCTCACTAAGCAAGAAGGGGGCTTTGCATTCCAAATATCCAAACTCCACGTCTCCCCAATGAAGGCATCACAGGCTTAATTCTGCAAGCGACCGGCCAGCAAGGCCAAGGGCGGCTGGCCCCAGGCAGTGACACTTGTTCTCCTAAGCGTTTCCCACCCCTAGCTGCACGGCTGCCGAAGCACACGGTGCAGGAGACCCGGGGACACGATGGCAATCCCCATTCCGCATACCATCCCAGGCCTCCACGAGCTCTCCCAAGACCCTGCTCAGGGGGCACCTTCTCAGGGCAACGCACTTTGGAAAGATCTATCAATATTCCCAAGGCACATAACCTTCGACCCAGCCATTCCACTTCTGGGAATTCATGCCAGAGACACCCCCTGCACATCTCAGAGACCTTGGCACCTCACGGATCAGCACAGCATTACCCGAAAGGGCTACAGTCTACAGACACACATACCCTCAGGGGATGGCTGTGTGGTCCCATACAGTGGAATACTCTGCAGCCACAAAGAGAGAAGAGGAAGCTGTACTGACCCGTGACGATCTCTTATTACTGGTCAGCGCAAAAATGATACAGGAACATGTGTGCAGGGTTCTGTCGTTCTTCTAAACAAACAAAGAAGGAAACGAAAACATGCATGCATTTGCTTGTGTTCACCTAGACTATCTGGAGCCACGAGGCTGGCCTGGTGTCCCGTGCGGCAACAGGACACACGGGCACAGCGATATCGGCACTATGACTGCAAACCCTCCCGAGAACCCAGGAGGGTTCTTACTTTCTGCAAGAACCCCGCAGGAGAGAAGGCAAACACTCAGTGACCCACACCTACCCCATCAGGAAATTTTGCTCAAGTCATGTGCTTAATCTTAACAAGCCCTGAGAATTTTCTATTCCACTCCACATCTGTCCTTGCTCTAATAGCAAAATAATACTTTAAATGACTCCCTAGTTAGATTGTTTAACCTTTCCCCCCTCACCAAATCTTCTAAAATGGAGACTTCCAGAAAGGGGCGCCGTGTTATCAATTATGCCCCAGTTAAATTACTTAACCTTTCCACTCCTCAAGTAAAATGCTCATTCTGAGAACGGAGCCATGTTTTAAATTACCTTATCAGTTAAATGACTCAACCTTTTTCCCTCTGAATCGGCAAGTCAAATGGTTATGTGGAGAAGATACGGGGGGGGGGGGTAAGCCTGCACTTTCTGGAGCTCCTGACACCCCCGAGGCGAGGATTCTGTGGCAAGTGCCCAAGACCCCAGAGAGCAGAGCCCGGGCCGGCAAGTGACCTCATCTCAGGGTACGTGTGGGAAAAAGGCTGCAAGTCATTTGCACTTCAAAGACACGCTTTATTTTCTTCCCACTTCATTATCTTTATATTTGGAAAACATGTCCCCACCCCAAACTAGCATTCCTACGCGATTACTAATTTTTATTTCCATTTTCACTTCCAGTGTTATTTCCGTAACCTACGGACGGTTTTTAAAGAGCAGTAAATATCAATAAAAGGAAGGATCAGGTTTCCCTGTGTAATCAAATGGCTGAACTGAGCCAGGGCCCGTGGCTCAAGAAGAAACGCCAAGATTTCCCCGGGCTTTTTGAAGGGCTGGACGTTTCTCTGGGGACCCTTCCTTGCTACTGTCTCTGCAGACCCCGACTCAGTAAACACCACCAAAGCAGTTCAGAATACAAACTCAGAACCACATAGGCCAGGATCCAACCCTAACTCAACCAGTGAGCTGCGTGACCTGGAGGAACTTCCTTAACTTCTCTGAGCCTTGGTTTCTTCGCCCATAAAATGAGGCTAAGAAGGAAGAGGAATGGAGTCAGCTGCTCAGCGTGGTGCCAGCATACCGTCAGCGCCAGGAGAACAGCAGGTAGTTTGTATTATCCGTGATTTAAAGGAGCCACAACCTCACACCCGGGAGCGACCTCCTGTCCGGGTGGGGGGGGGGGGGGGGGGAGTTATCCTGGCAAAACTTTCGGGGTAGTTTCCCGACACTGTTCATAATCTCTTCCCTCACACAGCCTGACGGAAGCAGACAAGACTTCCAGCTCCCAAACCAACGAAACTCTAAAGCCACCCTTCAGGAGAGACCAGAAACCCGGTCCGGAGGGTCCGACCTGATGCTCTGGGATCCACGGGCTCTGCTCCCTTTGAAAAGTGTGATATAAACGGTGGGACCAAATCAGCAGCCTGGAGGCGGGGGAGTCGTCCTGACCCAGGGGACCGGTCACACCTGGGAGCAAGAATGGGCACGAGTGTGGCAGAACAGCTGTCCCTGCACAGGCACAGCCGCCTCCTTCATCTGGGCACACGGTAGGGTCCCCCCTCCCCTCCACACTCACCGCCTACGTCCCAGGTGTGCCTGTGTGGCCCTTCGGGCATGAGATGTGAAGTGACGTGAGCCACCTGGAGACCCGCGTTCAAGCACCACGTCTCTCAGCCTCGCCTTTGAGACAGCGGAAGCACGGGCGGAGGTGGGACCTCGGTGAGTCTGGGTCCTGGGGGGCTCCAGAGAGGAGCGAGGCCCCTGCTGAGAAATACACTTGGGCTGTGCAGAGCTGCTGGTGGACGGGCTCCGTGTTACCACAGCAGAGCCTGGCCCACGTGGCCACGGCGAGGGGTCAAAGAGCACACACAGCTCACGACGGCACTTCTCGACCCGTCTGAGGCCAGAGACCAGAATTCTACTTTTATCTGTAATTTCTACTCCATCGCACACCAACGATTTGGAAAATACAAGAAAAGTATCACCGTAATGTCAAATGAGAAGAAAAGCATCTGGACCTTCCGCTCCTCTGGACTTGCCTCTTCAGGCCCTCCACAGATGGGCCCGGATCCCCGGCCCACGCCTGCGGTGCCACGGTCAGTGGAGACAGACAAAGGCGGGCTCCAGCCCCAGGGCCGCGTTTTCTAACACCGGAGAAATAATTTAACCTTTCCAAGCCTCCACTCTCTGTCTGTAACGTGAGAATGTTCAGGTGAAGATTTATACGGAAAGCACACAGAACACGGCGCCAGCTGTGAGGAAGGCGCTCGATAAACGTCAGCCACTCGTCCACATCCTGTCCTACTCCCGGGCGACAGCGACTCTGGCACAGACAGGCCCAGTGGCTGGCTGGGGGGATCTGGAGTGGGGCCGTAGGCCTCAAGCAACCTCAGAGACGGAGGCACGGGGTCGAAGTTCAGAATTGACTTCCGACACCCACCGTGAGGTATGGTGAGCAGACAGGCAGCTAAAGAAGGACTTGGCAGACGTCCTGGTGGTCCACTGAGACCGGAGCACAACATCCAATGCCTTAAGATGATTTATAACCATTATGAAACCGATGCTTACCGCCATCTGCGAGCGCCTCTGTGCCCAACGGTTCTCAAAACCTACTGGCGCTTCACAATGACCCTGTGAGCCAGGGACGGTGAAGACTGTTTGGCAGGAGAGGAAACTGAGGCTCAGTGTGGTTAAGTAACGGACCCGCAATCCCACAGCAGAGCTAAGTGTGGTGACTGAGGGCTGGCTTCACTCCAGAGTAGGCTGACCAACTGTCTAGTTTTACTGGGACTTGGGACTTTCGGTTTTAAAATGGGGATAGTCCTGGGGCGCCTCGGTGGCTCAGGCAGTTAAGCATCCGACTTCAGCTCAGGTCATGGTCACACTGTTCGCGAGTTCAAGCCCCACATCAGGCTCTGTGCTGACAGCTCGGAGCCTGGAGCCTGCTTCAGATTCTGTCTCTGTCTCATTGCACCTCCCCTGCTTGCTCTCTCTCTCTTTCTCAAATATAAAATAAAATACAAAAAAAAAAAAAAATTAAAAAAAAATTAAACGGGGACAGTCCTGGGACGCCTGGGTGGCTCAGTTGGTTAAACGTCCGACTTCATTCGGCTCAGGCCGTGATCTCGCGGTTCATGAAAATTAAAATAAACATTTAGTTACAAAAAATTAAATAGTTTTCTTAAGAATGGGGATAGTCCTGGGCAAACTGGAACAAACGGTCACCTACTCTAGAGCCTGGGTTCTTCAGTCACTGTATTTAGCACGTACTGAACTAGGGCAGGTCTTTAATCAACTATCTACCAGGAGGCCGGAGCAGATCGGGGGCTGCTTACCAGTCTGTCTGGGAAAGCCACAGCCCACGACATCCTGCAAACATATCTAAGGCCAGAGAGACAGGGCGTGATGCATGTACACCAGAGATAAAGCAATTACCTGGCATCAGAGGGACAAGACAGGGCTCAACACAGCCTGGGCGCTGGCCCTACCCTGAGGTCTGTTCAAGAATGGAAACTTCTAAATACCATCCCACAACCAGAAGCCTTTTCCTGACTTCTTCTTTTTTTTTTTTTTTATAATTCAAACAATAGGTAATCAGAATGTGCTCAGTTAGTGACATACTGTCATAATTTGCCAAACAAAGCAATGGGAATAGCATCCTAACGGTAATACTTTGCATTTCTGAGAAGGGCGGGTCTTGGGTGTGACTTCATTTCCCAGCGCTCCTGGCTGGGTCTCTTGTCTCCCTCCTCAGCACCAACCCCGTACGACGCCCCAACGCCCGGCATGTGAGAGGTGCCCAGGGTGCGGTCGGTGAGTAAAGTGACGCAGGAGGACATCTCAATTCTGCAGAAACTAAGGCACCCCCAGGCTACACCAGCTGGATCCGCTGTGGCTGTGTCACCTCCCCCCCCCCCAAGAATCCAGTGCCCACAGTGTTCATGGGACTGTCCTCAATGCCCTATTCGTGAGCTGACCACATAGTCCATCCTCCACCAGGACACTCTGGAGAATGAAATGGTGGTCATTACACCAGGACTGAAAGTGACACGGCGACTGTCCCAAGCAAAACGCGCTAAATGGTCACCCGGCTGACGTGCAGCATCTCGTCTGAGCCCATCGAGGGCAGCAGTGCAGCTCAGTGGGGACAAAGCCTGGAGTCTGGGGCCGGACTCCCTGGTCGAAAGCCCCCCGGGCCTTCTGCCCACCAGGTGGGCTACAGTTCCCTCACCTGCACAGCGGGCTCGGTTGGTCCTGCCTGCCTCTGCGGGCTGCCCAGCCTCAGCACCGGGCCCAGCATGTGGTGGGTGCATTACGTGTGTTTACTGAATAAAAAGCCCTCCCACCACCCCCAGGGGAGTAGTAGAATCATTGTTTTACGAATAAGGAACTAAGGCATGGAGAGAGGGATTATGTAACTTGCTAGTTAGTGGCCAAGCTAAATTCCAACAGAAGGCTCAGGGCCCGTGTCTTAACCGCCCCGTAGTCCTGCCCCCCACCCTCAGGACAGCAGGCCACTGTTTTCTCCCCATCTAGAAATTCAGGACAAGGTCAAGAAAAAAGTGTAAAGAGCCCTGAATCCACGCGTGGCACGGCATACTTCCAGAGCTGGCCCGGGGCCCAAAGAGGTGGCTGACGCAGGGGAGGGGGTCCGGGTTCCCGTCTGCAAAACCAAGAGGCACCAGCCGCATGGCAAGGGCACTGCCTGTGCACCACACACCAAAGCTCCCCTTTTCCTCTCGCCAAATTACTCGATCTCAGCCGTTCCTTTGCGAGACAAGACTGAAATGCAATCTCCAACCCCACGGGGCCCAGTGGGATTTCACCAACACAAACTGCGGAGTTCTCCAGGAAAACGGAGGAAGCTTGCCTGAAGTTTCAGATTCTTGGTAGGTCTTAGAAAGCGGCTCCTGGAAGCGGCAGGAAGTGGTTTGCCTTTGCTTATTTTCCAAAGGATAACCACCAGATTTGCTCATAAAAACTTTTCAACCGATTGGTAGAAGGCACCTGCATAATCAGGTGATTTCTCATCTCCTTGGGGTTTTCTTCTCTTGTTAGTCCAATTCGTGGGGTTTCAAAGAAGTGGGTACTCAAGGCTTGGCACAGTGCTTGGCACACAGAGAGAAAGAAGGGAGAAAAGAGGGAGGGATGCAGGGAGGGAGGGAGGGAGGGAAGGAGGGAGGGAGGCAGGGAGGAAGAAAGGGAGGGAGGGAGAGAGAGAGGGAAGAAAGGTGTCTTGCTCAAGAGTCAAAATTCACCGAAAGAAAAGTTACTAAGGTTCACTCAAAGCCCATGGTTCCATATCCAGCAGGGCTCAGACAGCACCGACCACCAGCTCTAACAAAGGTCAGGGGCTCGAGCTGGTAGAACACACCAGAAGGAGGAGCAGAGACCAGGAACGGCCGCAGGTGGCCGAATCCAAAGGGGGGGCTTGGCTCCTCACCGGAGGCTGGGTATGTTTTGGAGAAGGAAAGCAGGGGCTCCTCCGGAGGGGAGAGTCAAGCAAGGTGCAGACACACATAAAGGCAAGAACATGCTGGGGAGCCTGGCAGGGGACGGCCGAGGACACTGGGGTCATGGCCGAGAAGTCTGGATGCTTCTGAAGAGGCCAAAATAGGAGAGTCTTGCCCAGGCCAACAAGCCCAGACCCGACTCTGAGAGCAGAGGCAGCAAATGGGGGCCCCGGACAGGATAGGACAGGACCAGGCAGCCGCTGCAGGCGCGGTTCAGAACCAGAAGGCCCTGCCAGGGTGGGGGTGGGGTGGGGCACAGAGCGCGGGCAGGAAATGAAGGACCAGAAGGAAATGTGGGTTTCCTGCCACGGACTCCTGGGAAGCCACTGGACCAGTCACTTCTCCCTGGATGTGGCCATGTCCTAAGCCCAGCCCAGGGAGGAGTTTCCCAGATTCTGGGGCGTTTAGGGGCTGGGGTCCCGCGTCAGCTGAGAAGATGGATGGGAAGAAAGTCAAGCGGGGGCCTGGCAGAAGGAAGAGGGGCGCTAAAGAGGCCGCAAGCCAGGGGGAAGGTGGCCAAGCCTAGGCCTGCAGAGTCACCGGGCAGGTTAAGCGAGGGCAGTTGGTAAGCGCGAAGGCTCTCCGAAAGGGAGCTGGAGACGGGGAAGTGGAGGCTGTGTGTGACTGGGATGCACGTGAGGACCCAAGCGTGTTCTCAAGCACGTGTGCTGGGTCCTTCTAGCACATGTGTGAGGCGTGTGCATCCACACCCTTGCGAACGAGTGCTCAGTGGTCACGTGCGTGCACTGCAAGGGGTGTGTGCCGAGCTCACACACACACACACACACACACACACACACACACAAACGTTCATGAGGAAACAGCATCAGGGCAGGGTTCAAAGCTGGGACCGGAGCCAGGCCGGGACCGAATCTTGGCCCAGCCCTGTCCTAGCGTATGACCCTGAGCAACTGACACAACTTCTCTACATCGCAGCTTCCCTAATGTCACAACTTCATGGTGTTGTTAGGGGGACTCAATGAATTCCTATTTGTAAAGCACTTAAGAGACGGCCCTACAAATGCTACATGTGTACTAAAAAAAATAAACGTGTGCGTAGGTGGGTGGTTACACAGCTGGGCACAGAGGCCTGTGCACGTCCAGAGAGATGTGCACGGCAGAGAATAAATGGGGACGTGCACACATGCAGAGCCAGGGAACCGTGGGCTGAGTGTCCACAGATGTACAAGAGTGAGGTCTGTCCAGCCATTCACGTGTGGCCGTGATGCCTGGAGGAGGCAGGACATGCAAGGGCCCAAGACACGTGTTGCTTCCGGGCCAGTGTGACATGTGAACACATGCGTGTGCATGTGCGGGGTGTGCAAAGGTGTGTAGGCATGTTCTGAGAGCACGTGTGCATGTGGTCGGAACCACTAGGAGCAAACCAAGGGGAGCACGAGCCTAGTAACGGTGGTGGGTGGTGAGTGGCCAGAGGCCCAGGGGGACCCCTCAGAGCTGCTGGGAGCCTGCAGCAGACTGGTCGTGGAGAAAGGTCGGGGAGACAACCCAGACCAGCCAGGCTGGGGACACAGGCCACATCTAACTCAACCCTGTGCCTCAGCAAGTTTTACAGGAAGGAAGGAAGGAAGGAAGGAAGGAAGGAAGGAAGGAAGGAAGGAAGGAGAGGGGGAATGGGAGGGGAGGGGGAAGGAAGGAAGGGGAGGGGAGGGGAGAAGGAAGGAAGAGAGGGGGAAGAGGGGGGAGGGAAGGGGGGAAGGGAGGGCGGGGGAGGGAAGGGGGAGGGGGAGGATCACAGACTCATGACATCACCAGGGCCCTGTGCTGGACACACCTGTGCCAGGGGCTCCACACTCATGTTCCGTTTCGGGCTCTCGACAGGCCTAGGAAGAACACCAGCCCCACTGCTTCAGACAAGGCAACGGAGGAAGCAGTGTGTCCACAGACCCACGGCCAGGAGTGGGGGTTCCCGCGCCAGCTCTGTGTGACTCCACGACGGACAGCCCTCTCCACGATGCCACTATCCCGAGAGGGAATGAGTGAGCGTGGATGACGGGCGAATGAACGCGAGCACGCACAAATGAACGAACCAACAGACGAACAACAATGAAAAGGAAACCGAAACTTAGGGCCCAGAGGAGGAACTGAGCAAAGGAAGTGCTGCTGTACCGGGCCCGTGCCCGTGCCACGTTCGGGACAGGGCCGACTCAGAGAGGCACGAGCAGTGGTAACCGTGGCGTGAAAAGAACCCGGGGCCCCACAATGCAAAGGCAGAAAGCAAGAGCCTTCTCCACAGGCCCCGAGGCTGCCAGGGCAGAGGAGGAGGCCGGGCGCACGCGGAGGCTTTCAGGCTGGCCTCTGGCAGCACAGTCAGAATGCAGGCCGGGCGGCCCCACGGCGGAGCCTACGGTGTCAGCTCTGAGAACTAGCATTCGGAGCTCTACTCAAGTCCTGTGGGATTTGAGATCAGCCGGATCCCAGCTGCCAAGGCCTGGACACTCGCAGAGGGCCAGGCCGCCGAGGCTGGACGTCACTGGTGGGATGACCTATCGCTGAGACTTCTCCAAGCAGGCCGTGTCGTAAGGCCCCACAGGTCTCGAGCTAATGACAGTGAGGGAAAGTCCCCTCCCTATGCCACCCCCTCGCCAAGACCCTTCTAGAAGCTGCCAGCAGGGTCCAGAGGCTCTTTAGAGCTAAGCCTGACACGCTTAACAATCCCGAGCTCCCCCTGGGCAACTCTGGGCAGCCTCGGACAAGCGGCTCAACCTGGCCAAGCGCCGTGCTCTTCCTCTGGGGTAGGGAGCCGTCACCCACTGGGTGTTACAGAGGGAGAGGAGGGCCCTGCAAAGGCAAAAGGCCGTAAGACACACAGCAGGTCCTCCCACATGACGGCTGTTCTTATAAATGGCGGTCATCGGGGGCCCAGAGATACCTGGGCAGACGGGAGCCCCAAGATACTGGACCCCACAGCTACTCGAAGCGGCCAGGCAGGGCTGGAAGGGACCTCCGCGTGGGTGCTATGGGGTCCATTCACCCCCAGCCCCAGGCTGTATCTAAGGTCCAGTGTCCTTCCCTCCCTCTACAATGAGACCCTCCCACAGCCCCAGACACCCTTAAGGGGCCCAGCACCCAGCACATCTCTGCAAATCCACCTTCATGGCCTCTTCCAACACCTGAGCTCACCTGCCACCACAGGGTGAGCCGAGGGCCCCATTGCCCGGGCTCACGTGGGCATCCCCAGGGCTGCCTTCCAGTTGTGCCAGTTTCTCCCACTTAGACCTGCCCTTTGCCCCAACCCCCACTCCTGCCCCACCATTCTGGTTAACGGAATGTTCTTCTTAAACTTGGATTATTTAATTGGGCAGAAACCCAGGATATGGAGCGTCAGTTTTCCGACTGTGTTCCCCGGGGCCCCCAAATGGGTTCCAGGGGTACCTGTGGGGGCTGACCTCCACCTCAACCCAGATGTCATGCCTTTAGGAACCTTCTCTTCATGATGCTGTCTGAGGGTCGTTGTGACACCAAAATCACAAAAGCCATGTGCACAAGAGTTCATCCAACTTGACGCTGAAAAACCCTTCCCTGCTGTACATACACCCTGCCCCTATGTGCTGCTTAACGTTTCACGTATGCATCCATTTCCTGTCCGTCTCTCCCAACTGGTGAACACCCACGATGGCGGGGGATTGTTTTTGTTCACTACTGTATCCTCAGCACGACAGTAGGCATAAAGACTGACTTAATGTTTACTTCTTAGCTGATTAAATGCAATAATCAGTAACAATAACCATAATGCTTACAACGGGCCAGACCCCATTTATACGTGTTACGTGTGTGAACTCACCCACTACTCACATCAACCCTTTGAGGTACCCTTATCCCCATTTTACAGATAAGAAAACTGAGGCACAGCTCGGCTTATGACCCCAGATTTATAACATCTTCAAGCCACCCCACCCGTGGTCACTAGCTCACCTGCTCCCTTGTACCTGGAACAAGGACCCTGCTCCTTCTGTTCCTCCTCATGCGGTCACTCTGTCCCAGAGAGGGTGGGGATTATCTCACAAACATGCACAATTCAGACGTGAGACCAAGGACTAAAAACTTCCTGTCTAGGTGGGGAAATGAGGTGGAAAGAAAATAACCGTGAAGTAGTTGAGTGGAGGTAACCCATGAAGGATGGGCGCCTGCCACTGATTGTCAGGGAGGGCCGCCAGGAGGAGGTGACAGGTCTCACAGATCCCAGGTTGGGGCTGCTTCTCTACCAAGGTAGCTCCATGTCTCAAGGCTTCCAAACAACAGCAGCCAATAGCTCTGAGGTCTCAGTCACTTCTTCCACAAAAAAGCAAAGCAGGAGGGAGCCAGGATATCTCAGATTAGGGGACACACCTGCCTACCCTCCTCCGATAAGCGGGTCTGAGACTTCAACCAGCTCTGGATCCAGTCCACGAGCTGAGCAGAGCCACGCCCGCATGGTGAGCGTGGGACACTTCCCCACGGCCCTCCCCTAAGTGGACCGCACCCGAGCCCTCGGTCCCATCCTTCCCCGGACGCCAGGGCGGAAATCCGCAACTTCCCTCCTTGCGGGAAATGGAGCAACAGACGGGCTGCGCTGGTCCGTCCTCCTGAAGGTCCCTCCGGTGCCCACTGTCGCAGGCAAAGGAGCCCCACTCCTTTGGGTCTGCCCGGCTCCCACTGATCATCGTGCCCAACCTGCCCGGGGTCTCACCCGCTGGGGGGCTCCCCTCTGCTTCGCGCAGGCCAGGAAGCTGCAGCCTGGGCATCCGTGTCTGCCCCTCGGGAGACTCTGTGTTGTGGTAATAACAATGACAACGATGATGACAGCTGACAACGTGCCAGGCACTTCACAGTCATTCCTTCACACTAATCCAAGTCCTCCCCATACGGGGCATAATGAGGTCCATGTATAGAAGGAGAAACTGAGGCTCAGAGAGGTCACCTAATTTCCCCAAGGCTTACAGGCACCAGGCATAAGGCTTCAGTCACCCGAACTGGGTGGGAGTCCCAACTCTGACATCAACCCTGCAGTCTACAGCTAGTTATGTAACTACTCTGTGCATCGGTTTCCTCATCTGTAAAGCGGAGATATGGTGCCCGTGTCACGGGCTTCCTTAGCGGGCTAACCAAGATAGTGCAGGAAAGTACACGGCACCTAGAGGCTCTCAGTAGACGGCAATTACTGTTACTCATCCTTATTAAGGACGCTCATGACGAAAACACATTCTGTGTCGTCCGGGGACAAGAGTAGCAGGTACCCAGAGGCCCTCGGGCAGCTTTAGCGAGTCAAAGGGGCCCAGGATGTGGACTCAGCTGAAGGAGTCTGCATCCCAGCCACACCGCTTCTGACCCTATGGCCCTGGGCGACACGGACGACCCCTCTGGGCACACCATGACCCCCAGAGGCGTGCAGAGGAACGCACGCGGCACGTGGCACGAGAAGCCGCTTGAACACCAGTCCCGGGAAAGGAACCTGCCAGAGCTTCTCTCCAAACCTCTCTTTTGGTGCTGGCTTCCAGTGGGGAGCATGTCCGGCTCCATTTCCTGCCTGAGGTGGAAAGAGGGTTGTTTGGCCTTCCCTTGGAAAGTTCCCGAGAAGGCCCAGCCAAGGGGCTGGTGCCGAGCATCAATAAAGGCCGCTTCTGGGGAACCTTCACCCCCGCATCTGCTCCGTTCCCAGAACACGCCCGGAAACGCCCTCCACAGACTCAGACCTGCTCCAGGTGCCCCCGGCCGCGGCGTCGGACAAAAGAGGAGCCAGGCTGCGGTCAGCGGGCAGGTGCGTGCACACGTTGCACAGCCAAGTCCAGGGTGGCACGGCACTGCCCCGAGGAGAGGCGAGTAGAAAATTGGGGCGAGAGACCCAGGAAGAGGCGGCTCCACGAGCCCCATGCCAACCGAACGCTGCCCCGCCTTCCCAGGTGACTGATCCACACGTGGGGGTGGCGCTTGGAGGCAAGCTTCTGGAACATTCCTCATCCCAGGTGGACGTAGCTGTGACCCCTGAGCCAGGACTCTGGCTTCGACCACGCAGATCACGTACGGACTCACATTTCCACATACTTACGCGGAAGAAATGGATGGAGAGGCAAAAAAGATTAAAAACCAGCTAATAAGTAAATCACCTTTCCTAAGCCTTGTGAGAAGTTCACCGGCGGGGCCTGAGAAACGAAACGGATGGTGGCCGGAGCTGGGCTCTGGCACGGGGCGGATGCGCGCCCAAGCTGGCCCCTGGCCCCGCGCAGCGGCTGCTCCCCTCCCAGCTTCCCCGCTCCCCCGCCTGGCCCAGGGCCTGGAGGCTCGCAGACACGCGCCTTGTGCCCAGGGGGTGCCACGGAGGCGGTTTGCTGCCGCCGCCACTCCTACGTCTGTTACACCAACTCTCTGAACCCCAGTTTCCCCACCTGCGAAATGGGAACAATCGGACCGACCAGCCGCACGGCCGGGGACCGAACGGGGCAAGGCGCTGGGTCAGGGCTCACACCGTGTCCTCACCGCCAAAGGCAGCCCCGCGGGCCACACGGTAACCTGGCCCGCGTGCCGGGCCCACTCCCGGGGCTTCACCTCGCGAACCTCACCTAATCCTCCGTCCAGACAGGAAGCGGGCAGTGGTACTCCCATCCGTGCCAGGACGACTTTCGCAGGTGCAGGAGGAGCTAATATTCGCCAGCATCTCCCAGCCTGCCCACTCCCAGCCCCACGGACGGTGCACCCCGGCACCCCCAGCCCCATCACCCCGGCGCCTGACGCGGGCGGGGCACTCCGGAGGGCAGGGCAGACAGCTTCGTCGCTCTGCGGGGGCGTACCACTGCATGCCAGGACCGTGCCCGCACTCGCTCGGGGAGGTACGGCCAGGCCCCCACCGCCACTGCTCGCCCTGGTCCAGCCAGGCTCAGGGACCCTTCCAACAGCAGAGAAAGTAATGACCTTACACAGACTGAGGATTTATGAACCTCCCCACTCACCACCCTCCTCCCGTCTCATTCCCTTCTCGTTCTCCCCTTCCCTTTCTCTTTTCCTCTCTTCGTCCCCATTGTCTGCCTCTGCCTCTCTCCGTGCCTGTCTCTCTATCTCTCAGTCTCTGTCTCTCTTCTCTCACCACCCCAACCCAGACACCTGCTCCTCCCCTGGCTGCCCCTTTTCGCTTTATGCACCCTCTCCCCTCCCACCCATCCCTGCGACACCTCCCGTCCCCTCTCCCACATCCACACCCTGTCTTCCACCTTATCCCCACTGCTGTTTCCAGGGTCTGTTTTTGCCAGCCTTTGTCTCTGTTCCTCCGGGTTTTTCTCCAGCACCCCCATTTCCCTTCTCCCCCCCTGCCCCCAGGTGCCCGTCCCCAAGCCTTCTCCCATACGCCACCCACATGACCTGTGGGAGTCCCTCTCTGCCACTCGCTGCCCACCCCCCTGCCCTGGCTGGAGGGGACTCTGTGGAGTCTTTGTTGCTAACAGCGGTGCTAAGGGCTACGACGAGGGACAGGAGGAAAAGGGCAGCACAAATGGAGACACTGGGGCGTGTGTCCCAACGTCAGTCGTTGACTAACACTCAACACTGCACCATTTTCAACCCACAAAGTTAATTTAAGGAAAAAAAAAAAAAAAACAGAAGAGGAAAAACAGCGCCCGCTATGCACGAGGCACCCAAAGCTGACTGGGCTGTGTGGACCAGGGCGTTCCCATGTCGTGATGGCATCATAGACGGGTTCAACTTTTTTGGAAGGCAAGACAACCTCATCAGTATCCAAAGCCAGCAAAATGTTCATACCCTTTGACCAAATAATCCGCCCCCCCCCCCCCCCCCCCCGCCGCCAGGAATTCTTCCAAACAATCATCCATCACTGGAAGGAAAGGGTGAAAGGAAGCCACGAGCACTCTGATTTCGCTGCGGCGTGCTCTACGGAAGAAGACGGGCTGAGAACGGCTTGGGTGTCTAACCGACCGGAGACATACCCATCAAACGCGGTGCGGGGACTTATCACGCAGCCACTGACAGTACTGCTTGCAAAGACTACACAAAACGTAATCTATGCAGATGACAGAGGAGCAAAAGCAGAAACAGAACCCCATAAAAATATAAAAGCTATCTGCATCTATGGGCAAAAACCGAGGACAATTCGAAAACTAACACAAGTAAGTCCGAACGGCCAACTCCGCTCAGCGCCCGAGGTCAGACAGCAAAGGCCAACGAGCGGTCCAAGCCTCTGACCAAGTTCGGAGTTTGGGTGGCACATAGCCTGCGTTCCAGAAAGCACGGAATTTATCTGGAAATGGGTTCAAATCCATTCAGCCGGTGTGTATTTGGGTAGGATGGGACACCCGTGGCTATGTTATGCTGGCAAAATTGTAAGTACAGGATTTTTCTCTCCTTTACCTTTTAAACTCTCTTCAACGTGCCTTTGATGCTGTTTTTGCAATTAAATAAAAGGAAAATCAGGATTCTCGTGTACAGGGCTTAGAGCTGACAAAAGCCTACCTCCTATATAATCTTACTTGATCCTCCAGAAGCTCCGGAAGGGAGGTGGGGCAGGGAGCTTTACTGACCCCATTCTCACCAAGATGAAAACTAGGAACCCGAAAGGGGCTGACTTGCTCGGTGTCACACGGCCGCGTGGCAGCAGAGGCGGGACCCCAACCGGGCCCTTTGGGAAGGAAATTCCAGGCCGCACACCGGGCCCCCGAGGCTTGTCCTCACCGGGCTCTTGTGAGCTCCGACCCCCTCGACGTCTGGCCACAGCCGCCTGCCCCCGGGACACATGACACAGATCAGGGCCACATCACACGTTGGCCGCCAGAGCCGACAACTAGGAGCCCCCGAATGGGAGTGCCCCCCACCTGCTCACTGCCACCCTCCGCTCACCGTGCAGGAACAGGGAGCCCCACAAACGAAAACCTCCGCTGCTGGTCCCTCATCCAAGGCCTGCGGCCAAACGAGGGTGGAGATGACACAAACGCACGAGCTGAGGCTGCGCGGCCCGCTGTGCACGGAGTCACCCCAAGCCTCAACGTGGCCAATCAGTAAAGTGGGAATGGTCACAGGAGTCACTGGGTGAGAGGGGACAGCGTGTGCCCTGCACCCAGCTCAATGCCTGACCCCAGCACGTGCTCCTCCGAGCCCACCACGCTCTCCCTCCGGGCCTCTGCACTCGCTCCCTCTGTCTAGAACATTCTACCGCAGACACCTGTGGCTCACCTGCTCACTTCCTTCAAGCCTCAGCTTAAGTGTTTCCCTGGCGAAGCCCACCCTGTTCACATCATGGACATTCCTACCCCCTCACCCTGCTTTGGTCTTCTTCACGGTCCTTACTCACACCCGACATGCGATGTATTTATCAGGTTAGGGGCAGGTCCCCCCAGCCTTGAGAAAAGGGGCTTTGTTCGCTGCAGGGCTGTTTTCCTAGCATGTAGTAGGAGCTCAGTAAATGTGGAACTAATTAATTAATAAGCAGAGATGATTTTGCCAGAGGAATTGGAACCTTCAGCAGCACTTAACCAAAGGTCCACACAACCTTTTACAGCCCCCAAGGGGCGTCAGACTCCCCGGGAAACTGCGGGCCTCCGGCCACGTCACCAGGGTGTCCATAAGCTCCACACCCTCTCTGCTTCCCTGCCTGCTCCCCAGGGACCAAAAGGCTGGCACTGAGAAGACACCAGAATCCTGCTGGCCAGAAACATGATGGATTGCCTTGCCGAAGCGGGAACTAAGACTTCAGTACATCTACTGGATTCCGGAGCCCCTGGAGGAAGCAAAGCCAAATTCCTAGCACTGGACCGCTGGGGAATTTCCCAGGGTCTCTCCTTCCCCCTGAAGACTCCTCCTGCCAGGAGGTCGCCTCCTCAGCCTCTGCCCCAGCCCCAGCCAGGCCAGGACGGGGACCTTGGATGCCTGCAGGAAGGAGCTGCCATGTGCAGAAACCTCTCCTGTGCTGGGCACTCTGCACACACACAGCTCGGCTCTCCCCACCCCTCACCCTGAGCTAGGCTGGGCAGGGCCTTCACAGAGAGGATGGGGCTCCAAAGCCTAGAGGCGTAAGCATAGGCCCCCTAGGGGCTGGGTCCCAGGGGAATGGCGGCCGCGTGGGTCAGTTTGCTGACAACTTGTGCTGGGTCCCTGCCTGTTGCAAAGGGCTCCCAGACCTCCAAGTACCACGGCACTTGTGGAACAGGGGCCCCACGAACAACACCCGTACTGCTGGTCTACCGTCTAAGCTCTGCATCTGAACGACACGTCTCACTGTGAGGGAGAAGAAGGTATCACCCTCCCAGAGGTCTGGAAGCCCGCCCCTTGCCTCAGCACCCCTGAGCCTCTGCAGGTAAGGTACCCTGGACAGGAAACAAGCACCATGTCCCCTTTTCACACAGCTAACTCCAGCTCCTCCCCCAAATGCCCACTTTGATGTCACCTCCTCCGGGAAGCTTGCCCTGGCCCCTCAAGTCGGCCTCTGAGAGCCCAGTCAGTATCTGTACAGACCTTGTGCGTGGCTGTGTCTCCCATGCCTGTGAGGCTGGGACACACCAGATGCCGGGTAAACTGAAGGATGAATGATCAAAGAATGAATGAGAGCGAGACGAGTGGGAACAGACTGAGTGGAAACACTGAATGAATGAATGAATGAATGAATGAGCTGTGAGTGGAGCAAGATGACCGCCCAGCACTGGGCGGCACCTGACTTTGCAGTCGCAGCTCTACCCACGCCGGCCGCCACTCCCCACCCCGTCCAGATCACACGGGGCTGCAAGACAGCAGAGTGAGTCAAGGGCCGGACAAGGGCGGTCAAGGCCCGAAAGTGGGGCTCGGAGGCTCCGGGGTCCTGGAGACCCAGGAGTGGCGCTGGCGCTGGGGTACAGTGAGGCAAGCTGGTGACCCCGCGGGGGGGGGGGGGGGGGGGGGGGCTGGAACTGGCAGATCGCCTTGGCGGCAGCCCCAGGAGCCCGGTGTTTCCCCAGGTTCTCCTGGAGAGAACCGGACACATAATCAAGACTTGTCGAAGAATCAAAGCAGCATCACAGAGATAACAGAAAACACAAGCACTGCCCTGCGCACGGAGCCCTGTCCCAAGCACTTACCACATACTGCCTCATTTAATCCTTTCAGCCACCCTGGGAGGCAGACAGTATCATCTCCACTTTAGAGACTGAAAAACTGAGGCACAGAAACTCTCAGAAAGTGGCCGGAGGTCACACAGCTAGTAAGCAGAGGAAGGGAATTCAAAACCCACGCAGACGGACTCTCGAATCTGAACGCTGAACTACCAAGGAATGTCTCCCAGTGTTAGTGGGCTCTGATCATGGAGCCGGTAATTAGTTAATTCATCAGTTAATTAACACTCTCAGTCTGCGTGTGCGCTGACCATACGGCCGACAACGGTAATGGTAACGAACAGGACACCCCGTGGCCTTTCCAGAACTTGTGCCACGGAGGAGCTGGGGGCGGTAATCCAGCACACAAGGGTACTGGCAGATTCTCTAATAACTGTTGGCAGAATGCGGCACATCGTTTTTGCCTGGGTGATGGGTCACTGGGGGTGGCCCTGAGATGGTGACGGAGCTGAGCCCTCCCGAAGCTACTGCTTGGTACAACTTGGGCGCAGACACCCCGCTAATCACTTCACAGAGGTCTCCTCTGATCCTCACACAGACCCTCTCCTTGGAAGGTGCTACAAGGGTGCCTCCGGTGTGCGGAGAAAACAAGCTGAGGCTCAGAGAGCTTAAGTGACTTGCCCAAGGGCACACAGCTAGGAAGCGGCATCTGATCTCAGCCTCTCCCTGACCCCCAAGCCCAGCCCCTTGCCCTCTGGGGCCCTGGCTTTCCTTTTGCCTTTGGAGAGGAGGAGCTGCCCGGAAGCCAAGTGGGACAAGCCTGCCTGGCCTGCCCGTTCCCGCCAAGTTGGCTCCCTCGGCCTGCCACAGGCCCCGGAACCCCATCACTTCAAAGCGATTCACCCTCGCGGGCTGTGCGGTTTGGTCTGGACCTGGGGGGGGCGGAGGAGTCAGCACCACGCTTGCCCTTGACCACCCAGCTTTGAATCGGGTTCCCCCCGACCTCAGGAATCCAGGTGCGGCCCTCACAAGGGCCCCCGGCACTCAGCACTCGGGAAGTTGGGCCGGCATTTTCCAGCCGGGCAGACATGCGGCGGGGACAGAAGGGTCCCCAAACCAGGCCCCGCCCCAGCTGCTGAGTCAGTTTTGCCTCTCTGCTTGGACCCCCTCGGGCTGGCCCAGCAGGCGCGCCCCCTCCGCTTCTCCGAGGCCTGGTGGCCGCTGGGGTGCGGTAGCTTCGGCTGCCCTCACCCCTGCAGCCCACACCCCATCCAGAATGCCTCCCCTGTCCTGCCCCATGCCCCTCTCCCCACAATGTGCTCACCTCCTGCCACGGGCCCTGGAACCCCAGGAGGCTGGGGGAACACTGGAATGTGCGATGCCTGAGGTCAGAGACCGAGTCTGATTTGAGTTGGGTTGAGAGGAGGGGCAAACGGCCAAGAACAACTCGCTCAGTTACTTCATTTCCAGACTTGGCGGCTGCCGGGGCTGGGCTTCCAACCAAGCGGGCTGTGGCCAGGACATCTGCAGCAGCACCGGCCACAAGGCGCATCTGGATCCGCTTAGGCAGTTAAGAGCCATACGGTTCTCTTCGGAGATTAGTTCCTGGGGAGCCCGGCTCTCTCTGGGGACTGGGTGAGGGGCCCGTTGGGCTAAGGACACCCGGAAACTGTGTGAGTGGGGACGAGGACTTCTAGGTCTACTTAGAGAGTCACCTAGCACGCTCAAGTGCAAAATGTCCCTGGCACTTCTGACTGTGTGGCCTCGGGCACCTCTGCTGCTCTCTCTGGGCCACCGGCAAATCGTTTCCCCTTCGCTGGAAGAGGGGAAGAGCCAGTAAGGGCCCCAAGTGCAGTTTCCCTATTTGTCACGGTGCCTTGGGGCCTGGTGCGTATTCAGCCCACGTGAGGCGAGTGAGTGAAGGAACCCGGGAATGAACGAACGAACCCCGGCTGCCTCATCGGTCAAATGAGGATGCCAGCATCTCCCTCCCAGGGTTGCTGTGAGGACCAGCCGGGACCACAGAGCGACGGCCATGGCACAGAGCGTGTGCACTCTCCTCCCTGAATTTTTACATCCACCAACTGCAGACCTCACAGCCCGGAGGGCTGGGAACGTGAAGAGCTCCAGGAGGGCCCTGCCGTGCCAGAACTGCCTCCTCTTCCTCCTGTAGACACATCCTCGTGAAACCTGACACGTACCCTCGCTCGGACCAAGCAGGCAGTGAATGCGCAAACCAACGCGCAAAGAACACGGGGTGGCGACCTCGAGGGTGGGGGCGACCTTGGGTGGACTTCGCTGAGCCCCTTCTCGGCCTGCCAGGCATGGCGCCAGGCTCACACCCAAGACCTTGCCACCTAGCCATGGGTCTGGGGGCTTGGGGTCATTAGCCCCACGACACAGACTCAGAGCAGCTAAGTGACACAGTGAAGGAAGAAAGGAAGAGGCAGGGTCTGGGCAAGAGCCCAGGGCACCCCATCAGTGGGGTGCCACGTGCTGGCCACGTGGGTCCAGCCCCAGCTCTGTCGCTAGTTAGCCATGTTATCTCCGGCAACTTCTCTTGCCCCGACTTCCCCATCTGCCCTGGAGAATACTAAGAGTGTCCATTCCATCAGCTTGTTTTCTGTCTGTGTAAAACACCACTCATGTCACTAAACACCAGAAACTCTCGAAAAAGTGTCCGAAGTACTCGGTATGTGTCTACACACACTGCTCAAAAAGCTGTCGGTGCCCATGGGTCCAGAGGGATGACAAGAGACTGGTTACAAATCTCCTCCAATCTAAGTCGAGACCTTCACCTCAGAACCACCCAGGGCGTCTTTACAAACCGTGGGGTCCAGCAGCAATCACTCGTGCTCTGCGGGCACAGCCAGTTGGCATTTCTAGCGGCCAAAAATCATTTACGTTACTATCAGCTTTCTATCGTGACGGTAAAACGGCTCAAAGACCGCGAACGACAGAAACCGCTCAGACAGGTGAGCTAGACGAGACGCACGGCAATCCTTCCCCACCCATCTCAGAAGCACTTACAATATCTCCTGACAGGATCTCACAAGAAGATGGGTATAGAATGCACCGTGGCAAGGAAATTCAGAAACGACTCAAGTGCCTGTCACAGGAGCGTGGTGCACACGCGCGCCGGAATTCTCCGCAGCGATGACAATAGATGGTGTCGTGATCAAAAAAGATGCCTGGTCCCCACCCCCCACCCAATGAATCCCGATCCCCGGTGGAGCCCGGGCATCGGCACATCGGTGTTTAGGCTCCCAGGTGACTCTGATATGCAGCCCAAGATGGGACCTGCCACCTGAAACCCACGGAGACAGAAAAGAGGTCTTCAGGGGCTGCCTGAAGGCAAGGGACAGGTTATCATTACTGAAGGAGTAGGGCACGGCCGGGCAACGCACATTCCCAGCAGGGGACAGAGGAGCAAGGAAGTCACCAGTTAACCGAGACGGCCCAAGTCTGGCCGACGGTCCTGACCGACGGACGGTCCTGACTGAGCCGAGTCTGCGCACACTCCCTGCGGCCACACTCCTGCCTCAAGCCCCACCCCCCCTCCCCTGGGACCAAGGGCTTCAAGGGCAGAGGACTTTCACTGCAGGGCTTTTTGTAACCAGGCAATCTGTGTCCATCCATCAGAGTCAGCACGCATTTGCACCCCTCCTCGGGGAGGGAGGTGGCCATGGCAATGACGCCCCAAAACCCCGGCCCAGGCCAGGGCTTACTGAGTGCCAGCAGGCCGTCTGTCATTCTTGCAACCTCCCAGAACCCTTCCTTGTGCCGGCAAGCCCAACTCCTCCCGGTCTTTTCACCAAAACCAACCTTGCCAGGATCAAGTGGGGCCAGCAGGACCCACGAGGGAAGGACGGCATCTACCAGGTGGTCCTCCAACCTGACCCGGGGGAATCTGTGGGAAACGGTGACATCAGACAAGTCTGCCTTACTTTCTGGCTTTCTGTAAAGCTAGAGGGAAGGTAGAAAAGGCACCTGCTTTGTTCACCACCAAATCTGACGTCCGACCAAAAACCCTGCACGTGGTAGCTGTTCAACAAATGTTAACTAATTCAGTGACCACAGAATGCTCCCCTTCCCAAGATTCCAGTGGGACTCAAACATTCAAAGGAAAATGTAATGGGTGGAAAACTTGAAATGTGGACAATTCTATCTACAGCCTTAATTTCTGTCCTTTGATTTGGATAAAGAAAGATCACCATCACTTGCCTGGACAGATAATGCTCTGCAGGAGAGATCATGAAATTCTAGAAGCAGCGTTTGTAAACCACTGTGTTGTATAAATAGTGAAAGTTATATCTGACCAGCACTCAGGCTGGCTGGAGGAGGGGACAGCTAGGTTGAGTCCCCAGTCAGGCTGCAGGCGAGGCCGAACCCTGGGCCTTAACGCGCCAGCCATTCCCACAACACAGAGCGAGCAGCGAAGGAAGGGACAGGGAGGGGGAGAGCAAGAGGGAGAGAAGGAGGCATTTAGGGCTTTGGAGCTGCCATGTTCACGAACGGCGTGCTAACACAGCTCTCTTCTCCCTCAGAGTCAAAGCCAAAGATCCTACAAGACTCTAACCATGTGGCCCCTCACTGACTCACTGACCTCAAGTCCTACCACCCCCTTCTCAAGTTGACTCACTCTGCTCTGACTACATTCATCTCCTTGCATTCCCTAGAAAACACCAAACTCCTGCCCCAGGGCCTTTGCACGTGCTAAAATAACTGCATGGCTTGTTTCCTTACCTCCTTCAAGTCTCTACTCAAATGTCACTTTCTCATCCAGATCTTCCCTGATCACCTTGAAGTGCCACCACACACACGGAGCCCCTCCCCACTCATACCAGCACTCCTGTCCTCCTTATCCTGCTGTATGTTTCTCTTCACAGCATTCATCAGCAGCTGACAAGATCCTCTATTTCCTTATCCAGGTCCTTTCTGCATGGGGCCTCCAGGAGGGCCAGGACCTGCTCTGCTCTGCTCTGCCTGAACAATGCCTGGCACACAGCACATGATCCAGCAACACCTGCCGAATGAGTGAGTGAATGGGCCCTCTCTGTGCCACACACATCTCGTGATTAGCCTCAAGAATAGGCTCCACTTGGAAAGTGTGGAGCCTAGGGACCCCTGGGTGGCTCAGTTGGTTAAGTGTCCGACTTCGGCTCAGGTCACGATCTCACGGTACGTGGGTTTGAGCCCCGCGTTGGGCTGTGTGCTGACAGCTCGGAGCCCGGAGCCTGCTTGGGATTCTGTATCTCCCTCTCTCTCTGCCCCTCCCCCGCTCGCTCACACGCGCGTGCTCGCTCGCTCTCTCTCTCTCAAAAATAAATGAACATTAAAAAAAAAAAAAGAATGTGTGGAGCCTGGATCTACTCAGCTCTAGTGACTCGAAAGCCCAGGTAGGTCACCTCCCCAGACACGGACAGATGCAGTATGTGGGGCCTGCCTGACTCCACGGAGCCCAGCTCCCTCCCGTCTCAGAGCTGGTTGGATCCTGAGAGACGCTAATGCTCCCAGCATTCTGTCTTCCCGCCCCAAGGTCTCTCCTGCGGGGGTGGGGCAGGGGCCTCCCCGCCAGGCTCCATCCTCCCGAGACACACAGCTCCTCCTGGGTCCTCACAGACAGGAGCGGAGGTACTGTCTTCAGAAGTAACTTAGCGAGCGCCTAACTCCCAGTCTGGACAGCGGCTCATTGCCCCTCAGAAGAGGGAGGCAGGAGGGGCGGAGTCACGACACACAGGGTGGAGTGATGTCACTACAAGCCAAGGAACCTGGGCAGCCTCCAGAAACTGGAATTCTTCCCTGGAGCTTCCAGAAAGAGTGCAACACCTTGATTTTAGCACCACGAGACCCAATTTTGGGCTTCTGGCCCCCAGAAGTATCAGATGATCAATGTGTTTTGTTGGAAGCCGCCACATTCGTGGTAATTTGCTACAGCAGCCAGAGGAAACTAACGACCGCCTGCGCCCTCAGCTAGAGAGGGGGCCTGCCCCCGGGGCCCAGTGTGGTGTGGCCCCGCACAGATGCTCCCGCGACTTCCTCTTTTGTAATGATGTCAGTGACTAGGAGCTTGCACTCTGAAGCCAGACGGCCCCGTTCAACTTCAGCCTCCACCTCTCATGAGCTGTGCAACCCTGGAAATGTTTCCTACCCCTCCTGTGTCACCTTTTCCTCATCTCTTACGCAGAGCCTCCCAAAAGGCCTACGTGGTACAGCTGCCATGAGGCTGGCACGAGAGAGCGCCCACAGAGGAGGGATGGAATCCGGCACACCCAAGTCAGCGTTCACCACTACGATGCGCATCCTGTGCGAGACCGCGGGCCACGGAGAACAGAGACGGTGCCTGTCTTAGCCATCGCGTTTCTGCAGAACACAGAGCCAGGCAATCACATCTGAGTAACACTGGTTAACTGAGTGAGTAAGCAAATGAGTCCTATGGCATCAAAAGATCTCAAACACAGATACGAGGGACAATCTGTGGGACATAATGTTCCTGAAAGAAGACAGACAGCCAAGCCAAAGCTCTGAAGGATGCACGGCTTCTCCTGGGCCGACACCAGTGGCCCCCAGATATTTCGAACCCAATGGCAGAAGAACCGACCATTGCCAAGGCCTTCCCGTGAAAACCCTCTGTCCAGCTTCAGGTCGGGCCCTCTGACCAACACCACATTGGCCAACCTTCCCTGTCTCCTCTTCCTTGGTTGAGCCCCCCCCCACCCCCACCACAGTGGCGAAGGGGAGACCCCTTTGTGATGGCTGATGAAGCCCCACCCACCTCCCCAGTAATGTCTTTCCCCGGTCACACACTGAATCCCCTTCAGTGCCGCTCATGAGGAAACGTATGTCACTCATTACGATAGTCCCCTGCACGGGGTTCCTGCAGAAGTAAAGCTAGAAAAGGCAAATGAAGCATATAGTGCCTGGCGTATAGTTAGTTAGCACTCCATAAACACCAGTGAGATCATTTTTGGTTGATCCCATAGTGTACATGTGAGTCGTCATAAGCCCCCTTCTGAAATCACATACAACAGAAATGACCAGAGAAGCAGGAGAAAGGATCAGGTCAGAGCTCTGGACTCAAAGATCTGGAGGCTGTGTGAACCTGGGTAAGTTACTTAACCTCTCTGAACGTGCTTCCTTATCTATGAAATGCAGATACTATTACCTGCCCCAAAGGAGTGCTATAGCTCAATAAAATCATGCGTATCAGCCGTTGGCACACTGGAAGCTCTTCGGGAGCTATCTGGAAAAGGTTCATGCCCAGGCCTCCCTTAGACCAATGCAATCAGTATGTCCAGACTGGGGTCTGGAGTCAGCGGTTACGTAGATCACCTGGGGCGACTACTCCACGGTACAAACCGGGGCAGAGAGACACAGATGCTTATACACACCTGGCACCCAGTATGTGCTCAGGAAATTGAAGTTTTCGTTATGATTTCATCAACTGGCAATGATTTTCTTTCATTCATTCAACACGTATTTTCAGGGAGCTTGATGTATATATAAATTCACAAGTTTCGAACCATGTGCTAGTTGCCAAGGGCCAGGGGTAGGGGGGATGGGGAAAAACCGGTAATGGGGATGGGGTTTCCTTTTGGGGTGATGAAATATTTTGGCACTGGATACAGGTGGTGGTTACACAACATTGTTAACGTGCTAACTGCCACTTAAAATGCTCACTTTAAAATGATTGATTGTATGCTGGAGAGTCTGGGTGGCTCAGTCAGTTAAGTGTCTGACTTCAGCTCAGGTCATGATCTCACGGTTCGTGGGTTCGAGCCCCGCGTCGGGCTCTGTGCTGACAGCTCAGAGCCCGGAACCTGCTTCGGATGCTGTGTCTCCCTCTCTCTCTGCCCCTCCCCTGCTCGCACTCTGTCTCTCTCTCAAAAATAATAAACATTAAAAAAATTTTTTAAATGATTGATTTTATGTTAAATGAACCTCACCTCAATTAAAAGAAAACAATCATAATCCAGACACAAAAGGAGAAATACTGTATGATTCCACTTTTGTGAGGTGCCTAAAGCAGTCAGATTCGGAGGGACGGAAGGCAGAACGGAGGCCGCCAGGGGTGGGGTGTGAGGAGGAAGAACAGGGGGTCAATGTCTCATGGGGGCACGGTTTCGATGGGGGAAGATAAGAAAGTTCTGGAGATGAACGATGCTGACAGTTGCACAACTGAATGTATTTAGAAATGGCCAAAATGGTAAAAATGTTATATTCTGTATATGTTACCACAATTTAAAAAGTCCTACGCTGACGGTCCAAACATATCCTTGCCCCCTGGGAGCTGTCCCCCCCGACGCACACCTCGTTTGGGTCAGAGACGACATCTTGCCAGTTTTTCCAGGCGAGCAACTTGGAGCAACCGAACGCCCTCTTTACAAACAGGATGGAGATGGCCGTTTGTTTTCTCTGTGGGGCAAGGCCAGATTAAGTCAAGAAAACACGGCGGATCCCTGCCCCTCCCCCCCAGGAAAAACCCTGTGGGTCAATAGCAGAACTAAAAGGGCAGGCGCGCACTTTCACTTCCTGCCCGACTCCCCCAACTCCTGGGGGTCCAGCGGGGCCCAGACTTGGGGTGGGTGGCGGGTGTCTCCTGGCCGGCCTGCCCCGAGGACTTGCCTGCACAGAGCTGCGGGAAACAAGGCAGGGCCACGCTGCTTCCAGGAGGCGAAAGGGCCCGCAGGAGGGGCACTGATGCGGCTGGAAGGGACCTGAGTCTCAGAGCCCCGGGTCCCCTGCCGGCCCTCGCGGTGCACCTCTGGGGACATCACCGGCCCGTCCGACCAGCATAAATGAGAGAACCGGCTTCACGCAGGAAAAGTAAATGGGTTTATCTCGCAAGCCAACTTCTGTCAATAGAGAGGCTCTGGGGAGGGTTCTCAGGTGGCAATTGATGTGGGAAACAAAGGCAGAAGGAAATGGCAGAGAAAATTAAATTTCCTTGTAACCTGCAGCCCACGGACAAATAGAGGCAGGCGGTCCACGGTTTCTCCAGGAACTCCCTGCTGTCTTAGTGCTAATGCTTCGCTAGAGGGAAACACAACCCTAGCCTGACAACAGCTAGGCCTCCGCCCTCCTCGGAGTCTTCTTTAGCATTCGGAAATCCCTTTGGAAACTTCCCCTGGACTTTACCTCCAACTCCCAAGTATACAATCAGTCTGTCCTCACGACCGGGGGGCACTTCTTTCTGCCCACAGTCGGTCCCTGTGCTTTAATAAAATCACCTTTTTGCACCAAAGAGGTCTTAAGAATTCTTTCTTGGCCATCGGCCCTGGACCCCCACCAGCACTCCAAACCCACATCAGCAATGGGGTTCAGCAGGACACAGGGAAGGACCAGTGGTGTTTGCCATCAGCAGGGTGGGGAGAGACCTACCAGTTCATGGTCTGTGTGATCCCTGGATGAGATTCCTTAGAGAGTCATTCCCTGATGAAGTTCCGTGAAGTTCTTTCCAGATTTGGAATACACTCCGTGGCCACCCTGACACATGTCCATTCAAATCTCTGCTCGCACACTTGCTTTTTTGGAGAGCTCACTACCTCCGCTGGCAGCCTAGTCCTCCACGTACAGGAAACCAAAATCTCTGCCCTCAACACTTTCCCAGGGACCGTGGTTCCAATCTCTGGCACCATAAAGACTACAATGGTTCTTTGCTCTTTCTCCTGGCTCCTGTTAAAAGACTTCCTTCCTTCCACCATTCCAGGTTTCCAAAGGATGGCCTGTGCTAGAAACAGGAGGGTCTACCTGTGCCCTGATCACATTGTTTCTCCCTGACTACATTCCCCAGACTCCCTTGCAGCTACGAGCTGCCTTGTGACTTGGTCTGGCCAATAAGATGAAAGCAGAGGTCCTTCTCCACTCTGCTCCACCACTCCCACTTGCTGCTATCTGGTTGTGATGGCCAAGAGCCCACCTCCCTCTAACTGGAATATAGATGAAATGGTAGGAATCTGAGCTGCTACCTGGACCATGAGACAAAGTGCTAAGAACAGTGGAGCAACAAGACAGAAGCAGCTTGGGTCCTTGAAAAACACAGACCAACCATACTCGCCCTGATAGGACAGCCTATAGCCTACCTAGACTTCTTTTATTTTTTTAATTTTTTTAAGATGTTTTTATTTATTTGTGAAGGAGAGAGACAGAGCATGAGCTGGGGAGGAACAGAGAGAGAGGGAGACATAGGATGCAAAGCAGACTCCAGGCTCTGAGCCATCAGCACAGAGCCCAATGAGGGGCTTGAACCCACGAACTGTGAGATCATGACCTGAGCCGAAGTCGGACGCTTAACCGACTGAGCCATCCGGGCCCCCCTAGACTTCTTTTAGATGAGAGAAAAAAACTTCTCTTTTGTTTAAGCTGCTGGGTTTGGTTGTTTTGGGTTTTTTTTTAAATATTATATGAACCCTGAACCCAAACGCAGGATACACGACGTGTGATTGCAAACGATGAGAGCCTGGTTGCCTTCCCACGAGGCATGGGTAGGCATGAACAGAACCCCGGGGGCTAGGCCCTGGTGATGTCAGCATACAGCCCACACTATGACCTAACACCTGCCCCTTAAGGTTCAGGGCCAACATTTCCAAGGTTGACAGTTTCTGCAAAATCAGTGGATGGATTACTTCTACCAGTGGATGATAATACAACTAGCTACCATTTATCAAGCACTTCCTATAGGCCCCAGGTGCGCCGCTCAATTCTGCACGAATTATCTCAGCCCCACAAGAGAGAAACAGCCCTACTCCAGATGACCCCCAGCACGACGGCTCGAAGACTCAGGACTCCAGCCCGTGGTCCCCTCCCTTCTTCTCCACTGTCTCCTGAAGACAGGATGAATGTGGCTGCCCGTGGGAAGTGAGGACCAGAGGAAGGGGAAGGGTGAGGGAAGGTGAGAAGAGGAAAAAGAAGAAGGGGGAGAAGCAGGGGAAACTCTCACGCTCCAGCAAAGGGAGAGTCTGTAAAGAATTCGGGGCCAAGAGAAAGGCAGGGGTTGACAGTGGAGAGAAGCATGTATGGAAACATCAGGAACTGCAGCTGCAATGGTCTTACACTGGGTGGTTATATTTACGTATTGTTTTATATGTTGCTTTGGATGGCTGAAATCATTCAGCATTTTAAAAGGAAAAGGAGAATGTAGTTTGTCCTGTCAATTACACCTCAATAAACAGGGATTTTGTTTTGTTTTTAAATGTTTACTGACTTATTTTGAGAGAGAGAGAGAGAGAGAGAGAGAGAGAGAGAGAGAGAATTCCAAGCAAGCCCCGCACGGTCAGCGCAGAGCCCGATGTGGGGTTCGAACTCGCCTACTGTGAGATCATGACCTAAACCAAAGTTCGATGTTTAACTGACTGAGCCACCGAGGGGCCCCAACAGAGTTTTTGTAAATGCACCCAGAAACGGGAAGGGGGGGGGGGCACGGAGAGAGAGAGAGGAAGGAGAAAGGGAAGGGTTAGGCCTCCAAACATAGTGGCTTCTCATCATGGCCCACGCTCCTCTCTGCCACAGAGAAGGCCAGCCACGCTGACCACGGCAGCCCCATCCACGAAGCCGCAAGCCCTCTGTGAAAAGGGCCACTTCACCTCCACGCTGCTGAAGCCTCCCTAGGTGAAATGCCATCTCAAAGCTTCCAAAGTGAGTCACCCTCAAGCCTGGCCACCCCAGAACCACATTCCACGCACCAGCAATTATGACAAAGACGAGCAGTTGCTGTTCGCCCCTCAACGGTCCCCCCACAGCAGGAGCAGTGAGCCAGGCTGGCAGGGCCTCAGCACGGACACCATCCTGGCCCTGCTCCCCAGCACAGGGTGGGACCGGAGGCAGGGGGGGGGCGGGGGGAGGTGGGAGTCCCCCAGGAAGGGAGGCGAGCTCCGCAGGTGGTGTCTCTGATTCCAGCACTGCTCCCCTTCCACAAAAGTGACGCTGACACAGGACAGGAGGCTGGGATCTCTCGTCTCCTGTGGTCTGACTCATTTCGTCCCTGGGATCCTCATGTAGCACCTCCCACTGGAGGTCTGGACTGAAACCAGGGAGCTGGCACGAACCCACACGCAGAGCAGAGATCGGATCTGCCTGGCCCCGGGGCGCCTGGGTGAACGGGAACCACACAGGAGGGACGGAGGGAGGCATAGATCAGTGATGGGTGACTCAACCCAAAGGAGAGCAGCTTTACTCCCACCACCCATCTTGACTTCTCCAAGCTCAAGAAAGTAGCGCGTCCAACGCCCCCGGCCCCGGGCAGGTGCCGAACCTGAGTACGTGCCCAGCCTGAAAGGGGCAGCCGCCAGCAGCCCTGGCCCACAGCCAGCCACCACACAGGGGTGCGGGCACAGCCAGGAGAAAACTGGTTCACAGCTGGCCTCAGTGTTCCCAGCCATAGAGTGGGGACAGTAATAGAGACACCTGCATCACGGAACTGCATCACAGAGGAGCAAACAGAGAGAAGTCATTTAGAACCACACCAGGCACGCAGTAAGTGACACAGAAGTGTTTGCTTTTGTTGTTATTATTAGAAAATGGAAATCCAGATTTTTTTTTTTTTTTCAGGGAAGCTCTCCCAATTTTTAAATGCGGACAACTCACTAAAGCATTTTTTTCAAAAACACTGTGTGGGCCAAGGAAAATATATTGGCAGACTGGACTTGGCCCGTGGGTCACCGCCTGCACCCTCTGCTCAGCGTGTTCCCTGGCTCCCCGTGAGGCAGGCCCGACTCCTACAGGCATCGCAAATCACCAGTCGGGACTTGAGATCACCCCACTTCTAACGCCAGCTTCCAAGACCACGAATCTCTTAATGGGAAATAAATGTTTAAATCAACCCCCACTGACTCCCACACCAAAGGGACAGGAACTACTAATTCTTACCCACCACATCCAAGCCGCCAGTTTTTATTCCACGGGAAGGAAAAAAAAAGGCTTATTTAAAAAACACGATTGGGAAGATGGAGAAGACGACGGAGAAGGAGGAGGAGGAGAAGGAGAAAGAAGAAAGAAAACCAACAAAGGCGATCTCGAGAGCACCCCGCTGTTGACTTGGGCAACAGCCGCTGCCGGTCAGAGGAAAACAGCTCAGCTCTAAAACCCGTCCCAGACACGAAAATTACAGAGCAGCGTCGCTGACATACCCCTGCCCTTTCTGTGTCATTCACTCAGGAGGAATGCAATTAAATACCCTTCCCCCACAACAAACAAGAAAGGGAAACGTCAGCCGCTGGTGCTCTCAGAGCTGAAAGGAACTGACCTCGGGGAAGGACACGGGGAGGCAGGGCCACCACGCAGGGCGGTGCGGGGATGAGAGGCCCTATACTTGGGCCCATTGTACAGATCAGGTCGCTGAGGGCACACGCAGGAGACGGGACATAAGCAGACACCCACTGGGGACAGCCACTACGTGGCTAAGCCTGAGGCGTGCTGCAAGGGACAAGAGAAGAACAGGACACATAGTCTCCCCCTGACCCCTCTCTCACCAGCCTTTGCAAAAAGTCATGCCCCTGTTTCCCAAGGCACTTGGAAAGAAATCCAAACCCCATGCTGAGGCTGCCATGGCAGTCATGTCTGGCCCCTGCCTGTCCCTCCAGCCTTCTACCTCAGGGCCTTTGCACTTGCTATACCGACTCCTGAAATGTTCCTCCCTAGATCCCCACAAGACTGGTCCCTTCAGCAGTATCACCCACTCGGAGAGGCCCCCCTTGACCGTGCTGCCAGAAATGTGCCCCCATCCCATCTGTCTCCACCACCTCTCCCTGTCTGATCTCCGTCCCAGCACCTGCCACCCCTGAAGGGCCTTGTGAATGCTGACTTGTTTGCTGTCACCTCCCTGGCCCCAAGAACTCCAAGCTTCCTGAGAGCAGAGGCCCTGACGGAATGCCCTAGAACAGTGCACAGCACAGAGCAAACGTTCAGCGGTGTCGAACAGGTCACAGGGGTCACTACCTGCTCCTAAGCCGTAGAACCACGGGCCAGATAGAGCAAATCCTCAATCCCCGGGTCGACCTAGTGCCATGGGAACGCCGAGGATAAGGCACCCTAAAGAACACCGAAAGTAAGAGCACCGTGTCTTCATTAAGCATCTCTGGAGTCCTGGGCCTTGCCCCGGGCTTGGTTCATGCCCCCTTTCGCTGCTTCCTGACCACGATCCCAGGGCACAAATATTACCACTGATTTCATCTTAGAGATGACGGAACAGAGACAAGTTGTATGACTCGCCCCAGGTCACACATACACCTAGTGAACTGAATGAGCAAAGTGCCACAGTGAAGTGCCACCTTTGGACACGTGTGTGTGTATACCCATAAACGCATACTAACCTTTATGCTCCCTCCTCCTCCTCCTCGAGAGAGAGAGGCAGTTTTCCCTTTGCTGATCTTAGGAGCCTCGGGGCCACAGCAAAGACAGGACACCAGGCGCTCGGGAATCGCGTTTACTTACAAACGAGTAGTTGCGACTCTATAAAATCAGTATTTGATCTCTTCTGACTTACAAAAATCACACTTGCCCATGGTTGCCCCAAATCCAACCCAAGAGTCCACCTTCGTGTGGCTCCTTAACAGGCAGGCCGGGGAGGGGCAGGCACCCAGCCCCGACGCTCCCGCTGCCGGCGCCTTCCTCTGGCGGCTTCAGGTCACGCCCGGCCTCGTCTTTAGCACTTTCTCCAGACGTATTTCTCCGGAGGGGGAAAGAAAGCAGCTCTGAGGTCAAACTTCTCAAACATCTGGCTCTGCGACCTGGCCTGTGTGCACGTGCCCCCCGCGCCACGACGCACAGGGCAGGAAGCGGCAGGCAGAGGCCCGGGGCCTCGCGGCCAGCAGCCCGCGTGCACAAGGAAAGCTCCCACGCAGGGCCGCCTCTGGCACCCACACCCGCTGGCCTCACCAAGCACCCCAGAGGTCCCAGACGTGCCTGGTCCCAGCCAGGGAAGCAGCAGAGGGCGGAGGCGTGAGGCCACTTTGTTTATCTAATGCTTCTCAGCATCTTTTATTTTTTTTTTAATTCTCTTCAAACTGAAACTGTCAAAAGTGGTGCCTGATAAATCTGAAGGCTGCAGAGGAAGTGGTTTGTCCTTCCTCCGGCTCATGACTTTTGCAAAAGATAACACAGGGCTGTGGGTAAAGCGTCAGGCCGGGCAGGGCTCCCAGCAGGGCCCAAGGAAAGGCTCTTTACCTGCAGACGGCTGCCGGCCTCCTGACAAGGTCACGGGTGCAGGCCCTCCGGGCTCACTGGCTGCACCCATCTGAGGGGGCTTCACGGGAAAGGAGGAGCCAAAAGAAAAGCCCTCCCCACATCATCTCCTAAAGACTTGCAGGAAACTTGATCCTGGCAGGAGCCCTGGCCTGGCAGCTCTTATGTCCCCCACAGCAGCCTAGGAGTTGAGCGTTACTATCCCATTCGCCAGGGGGACAAGTAAGACAGAATGAAATCACGTACTCAGTTGAACCTCAACAACGTGCCCAGTGTCACGCAGAGCCAGAGACTGGCAAAGCCTGAACTTGGGAACGTGTGACTCCAAAGTTCCGTGCCACCTGCCCTGGGAAGCCCTTTCCTGGGAAAGGGGGAGCCCTTTCCGGCTCCTTCCCCTGGACTTGGTCAGACCCTTCCTCTGCAGTCTTGGGAATACCGTAGTAACAATACCAATCACAGGAACTCTCTCTTTCTCGTGCACCTTCTCCATGCTGGGCAGCGCAGCACTAATGCTGGACGTGCATTTTACCTGCTGAATCCTCTCAGAAGCCCAGGGGATTGGTACCACTATCCACCTCACCGTACCGATGAGACACAAAAGCTCAGAGAGGTTAAGCCACTTGCCCAAGGTCACACAGCTTGTGAGCAGGAGAGCCGAAGGTGGAACCCCCAGCTCAACACTCTGATCACTGGCCTAGGGGCTCCTTTTGCCGTGGAAGACTGATCCCTGCATTTCCAACAGCAGACAGTCCTCGCCATTATGTCGGGTTTAGATGCTTCCGGCTCAAAATGATGTCAGGGGCCGGCCCCTCTGAGCCTCTCTCCCAATGCCAAAGATTGAGGGAGAGGCCGTTTCCTCACTGACAATGAACTGAGCCCCACCCTCGTCCCCAGTTGGGCCTTTCCTAGGTTCTCAAACGTGACGATGACCACGTCAGGGCAAAGAACGAGGCTTTCTTTTTCAAGGCTGAGCAGGAAGGAACAAGGTGTTCAGGGGCATTCCAGGGACCTGGCTTCCGTGTTCAAGTCCAAAGTCCCGAGCCCAGCACGCAGGACAGCTCACCTGGGCCCACTCCACTCAACACACTCCTGGCCCAAGGGGCACTTCCCTCCTGCAGATGCGTGGCCCTGCGGCTCTTGACCTGGAATGCCAGTCCCTGCGTTCCAGCCCGAGCCGAACCCTAGGTGCTCAGCAGCTGTCTCCTAGGGAAGCCTGGCACTGCCACAGCTCCCCCATCACCCTTACATACGTCAGAGCCTCTGCATCCCCGTATTCCCAGCCCTTGGCACGACACCCAGCACCCAGCAGGTGTTCCATAAGTGCACGTTTCAGGCACAGATGCCCAGACACTGCATATGCCATGGAGGACGCCAGCGCCCGGTACGTCTCCTCACTCACCTCCTGCCCTAGCTTCTGGGGAGGCTCCACCGCATAAGGAACCAAGAGGAGCGGAACAGGAAGCCAGGCCCTTCACGGTGCGGACTCCTCACTTCTAGGAGCCACGCGTGGCCTGAGTGTGTGAGTGGGTGGGAGGGCTGGGGGAATGCGCGCACTCTGGCTGATTCTGGAGGCAGAGCCGAGCCGGCCCCTGGAGGCGGAGAACTGCGGGCTCCCCTCCGTCCCCAGCCAGCCACCTTCCGGCTGTCTCCTGGCCACCTCCGCCTCCCGAGGACCACGGAGTGCCCCCAGTTGTGCACGTTACAGTCTTGTTCACTGGAACGCAGGCCCACAGGAGTAAAAGAGGGATGCCTAAGAAAGGTGGAACACTAAATTTCGCTTCTTCCCAGACCCGAACTTGGGTAGAAGTGGCACTTTTGAGGGGACAGCATTCAAATCCTCCCACCTTCTCACTGGGGGAGGAAAGGCGGTGGAGGGCCACCCCAGGGGAGAGGTGGAGGGGCAGCCCTACCGGGGCTGCTCTGTGACATGCCCCAGCCTCACCTGCTGTCCCTACCCTGACACCAATGGCCGAGTCACCATGCACCTCATTTGCAGGTGGGGCCCAAGGCCGGATGCTCCAAGATGCTGAAGGACTCACCCGGTCCCCACGGCGAGTGGCAAGGACGGGCGGGAAACACAGGTCCAGTCATCCACCCACGCTCGGGCTGGGCCCATACGGGCCAGACAGCACCACCAAGCCCTCTGCATGACAAACTGGAAAGGCGCTCGATGAAAAAGCCCCTCTGTGGCCCAGAGGAGCCTGCAAGGACAAGGGCCCTTCGAAGGGTAGTTTGAGGGTTTCTGCCTGTTTGTTCATTTTCCTGTACGTTCTGGCCATCCCAATCTTCCAACCAGAAGGCTCTGGCACCAAAAGAGGCTCAGGAGAAAGGAAGAGTCTGGCCCGGCCGCCGAACTCCTGGAACCGTCTGCAGAAACGTGCCTTTGCCCTTCCCGGACTTGGTGAAGAAACAAGGGCCTCTTTCAGAGCTGGGCCCTTTTGTTCCTGTTCCCAGGGAGGAGACAATCTCACGCAGGGAAGGGGTACTGAACAAACTGGGTTCAGCCCAAGCATCCAGGGAAGTGAGGCTGTGCCGAGCGCACCAAACTCAGTGCCGTACCAGCCCCTTTGCAGCTGACCAATCCACTGGACGGTGCCGGTCTCGGCCTTTGAAAACCACGTAGCCAGCAGCCTCGTCCCCCGATGGCGGCCTGGTCGCGGTGACAAGCGTGGCAAGCCTTGAGAACCTGAGACCTGCCGGGCCCTGTGCTAAGTGCCCCGGGAGCGTGTCACCATCAAGCCCGACCATAGCCCTAGGGGCAGGCACCACGAGCCTGCTTCACACAGACAAGGAAACTGGGGTCACTAGCAAGTGGCAGAGCCGGGACCCGAACCCAGTAAATGCACATACATCCCTGGCCGCCAATCAACCAAGAAGCAGCCAAGCGAATTATTTTTTTTAAAAAAGATAGAAATGAAGAGAAGGGAAGGGAAAAAGAAAGAACAAGAAAGAAAAAAGATGTATTTTCTTCATCACGTCTATCACCATCTGAAATCAGCATGTGCTTTTGCGCAAGCGTGTGCCCCCTCGGGAAAGTAAGGGCCTTGAGTGGGGGCCCTGCTCGGGTCACCCAGAGCCCAGCCCCCCAGCAAAGTCCCTGGCACACGGGAGACCCTAAGCGAACAACTGCCCGGTGCCCCCCGCTGTGGACCCAGCTTCGCAGGGACAGGGACAGTGATGTGCGAGGACTCAGACGAGGGAGGCCTCCTGTGCTCACGCTGCTCTGTCCAGTGAGCCGGCTGCAGGGCTGCTGGGGGAGGGCCCAGCCCGAGAGGACCCCTCACCACTCAGGTACCTCAAGCCGCAGGGAGGCTTGCTGGTTAGTTTCACTCGTCCATTCTTTCAGTCGCGTCTCAGTTCCCTCATCTGACAAATATCCATCAGGGCCCACGGTCACCAGGGGCGGTGCTGGACGTCCCTCCCGGGACTCAGACTGCACCCACAGGCGTACTTCCTGGAGGTGGTGAGCCTTCAGCAGGGCTGCAAAGCCTGACTGGCACCTCTCCCCTCAGTCCCAGTGCCTTACACGAAGGTTTCTGGATTTCGAAATGAAGGTCCCTCTCACACTACCAAAGACTGCTTGTGCAGCACAACCCTGGGCGGACAGAAAAAAAAGCACACACAAACGACCATCCTACAAAAACATTAGGTATAAATTTTATTTTCCACCTCTGGTTATCTTGTATTGTCCAATTCTTCTACGATGCACCTGAGTTCTCCGTGTAATGGGGGAGACGGAGATGGACATCTTGAACAAAGCAACATCCAGCTCCCAGGTATACGTCCGAAAGAAGTGAAAGCAGGAAAGCTAATAGCGGTTTGTCCCCATGTCCATGGTAGCATTAATCACAGAGCCAGTGCCCATCAACAGAGGAAAGGGTAAACAAAATGTGGTCTATCCGTACAAGGGAATACTACTCAGCCATAAAAAGGAATAACATTTGGGTATGTGCTACCACATGGGTGCACCGTGAAATCATTACGCTAAGTAACGTAAGCCAGACCCAGAAGGCAAGCGTTATAGGATTACGCTTCCAGGAGGTACCTAGAACAGGCAAATTCACACAGACAGAGGGTAGAAGAGAGACTGTCAGGGCTGCGGGAAGCAGCAGAGGGGGAGCCAGCCTTTAATACAGAGTTCATGTTGCAGACCCATGAAAAGTTTTGGATACAGGCAATGGTGGTGGTAACACAACACTGTGAATGTATTTAATGCCACTGAAATGTACATCTACGAATGATTAAAATGCTAACTGCTATGTATATTTCACCCCAATTACAAAAAACACACACACTCAGAAGCTGAGATACCGAGATAAATGAGACCGTGGTAGTACACAGCAGACAGAGTGAGAGAACCAGAAGCTATACTTGGGGATGGATGTGGCCTGGCAGTGTCTGTCCTCGGCCTTGGTCTGCTCAACTGTAAAAATGACAGCAGTGGCCTCGATGATGTCGAGAGGCCCCACCAGACCAGATGTGGACCCAGCGACCTGCTCTTCCGCTTCCTGACGTGGAGCGAATTCTAAGAAGACGCTGCCAGGTGTACCCCTCCAGGCCGTGATCCAACTCCCGAGATGCAGCTCCTCCAGGTAAAGGGGCAGTAAACACCTACTCAGAACAACCCAGGCTCAGCCCAGCCACCTCTCTCATCGCATCTGAGTGGCCACGTTCAAGCCACCCGCCCCTCAGTCTCCTCATCTGAGAAGTAGAGACACGGATGAGAAAGCTACTTTCTCTGCACTCCCCCTTGCTGTACATATGGCCAGGGCCGCCCTCGAAGGTCACACAGGCGAGGCAGATGGAGCCTTAGCTTTGCCCCAGAGCTGGCCACCCTGGCCGCTGACCGGGAGGACCGGGCCAATCTTGGCTGCACCTGAGCTCTGCAGCCAGGCTGCTGGGCTAGAGAAGCAGAGCTCTCTCAGGGCCTTTCCTCGGTGGCCACCCAAGGCCTACTCATTTCTCCTTAAGTGGGATCTTACAAGGGTGGGGACATAAAGAACACCCAGGAAGTCCCTTGAGGTCACAGGAGAAGCATGGGCCACAGGAAAAAGCACAAGGGTCCGGGTCAGCCCGACCTGGGTGTGAATTGCAGCTCTGAGACCTGTGTGTCCCTGGAGGCCAGTGGCTGTCCGCAGTCCTGAAACACGGCCATGACCCACCCCAGGGCACGGCTGCGAGGACAAGACGCACAAGCACCCAATACCCAATAGGTGCTCAAGAAATGGTGGATTCCATTATTTCGCCCAGCCTCGCCCATGGCAACCTGTACCCAGCTGGACGGAGAGCTGGCTCAGATCGCCCTGCAAAATCTTCCTCCGTGCACACAGCACACTTTTAAAAAAGAATTTGAGAGTCATAAAAAAACACAACCGCATCCCGCCAAACTGCCAAATGTGGTGGGAGTAATGAAGCAAACAAAAGGGAAAGTTCAATTCCTTTTCTTGGCTTAAGAACATGCAAATGCAAAATTCAGTGGCAAAGAAATCATCCCGGCAGAATTCCGTGTCTGCATTTGAAATGGCCCCATGGAACGAACTCTCTCTCGCCACTTAAACCACGTTTCACCCCAGGACGCGGCTAAAGACGGGTGCCCGGCTCACGTCGGGAGAGTCAAAGACCATGAGGGAACTCATGTATTGGGGTCTTTTTCCACACCACCAACCAAGAAAGACCCTTCGTTTCTCTGAACCATGCCAGCCAGCCTCTCTGCCATTCTCTGAGAGCCGTGTGCCTCCAGCCCCTCACAAAGGGACCGGGCTCATTTCAGCTCAGTTTGCCAGGCGGTCTCCATAACTCACTCAATAAAAACACCAGCCCTTCACAGCACAGAGGATCCACACTTCTGAGTCAAGTTCAAGGCGATCAAATACAAAATCCACCATGGCCTACTTGGACACTCTCTGGGCCTATTTTGTATGCTTACTGTTCTTTAATCCTTAACCACAGGGGCTTTGTGGCCAGTCTGTCCCCTAGCTTTACAGGTCAGAGAGGTGAGGCGGCCCGAGGTCACTCTGTGTGCCAAACGGGGCTGAGCACCGAGCCACATGTGCGATGCCAGCGGAATCCCTCTGTGCTGACCACGGCGTGGCTTCAGCGATGTGCTTGGCCTTATCGAAGAGTAAAGAACTGTTCTAAATCTGAAAATAAACATTTTAGGGGCAAGAAGCACCAACCTTGAAACTCCAGACTAGGATAAAAGAAAAAATAGTTCACCATAACCAAGAAGACTAAACACAGCTCTACAAGCACAGAAAATGCTGTGTGGACAAGCCCACTTCCCCAGCCAAAGGATGAAACTTTTTTTTTTATCATTTACATGTTAATTTCTGGACAAATTTCCATTTCTTGCTAGGGACGTGCCACAGACCTCCCAGACCGGTTTATAACCTGGGGTGGGGGGAGGGAGGGGGGAGGGGCGGCAGGTCCAGGAAGGAACCCCGTCTTACCACTTTCCCAGAGGGGTGCCTAGCTTTCATCGAATTTTCCAAAGGAGTGTGTTGCCCAAAGAAGTCCAAGGCCCATTGTCCTTGGACACATTCATTCAGTAGGGAAGACTCCGTCATTTCAATTGCCTCTGAACTCACTATCCACTCCAACATGAGGACAGAAATGAGACCAGGCATGAAAGAAAAAAACAAGTCACTCTCCAAAGCAAGTCTCGCAGAGGACAAACAGGCCAAAATTTAAGAGGACGTGACAGAGGAGCTGGTAAAAATTAATAACAGTAATACAAATTTCACAGGTCTCCGAAAAGGAAAGGGGAAGGAAACCAGCATCACCTAAATCAGGCCTCGTCTTTCTAAGGCAGCCGAGCGGCTGCGGGGTGGAGCATTGTCCACGCGGCAGACTGCCACACGCCATGCCTGAGCAGTGCCCCGCACACACTAGGTCCCCCGTCAGTATCTGCATGAGCCGAAGGAACATTCCACGCCATTTATTGCTCACAACCTTGGGATGCAGGGATTGTAACTTCCAGTTTCACAGACCAGGCTCAGGGAAGTCATGTGACTTACGCAAAGTTCCAACCAGAAAGAGGCAGAACCGGGATGCAGACCCAGATCCACGCACTGCTGTGCAAAACCCAGGTCCTTCCTCCTACACCACACCTTGCTTAGACATCAGAGTCACTTCTCAACAGAGAGCCCCCCGGTGTGGAGCAGACTCCACACTCCCCGTGGCTCCCTTGTGGGTCATTTTCCGTCCCTAGGTCTCAGGTTCCCAATCCACACAGGGGGAGACGGGCTGCATGCCAACAACAACTGATTAGCAGTGGCTGTCTGGGCTCACCGGGAAGGATTGATTATGTCAGGATTGATTAGCAATGTCTACCAGGGGAGAAGAATTTATTTGCCATCCCAGAACTAGGTGGCCTGCAGGTTCTCTCTGCCTCTGATTCTAATTATGAAAATTTTAATGGGGGGGGGGGGGAGGGGGGAGGTGATGGAAAAGGAAAGAACAGACCAACATTTTCCAACACTGGCCACAGCTGAATCCAGCAGAGCCCAAAGTGGCCGACCAGCCAGTTGTGCATGCTTTGTGCACACAGCCCTGCCACAGGGGAGGAAGTGGAAAACATCGGATCTGGTGCCTGCACACCCAGTAAGACGCCCCGTCCAAGCCCGCAGCAGCACAAGTGTGGGTTTGGTCTGGCTGGGCCTGGTTGTAAAACACCTAGGCAATCAGTAAGCACAGCAGCCTCGCAGATGGCTCCACTGGGGTTCATACCCTGGCCTGACCTGAGCCCTGGGCAAAGTACTTCACCTCACTCAGCCTCGGCCTCCTCATCCCAGAAGGTCCTCACAGGACTGTCACGGTGATTCAACACGGGGGTGCCTCAACGCACAGCCAGCCCACAGCCAACTAGGCAAATAAGGGGCTACCGCCACCGTCATGAACGCCACTGTTCTTTGAAGGCAGCGTATTTTCAGACACGAGTCCGTGCCCAAGAGACAAATCGCATTTCCCCATGTTCAGAGCATGGCCCATTTGGTTACTGTGAGCTCTCAAAGGCGAGGGCTCTGAAAACCAGTCCATCCTTCTGAAGCTCCTGGTGTGTCAGCCGGGGCCCTGCGAAGAAACAGATGGCAGACACAAAACGGTATAATTTGGAGAAACCGTTCACAAAAGGATAACATACCAAGGTGTGGGCAGAGCACAGGGGAAAGCACGAGAGAGGGTTTTTCTCCCTCGGGTGACCAGCTGTCCCGGGTCTGCCTGGACTGCGGGGTTTCCTGGGACATAGGACTCAAGTGCCAACACAACTTTCCTGGGACAGCTTCTGGCAAGCCGGGCCAGTTGGTCACCCCCATTGCTACCACACGTTCCCACCCCTGGGCCTGAGTGGGGGGTGACAGGACAGGAGCTGTGATTGAGGGACCCTGCCGGCCCACAGCAACCTTAAATTGAAGCCACTGGCCTCCATCGCCTCCGGGGTCCCCACTGGCCAAACCCCCCCTGGAGGCCAAAGGGCACAGAAGCCACAGGGCC